>NC_133652.1:98032914-98346523 GCF_009905375.1 Apium graveolens
TATACGAATCCAGGTTCTTAACTCGTGCTCGCTTCGTCTACAAATACGAGTTGTGCCGATTCTAACTCGGCCCAAACTGCGTATTTTTTCACAAGTAAAGTGGCGAGCCAGAGCGAGTTAGGCGATCCGACACGCCCGTTTGACCACTTGTAGCGGTTAGAATTAGTAGGCTATCTTGTAGTCTTATGAGTAGATCTCATCTTTATCATGCTATCCTCTTGGTGTAACAACAAAAATCTAAATGGTCTAGACATTGTACTTAGGAGAATAGAAAATACATTATACAAATTAAAAACAACCTTTAATTCATGCTATATGTTCTCAATTTATTGACAACAAATTTTGTGGGTTTTTTTCCAAAAATTTTCAACTACCATAGTAAAATATACACCAACATAATATACTATATGTATTTTCAAAAATTCAGTCACTTGATTGATTTTAAACATATTGTTTTATAAATATTTCTTGAATTATTATTATAATATCGATGTTAATTTAAACTAATCATAATAATATAAGTTAGATGTTTTATTTTAGCTACTTTTTACTAAAACATCAATTATACTTTTAAATATATTTTTTATCTACAAATGAAATTTGTATCAACTTAATTAAAAAAAACTTTATGACTTTCATGTACGTAATTTACTTGAGAAACTACACTACCCATAATATACGTGTTTTTATCTACATGTATTTATGAATTATTTTGTACACAGTATGTTTTTATTTTTACCTTTCATTCATATAACGAAACATTTGAAAACAATATCAAAAAATTGTAAGTTCCAACAAAACAATTGTAAAGTTCCAACACAAAAAATAATAGCACCTTTACCTTTGAAAACAATATAAAGAAAATCGTATAGTTGCCAATAAAAATAATACACACTTTAAGGTCAGGGGACTTGACTAATGCAACATACTTGTAAGTTTATTATTAATCCTTCACACTAGTTTAACTACATTGATAAAAACATTTTGTCACTTTTTTTTATAGTTGGTAAAACTAGATGGGCTGCTGACATTAATAACTTAGTATTGTTAAAATTCGATAGGGTAGATGGAACTAATAAATTTGTATTGTGATTTTTTTGATTACCCTAAATATAAAGCCAAATATTGTGGTCTTGTGCCCAATGGGCTTCAAAATATTTTTGAAGTTTTAATTCCCTCCTCCATACCCCTAGTAGTTTCTCACAGATAAATTATTATATAAATAGCCTGGTTACCCAGTTAAAAAAGGATAAGAGCTGAGAGACCTAGAAACGGGCTGAGTGATTGACCAGGAGAATGCAGATGATAGTATTTAATTAAGACAGAGGAGACTCCCGTACACTGTATTGAGGAATCCCGTGCAAGAAAAAATTAAGAAATTATACATGATACCAACTAAATTGATTTTGATTTTCAAAACTAAACTAATTTGGACAAGAAAAAATATTATAAATGAAATATATTTTGAAATTTTGACAATTGGTAGATTGGACTATACAGAAAGAATTCTCAAGGAAAATTATTATTTATCTTCATCGTCACCAATCTTGACAGTTACTTCTTAAGTGAATGGCTCAAGCTGGTAGAAGTTCCTAAGAGGAACATAGATTATTGAAAGAACTGAATGCCTAGTCAGACTCAAGAATCTAATTAGAGAACAACCCGGCTATGAGAAATTCAGATGATCATGCAATTCAATTCGCTATGTAACTGCAAGAATGTATAAAAGTGTGACTTTGTAATTTGGTCAGTCTTATTTTCTTTTATTTTAGCTTGGGGTTAGTCTTGTTACCGGGCATTAATTTGTGACATGTAATCTTCTAAAAGAATTGGGGGATGGATGTTGTGCAAGACATGCCTGTACCTAACAAGACTAAGTCATCTTGACAATCCTAAAGATAAATTGTATGATAATCTATTTGTATTCCGTAATTATATTTTTGGAGTCGATAAAAAGCTAAGCAGATTAGACTGGATGATTTTTCTATTAACACCATCAAGCTAAGGAATAAACTCTAGAAAAAGATAAATCTGATCATGCATCAGAGAAAAGTATAGAAGCTTGGAGTGAATAATGGTTGTTCTAGAAAAATGTTTTAAAGTAAGATATCGATAAGTCATAGATCAAGGAATATCGAGAAGTATGCGAGAAGTCTAAAATGATTTGTAGAGAAGTCACAAGACATATCGATAAGTCAAATCCCTCATGTAGAGAAGATAGATCATCGACAAGTCCAAAAAGTTATTTAGAGAATTGGAGATACAGCAACGGTCAAAAAGCTTATGTAGAGAACTTGACATATCGACAGGTCATTCTACTTTATAGAGAACTGGAGACCTCGACAACTCAAATCCATTTAGAGAACTTGAGGTATCGAAAAGTCATTTTACATATTGATTTATGGTATTTCCACACAATAAAAGAGATCTCGATAAATAACCCCATAATTCAGAATACAGACAATCCAAGTTTACCGGTCAAAATAATTTTATCAATGAATTGGAAGCCTACAAATGTAGCCTAAAGAATGCGAGATCGATGGCAAGATAAACTTGACCTAAGGAGGGTCATAGACCTGGTAGATTCTACACATATACGTTAATGCTAGAAATGAAAATAGACAAAGTAGTTTTAGAAAATGTGTTAATTTATTTTAGTTTTAGATCATTTAAATAGTGCATGTTGATCTATAAAGCATGTCACGGGTCTTTTATTTAGAAGTAACAAACAAATCTAGGAAATCTTGAATTCTCCAAGAGAAGAAGCCGATTATTATTTATGATATTTTCTCTATCAATTAACCTCATTTTATTGATTATTTTCAAAAAAAAAGGAGATTAGACTCTCTGATCAGACTAAGCAGGTTTAGGTGAAAAAATTGAATAAATGCTTGTAGGAATTAAACTAATAATAACAATTTGAATTGATAATTAAGTTAGCTGAAAACAGATAAAATCTTGTACGAAAGCCATTTTTCATTTTTCTTTCACAAAGAATAAGAAATTTTTTTTTAACAAAAACAGGGCACAATTCTGTATATGCATAATACAAATTAAATATAATAATTAATAATTTTTAGGTGAAATTTAATAAAGCAATAAAAAATAATTACTAAAAATATGGTGTATTTGAAGATTATGATATTAAAAACTTATAATGAAAAAAGATGTCATTTATTCAAATATCAAATATAATATATGTGTGTCTTTATAATAAATAATATAGTTCTTTAAATCAACATAAAAAAGATTGTATGACAAAAAGTGCATGTCTGTGATTTCTCACATCTCTTTAAGAACAAGTGGCATGGTTGCGGTCTGTAGAAGTGTCCAAACAAGAGAGCCGGATGAGCCGTGCCGGTTTGCCAGCGGGCTGGTTTGGCAATCTCAGGGCTCATGAACGGCACGTATAATTTGGCAATCCATACCGATGTTCGGGGCCGAATGAAGATAAGTAAGTTCGTGTACGACACGCAAGTTTAAAGATATAGACGACTTACAAGATTTGCAGAATTATTGTTGGCAGGAAGGTGCGTGTGGGACACAGCCCGGCTGTCCCTGGGCGGGGGAGAGCTGAGGCGAGTTAGGCTCAATTTATTTTTTATTTTATCCAATCCCATCCGTACCAAAGGCATGTTAATTTTGAAATCTCATGTTTTAATTTTAATATTATTCATATTATATTTATGTGTACTGTGTTTGACTGAGCAAGGAACATCGAATGATTAAGAATTGGTTGATTGACCAAATATATATATTAGAACATCAATTTATTATTTATTAAACTATATATGAATAATTTTCTTTTCCTTCGCCATTTCATGGGCTAAAGTATTTAGTTTATTTTTAGAAGAATTACTAGTAAAAAAGTTTGGATGTGAAATTTTAGTACCAACTAATTTTATTCATTTTAAACTAATGATCTTATTAATTTATCTTTTGTCTTTTATTCATATTGTAAACTAAAATAACTTCGATTGAAAGTTGATATTTAAATTATGCTACCTAAATACAGAAGAAAGTATTCATTACGATATATCAGGTCAATAGTAACCATAAAAGACATAATATAATTTCCTTATGCTTACATTTTTATTAATAATTTTTGGGGAACGGAATAAGGAAAGATGAATAAAATATGGTAAATGGGGTGGATTCTGAATTGATATTATATTATGTTTCATTGGAATTACATGCGGGCCATTGCCGAGCTGCACGAGCCGTTACGAGTTGGTTTTTCACTTGGCCAGTTATCTGAGTTCGTTAGCCGAGGCGATTCAACGAATTAAACCGGGTCAAAACATGTGACGAGCTGCGTGCGAACCGTGACGATTTACGAATCCAGATTCTTTTAACTCGTGCTCGCTTCGTCTATAAATACGAGTTGTGCCGATTCTAACTTAGGCGATCGACACGCCCTTTTTGGCCACTTGTAGCGGTTTAGAATTAGTAGGCTATCTTGTAGTCTTATGATGCGGATCTTCATCTTTATCATGCAATCCTCTTGGTGTAACAACCTCAAAATCTATAAATGGCGTAGTAGACATTGTACTTAAGAGAATAGAAAAGACTATTATACAATTAAACACAACCTGTAATTCATGTTATATGTTCTCACTTTATTGACAACATATTTTGTGGGTTTTTTTTTTTCAAAAATTTTCAACTACCATTGTAAAACATACACCAATATAATACTATATGTATTTTTAAAAAAATTAGTCACTTGATTTATTTTAAACATATAGTTTTTATAAATATTCTTGAATATTATTATGATATATCGATTGTCAATTTTTAAAATTATAATTAATTAAAGTTGATTTTTTTAATTTACCTATTTTATAAAACATCAATATACTTTTAGATATATTTTTTTTTATATACAAATGAAATTTTGGTAATAATTGAAAAAAAACTTATGACTTCATGTACATAGTTTTACTTGATAAACTACACTACCCATAATATCCGTTCTTTTTATCTTCTTGTATTTATGAATTATTTTGTACACAGTATATTTTTATTTTTACCTTTCATTCATATAACGAAACAATTGAAAATAATATCAAAAAATTGTAAGTTCCACCAAAAAATAATAGCACCTTACATTTGAAAATAATATAAAGGAAATCGTAAGTGCCAATAAAAAATAATAACACCTTTAAGGTAAGGTGATTTGAATAAGTGAAACATGCTTGAAGGTTTATTATTAATCATCTCACACTAGTTTAACTACATTGATAAAAAGATACCATATGAGTAAGGTCATTTTGTCATTTTTTTTATAGTTGGTAAAACTAGATGGGCTGCTAACATTAATAACTTAGTATTATTAAAATTAGATAGGGGAGATGGAACTAATAAATTTGCATTGTGAATTTTTTTGATTACCCAAAATATAAAGCCAAATATTGTAGTCTTGTGCCCCAATGTGCTTCAAAATAATTTTAAAGTTTTAAATCCCACTCCATACCCCCTAGTAGTTTCTCATAGATAAATTATAATCTAAATAGCCTTGTTACCGAATTAAAAATGGATAAGAGCTGGCTCTTGACATCCTAGAGTGGAGGCCCACCAGCAAACGGAACCAACAGGAAAGCAGATGAGTAGTAGTTTTCCAAGGACAGTAGGGAGTGGACCGCACCCACTGGTATTGTGAGGAATCCCATTTGTCAAGTGCAAGAAAAAAATAAAAAATTATACATGATACTCACTAATTGATTATGATTTTCAAAAATTAACTATTTGGGACAAGAAAAAAAATAATAAAGGAATTTATTTTTGAACATTTTTCAGAATTCGGTAGATTGGATACTAGAGAAAGAATTCTCAAGAAAATATTATTACTTTTATCTCATCGTCAACCCATCTTGACAGTATTCCTTATTAAGTGAATGGCTCAAGCTGGTTAGAAGTTCTAAGAGGGCACACTTAGATTATTTGAAGAACTTGGATGCCTAGTCAGACTCAAGAATCTAATTAGAGAATCAAACCAGGCTATGAGAACATTCAGATGATCATGCAATTCAATTCTCTATGTAACTGCAAGAATGTATAAAAGTTGTACTTTGTAATTCTTGGTCAGTCTTATTTTCTTCTTATTTTAGCTTGGGGTTAGTCTTGTTATGAGGTATTAATTTGTGAATGTAATCTTCTAAACAAATTGGGGGAGAGATTGTTGCCCAAGACATGCATGTACCTAACAAGGACTAAGTCATCTTGACAACCCTAAAGATAAACTTTGACTAAGGAGGGTCACAGGGACCTGGGAGATTCTGCACAAATACGCTAATAGTAGAACTGAAAAAGACAAAGTAGCTTTAGAAAATGTGTTAATCTATTTTAGTGTTGGTCATTTAAACTGTGCATGTTGATCTATAAAACATGTCACAGGTCATTTATGTAGAAGTAACAAATAGATCTAGGAAATCTTGAATCTCTCTCAGAGAAGAAGCCGGGTTCTTATTTTAAAAACACTGATTTGTAGCAAGAAAAATTGATTTGATGTAAATCAAGTGAGTTTTGATAATCCGCTTGTGCGTTAGCATTTAGGATTTTATCTCTACAAATTCATACAACCTATCTTTGTTCCTAAAGCAAAAAGATACTCAAATTCATTTAAAATACATTAACCCCCTCTGTGTTTGTTATTTTCACTACCATACAAAACCCACATACATACCGACCGAAATAAATGTAATGACAAAATATAATAATTTCTAGGCAACAAATATTGACCCGTTTTAAACAATACCGCACCATATTCATAAGGAAAAATGTCCATGACATACGTCATTATTTAGTCGTTACTAATTAGCTCGGTATTAGGCTTAACGCAAAAACAATTTTCTGTAGAGTTATAACGACCCAATTCGGTGTCGGTATAATATACAACTGGTTCATTGACCGAGAATTGGTCATAATAAAATAAAAATGATTGAAAAAAGTAGTCATAATAGATGGTCAGAGTTGTGCTTTTTTAACGCGTCATTTGTTATACCAACCGCTAATTTTGTCATAATAATAAAAAAGGACCAAACGGCAGTCGTAATAGACAGTCAAAGTTTCCTTCTTTACTAATGTATAAGGCCATGTGTGGCACTGACATGTCAGGTGGTGACCCAAGACATACGGGATGAGCCCGACATGTGTCATGCCAACGTGCTAGTAGTCATAGTCAAATAATCGTAAATTTGACCAACAACGTAAACACTGATGAAGGGTTAATTCGACTGTTCTTGTGTCGGTTGTTATTCGATAAAAATGATTGATTTTGGACTTATAATGATTAATTTGGCGGTCGATAAAAGCTCAGTTTCTTTCTTATAGTGTTACTTCTAAAGGCTAATATCATTTTTGGTTGGCACTAACAATTTTTTTAAAATGTTTTCCAATATTTCATTGATGACTATGAATGATTAAAAACTCAAACATACTCTAGGAAAAGAAACAATTCAAAAAAACAAGTAGGTAAAAACAAATGAGCCTATGGGTGGTATACTTTTCTCTAGCATCATTAATTTTTTCCTAATTAATTTACCCAAATTTAATTTTTAGATACAAAATATATCTAAAGTACAACTGATGTTTTATAATAGTAGGTTAAAATACATACCAACTTAATGATTAGGATTTTCAAAATTAAACTAATTTGGATAAGAACAAAATATTGTACACTACCACACCAAAATAATGTTCATCTTCATTGTCAAATGGCATTCTAGTTTTCAAACTTTTCTCGTATTCTTTCCTATTAATAAATTTTATCAATCAAAAAATAAATCATCTAGTGTCGAAGATATGGTAGAAATTAACTAATATTTTTCTTGTAAAATGATAAAAGTTAACTAAATGTGAATTAAAACTAGATGTGAATTAAAATCTCACCAATAATACAACTGTTCTTGTACATAAATTAGAGTACATAGGAGCCCATTAAAGTCTTAATAATCCTCTATTATATATATACACATTCCACAATAATATAATTTAAATAGAACCCATTATCAATAATATGTAATATGTCTTTCACTTGTAAAAATACTAAATCCCTATGCACATTAAATATTAACAATCAATTTCATTGTATATGAGAAGGATTTTAGATAATTGAAAAAAAATGAAAGATGTTATTTCATAACAAATGAGTGATAAATTACACTTGATTGGGATTACTCAATCTACTGGACGGTAGCCTTCTACTTCTCTGATAAACTATCAGCGGCTTGTCCTTCTCCTTCTCCTGGCCACTCACTGGCATTGGTTAGGCATACATAATTTTAATTTTATACTTTTTCTACTGATCCCCTTATCTGGTGGCTCTCCTGGATGACAGCTTTGTGCAGAAGCAACAAGGCAGCAACTTCAATCTCCTTTAAACTGTTGGAATAATCTAAATATAAGTATTTTATTTAGGTGTTTATTCCAGAATTAATGTTTGGTGTGTATTTGTTTTGCTGACTAAGTTATGATACAGAGGAGAGTCCTTAGGATTAGTATCAACTACATCAGTTAACTACATGAGTTAGTGGCGTTTATTTACGAGTCCACTGATATGTAGTTTCCATTTTGTTTGCATGTAGTACTTAAGTTGTTTTCTTATAACCAATTTAATTAATGCAATCAGTTTTTTTTCTTCCAGTTTCATATTTTTTCTCCCGCGTTTCATAATCTTACCACGAACTACACCTATATACATAGCAATATATATAACATCTGGTATCAGAGCTTTGGTGTGGACCAGTGAAAAGGAGCAAAGAAATAATGATGACGGACACAAGTAAGAGCAAAGATGGACCTATTCGTTTGAACTACCCAATTTAATCTATATTGTTAGAAATTTAACCAAATTGATCATAACCTTAAATATAAAATAAATGAATATTCTATAACAATGATAAATAGGTATCTGAAATTGAATAGAATTTTTAATCTTTTCAATTATTTAAACAAAAAAAGAAGTAGGTATCTAAACTGAATAGAATAAAAATTCAAAATCTATCTCCCATAATATAGATTTAATGGTTATTATATTTTGTACCATATAGTTATTTAATATAATTTACGTGAGTTTTGGTATTTGATTTAAATATATAAGTAAATAATAGGTGCATAATTAAATATCACATAAATTTACCTGAAACTCCTACATTTAATTATTATCAAATTTTAATTAAATTTTTAATTATCAAATTTTAATTAAATTTTTAATAAATTTTTTTTAAAATATATAATTAATTATTAAAAAAAGTTTTGGGCAATGTACATTTATCGTATCATAAATTTAATTTTTGAATTTATAAGTATATAAAAAATTAAATTATTATTGGAGACGTCTTCACCTACAAAATAAGATAAAAGAGTGTTATGTTTGAAAGCGTAAACATGATGCTCTTTATTGATGGCAGCACCATGGCTCACAAAAAGATAATAAATCATTTAACGACCAGCAATTTATAAATTATTTATGCACCAATTCCTTCTAATTAATGTATATTAAAATTATTAAAAAGTAAATCTCTACTTATGTATCTAAATATTACACACCAATATTATGCAACCATCAAGGGAACCAAAAAGTGAATAGAAGATATTAATTAATTATATTTTATAATATGTATTAATAAATTAGAAATTATACATTAAATATCTAAACCTGGTGCTAGGAACTAAATATGATAAATTTTTTTTAAAAATATCTATATATATTATGGTATTTCTAAAATAATATGATGAATTTTAGTTTGAGTTAAAGTGACTTGCAAAATTTACAAATATCTATGTTTTAGTAATATTGATTTCTCATGCCTAGCTTTTGAAATAATTAAATTTAATTTAACATTATAAAAATTAATTTTCTCTTAATTTGATATTATCCTATACACCAAAAAAAATATTATAAAGGGTGTTACAAAATTTTGGTCTTATAAAATAATGGGTT
Source organism: Apium graveolens (assembly GCF_009905375.1). NCBI lineage: Eukaryota > Viridiplantae > Streptophyta > Magnoliopsida > Apiales > Apiaceae > Apium > Apium graveolens. Next base: position 98,042,858 of record NC_133652.1, read on the forward strand.
TATTTATTTGCCCCGTTCCCAACCATTCATTTTAATTTATTGAAACTAACATGATCTTGAAGACAAACCTATTTTTTCTTTCAACTAAAAGTCCTAACACCACCCAAAAAAATTGCTACTAATAATCCCAAAATTAGACATAGTATTGGATCAAACATTCTACCCATTAAAATAGTCCTAACAACATATCCTTACTCAGTACATGTAGTGAGCACGCTTGTATTGACCCTCAACTCAAACACTGATGTAATCAACATGGTGCTTGCTGAGCTTAGTGAGCTTGGCACCAAGCTTTTCAAGATAAAGTGCACCAACTTTGTCGAGGTGTTTGGGTCACAAAGGCCTTCTTCTCATACTTTTCCTAAGAAACTGTAACTGAAAAATCAGTTATGTTGAAGAAGCAAGACATCACAAAACTGGGGTGATCAGTTGCATATCTCAAGTTCATCAAACATCCCTCATATTTAATGTTAATATTTAATGAATCTTACATTAAAAAAATGTTCTTAAGAGATATATAACGTGGCTCATATATGGCATGATAATTTGTCAAAATCATTGAACCGTCAAACTCCTGCGGAATTTCTATAGATTTCTGCAAATCAGCAACAACAATAATCTTATCAACAGCAAATTTATCAACAGCAAATTTTGACTAAACGGGCTCGAACCTCGGTCAAAAAGAACTAACAGGGATCCAACCTTTCATTTATACCAATTTTTTTATGATAATTTTAAGCACCTCGGTTAGCTACATTTTTTTATCAAGAGTAAATATCTATCACTACAATACTAAGTCACATGTCCATGAATATTAAATTATCTCACAAGAGCTCCTTGAATTGAAATGGTACATTGTAACATGAAGGTGTAACAAAAGGTAAATAAATTAGTAACACCAATTGCAAGAGACAAACTAAAAATTACCTTGTAACCATGAATAGCACTCAGCTGTGATAATTTCACACAAAACATGTTGGTGGGAGGCCTCAAATAGAAAATCTTAGCAAATGTGTATGAATATTTTTGCCCTCTTGATAGAAGTTAAAAACTCTTATACAATTATTTATAAGCAAGATTATCAGCAAAATTTATTCGACAATATTTATGCAATCTTAATCAAGTCTAGCAATGTGATTGGAGATATCATATTTTGTTTAATTGGGCCACGATCATTTAGTTCTTTAATTAGGTTTTTCACACTTACTATAATTAATTTAACTAAAACATAATTTACAATTTTACTCACTTTCCATTTCTTATAATAGCTAAAGATAAAATTAATTATTAATATAAATACTAATGAAATAATCAAAAAAATATAATATTTCTAAAGATCTTATACATAGACAATCACATACAGTGACATACTCATAACTCATAAGTTACTAGCAAATGTATATTAGTGTCCACTTAATCAAACAAAGTTGCACTTATAGTTTGAAGTCAACATCCATACCTTTCTTTGAAGATTATCTTGTGAAATTGACATTTGACAAGAAGTGACGCGTTTGTCCTTAAACATATAAGACATGATGAAGAAGATTTTATAATTTAAGGGTCTTATCTATCAAACTTGTTTTAAAACATTTTTGAAGTATAACTCCTAATCATTATACAAACACTCACAACATTGACTACCAAAAACGGCTGAGGCCCTCTGTTGCTATGCATGAAATTTGGAAATATTAAAAAAAATTAATTATAACTCTCTCAAAACTTTTCAAACAGTACAAATGCATCGACTTAAATTCATCTCGAAGAAATGCATCCCAAACAACATCCATACCTGATTATTTCTTGGATAAATCCAAAGTTAAACCTGCAATTTATTTTTTAATATAATCACTCATGCATAAATCAATTCATAATAAATTAAATCATCATGTTGGTCATATCATATAAAAGATGGGGAGGTACCTCATAGGAATAGGAACATAGTACTTGTTATAGTTAAAAAGTAAACCGATATCCTACAACAAAGAAATTAAATTGAGAAAAAAAAACTTATAAATGAGATTCAAACAAATTAGTTATAATAGAATATGATGCAAAAGAAAGGATGAGAGAATTGTAAAATAAGAACCTAGGAAATTTTAAACCCGAAAGAAAGATGAGGGAGAGAGTACAAACAGAGATAAATTATTGGAAAGGTGAGAGAATTTGATATTTGAATTATTGTGATGCCATCTTTTAGGGAAAAACATTCATGTCAGTCATACAATTTTAAATTCTTGTACCAAAATTTTTCATGTTGTAGCAGAATAACTGGAAAAGGAATAAATTTGAATTTGAAATTTGTTTGGACAACTTGACTAAAGGAGTAGGTCAGAGATAACACATATAACAATTTGTTTATTCAGCTTGGTTAAACCGTGTAAAGCTAATGTTGTGTTTGAAAGTCTTGCACACCTATCACAAACTGGTAAAAGGGTATATCCCCCAGTGTGTGCAAGAAAATAAGCATTTAGGTAGTTCTAGGGAATGGCATAGTATGTAATTAATATTAAATTGGAGGGTATGGAGTGTAAAAAAATATTTAAATGGAATCATGATTTATTATATAGATAGAAGGGATTTGAGATAATTGACAAAAAATGAAAGATGTTATTCCATAACAAATGAGTGATAAATTACAAAAATCTAAGAAGAATAAAATTTCATATACACCTATTGATTAGAATGTAGAAACCCAGCACCTGTTTATGGGTCTATATAACTATATCAGTGTGATAAAAATTATGTGTATATATTAAATAATGTATTCCACTAATGATAAAATGAATGATGACAAGTAAATATAAAGGAGCTAGTGAGCAACTTGCATAAACAACTAAACCTATAAAATAGCAACTACTCCTGCTTTTTCTCCAGTACTTCTGTTTATTAATGAATGACGACTTATGCTCTACTGAATGCATGACCTAGTCATACATGTACAAGCTAATCTAAAATAAATAAATAAAACTTTAACACAATAAAACAAGTTTAGATTAATTTTTCAACAATCTCCCCCCTTAATCTAAACTTGTCTCAGTGCATCCTCCCAACCTGTATGGCTTTCAAACTGAGCCCGTATGGCTAATAAATTGTGGAGCCCGTATGGCTAATAAATTGTTGAGTATGGCTAATAAACTGAGCCCGTATGGCTAATAAAAATGTTGAGCCCATATGGCTAATAAATTGTGCTCGTATGGCTAATGTTTTCCCATGTGACACTCTTCCTGCTCGTCGACCCTTGAACTTATTTTTCCTTCTCGCACGTTCACCTCCAAGAAGTGTTCCATCTCGTTCTGCATGACATCCTGCCAATGTATCTCATTTTATGCTTTCTGCAGGCTTCTCCGGCACGGTCTCATCTTTCTCGGCACCCACATAATACACATGCATCCCATACTACACATGCAGCTTTGCCACCATCCTTGTGCAACGCCTACCTCAAGCAAAACAGAAACTGCATTCTCTTTCTCTTTTAGACTCCGATAAGGCATCATATCGGTTATGGCTGTTTCTTTTTCACATTTAACACCAGCAGGTCATCATCAAGAACCGTAAGCTCGAATACCATATGTAGAAAACCAGCACCTGTTTATGTGTCTATATATAAGTATATCAGTGAGATAGCTTCCTGTGACAAAAACTCATGATCTATATATTAAATAATATATTCCAATAATGATAAAATGAATGGTTACAAGTAAATATAAAGCATCTAGTAAGCAACATGCATAAACAACTAAACTTATAAAATAGCAACTACTCCTGGTTTTACTTCTCTTTATTAATGAGACCATGACTTATTCTCTACTGAATGCATGACTAAGTCATACATGTACAAGTTGATCTAATAAAACAAATAAAATAAAACTTTAACACAATAAACAAGTTTAGATTAATTTTCGAACATAGACATTGTCATGACCAGATGTAAGTTAAGATCAGGTATTAATCCTTCTTTCTTACAATTGATTGGGATTACTCAATCTACTCTGTGGCCACCTTTTACTTCTCTGATAAACTATCAGCGGCTTGTCCTTCTCCCTCTCCTGGCCACTCACTGGGCATTGGTTAGGCACACTTAATTTTATTTTTATACTTTTTCTGTTGATCCCCTTATCTGGTGGCCTCTCCTGGATGACAGCTTTATACCGAAGCAACAAGGCGTTAGAAGCTTCTATCTCCTTTAAACTGGGTTTTGTGACTGTGGATTTGTTTTTAGGTTTGAATATCACCATTTCTAAATAAAGGATTATCAAAAGAATAACTAAGAATAAAGAAATGAGTAGTAAATTATATTAGTGGTCCACAACAAAATATGGTGACTTTATTTTATGTCTATTTAGATGTGTGCACTACTAGAAATATGGGATCAGACATCAGTTCAGAACCGATGTTAAAAAAAACTGAACCGATGTCTTCGCGTGTGATGTTAAATGTCATCACTCTTTGACATCGGTTCACAGTCGATGTCTATTACAGTGCTATACATCAGTTTTAAGAATAATTCTGATATCTTTGTAACAAATTTCAACTTATATTACAGTATTTCTAGGTAAATATTAGTATATTATGGGGTAAGTATCCATTAAAACATGAAACCTACAAGCTCTAAAAGACATTTTTTAAAATCTTTCAAACAAACCAATGTGAAAGTCTAGATCAGACATCGGTTATGTTGTCTAACCGATGTGAAATGCTCCATCAGACATCGGGTACTTTTATCAACCAATGTAAAATACTGGGTTAGACATCGGTTTCGTTCATTTGGTGATGTTAAATCCTTCTGTTTAACATCAGTGTTTTTTTCTAACCGATGTTTCATCTTTAATATTGTAAAATTTAAGACATCAGCTATTGAAAATTTGATTTTATTTGGCTTAAAATACATTGATTTTTTTACAGAACCGATGTCAAATGACTATTTGACATTGGTTTTTTTAGTTCTTTTTCTTTTAATATTATTTCACCTGATGTCTTTTGTTCATTTTTACATCTATTTTAAATTACCATTCTGATGTTAATGTACTGTAAATTGCATATGCCATCCTGGTACTATTAATAGCCCAGGGAACCAATTGTATTTTCAACCAGAAAAAAACCAACAATATGCAATACATCCAACCAAATTTGTTAAAATATAGAGGTATACATTGATACCAAATTTACTAACATTCAATCCAACAAGAGCTCAATTTGGACATTACTTTCCAAGTCTAAAATAAACATCCCAACTAAAAATAATAAAACCCAAATTTGCTAGTTATTACATCCAACATTCTAAACATAATTGACTAGTTAATATGTACCACTTTTCAAATTTCAACAATTCCAAACATAAATCAAAATGATGGATGTAATTGTCACCAAACATCTGTTAATTAACCACCAACCACCAGCAAACACAACATCAATTTACATAGTTCAGAGGAAAGCTATATATATAGATACTTAGCATTTTTACATCTTGTCTTGGATAAATTCAAGCACCTCCATCCGCACCTCATCCAGCTCCTGCCTTGTGTAGGACTTTCGAGTTTTGGCTGCCCACTAAATAAAACAAGTAAAAATTAGCAACCAGAATATTATTAACCAGAATTGCCATATATATAATTAAATATAAACATAACCAACTATTTATAATTTAACCAAAAGAGGACCTTCTCTATATTTAACCGTAATTTTCTTCGTCAATCCAAAACTATACGAGATAGTTCCTTATCACTAATAGTTATCTATCATTACTAATAATAAAAATAAGATTCATCTGGAAATCACTAATAATAAAAACTGATAATAAAAATGGCACTCATATTTCATTTGTTCTGAAAAACTACACAAAAAAATTCTACATGCCATCTATCGTAAATGATTTGCATATATACCTTGGTAGTAAAAGATAGCTCCTTATCAGCAATGATATCTTTCATGTATCGCATTATAACATAGCCACATTCAACCCCTCCCGGTTGTTTGGGAGATCCATGTTACAATATAAAATCTGAATTAGCTCTAGAAATTAATTAAAATTACAAAGTGATAAAAAAAATACAAAAAACTTACAAGAAGATTCTTTATCTGAGGAGCTTTATTTTCCCTTCCAGTTTGAGCATTGTAGGATTTCATCGCTCTACATTGCAGAACAACAATAATATACATGATTATTTTTCAAAAGGGAGAATATTTACTATATATATTTATATATGGTAAACAGAAATATATTACTCTGTTAATGATTTTTTCAACTCATCAAAATGTGTTGGATGTGGCAGAGGGTTCAGAATATAAATATCGCCATCCCAAATTACAACCAAAATCCAGTGGCAACTATGTTTATAAAAAAGTAAAAAGAAAAACACAAGTTAGAAATTTAAAAAAAACTAACTAAATATATTAATTTGTAAAAGCATGTCTAAATTAAAAATACTTACTTATGATTATGTGGCATGAAGTACATGCGATAGGGACTACTCCCTTTCAAACGATTAACAAAATAAGAATGAAAAGATTTGTTTAACGTAAATATAGCTCCTGGATCAAAAAATCCATATAAGACCACATCATGATTCTTCCTCTCAATCTTAATCAGTCTTTGCAAGAGCCTACCAGGGAGTGAATTACATTATTTATAATATCCGTATAAAACATGAATATTGAATATGTAACGATAAAAAATTAACTTAAGCCATATAAGCAGATATTGCAGCTTGGCCAATCATATCGAACTCCAACAATGCTTTCACATTTTCATGCAATATATAAATTGTTTTCTCAGTCCCAAACACATCTGAATCACACGGAATCGGTATTGACTCCCCAGTGGCTTTCATGAAGACTGCAGCATGTTTGTATAACACCTTGTACTGCTTTGGCACATTGTTGTTTAGATTCATTTTGCTATAATCATCTTGAAGTTTCTGCAACTCATCTTTCCGCTTAGACTGCCCATACAACACTTCCTTTTTCTTTTTCTACACAGAATTAAATAAAACAAGAATAATCGGTTATTATTGACATAACTACTATAGAATGCAACAATCAATTCAGAGTATATTGACATAATTTTTATATAACATACTACCACAGTTGGGTAGATGATCAATTCACGAGGCCATACTACGTGAGAGCCAACTGCTTGGCGTATAACCTCAATTTCACCAGGTATGGGCACTGGAACCGATGCCTCTAGCTGGATGTGTCCGTCAACTGACACACGAACATGTCTGGGCTTTAGAGGCACTCCGTGTACTGAAACATTCATCTCTTCGTGATCATCAAAAGCTGTTCCAAAAGCAACCTTGTTCTCTATGCAATCCAGTGCAAGCTCACATGACTGTGGACCCTATATTATAGTGGGGGATCAATTTAATTTTATTGCATAAATCCCAAGTCTGTATGCATATATCTAGTAGATCTTAATAATATTTTACCTTCTTTCCGCTCGAAGGAGAGGGGTCAAAACCAACAAAGTCTTCATCATTTACCAACAACTGTTTGGCACTCAGCGGTTTAACAGTAACTCCAACATTCCGCTTATCAGCTGTTCCCTCTTTATTAACAGGTACTTGACAACTTGATTTGTCAGAGAACATAGGAGAGTGACCATTCGAAGCATTAACCAAGGCCTTAAGTTCAGCCATCTCCCGCTGATTTCTTTCCAACTGATCCAACAACTCTGCCTTAGTAATTTTAGTCTTTTTCGCTTTCGGCAAATTGAAGAATGTTGTTGGAGTGACAAAGCCGCCAACACCTCGTACCCTTCCTGCATGCTCAGGAGTCTGAAGTGCCGTAGTCAACACATCTTCTGTTCCATGTGGAACAAATTCACCCTTCTCCTTCTTTTCAAGTAACTCACCCTGTAAAATTAATGCAAACAACTAGTGCATTATTTATGACGCAATTATCTTTGAAGGGAATGTAGTATTAAAAATATCACTATTTCCGCTTGCTCTTCAGTAAGCTCATCAGGATTTTTTTGGCATCCTAGCCTTCCACCAAAAAATTGCACGATCAGGTTTCTCTTTCCGATATAAGTTCCCTTTCTTTATCTGTTAAAAAAGAGAAAATGTTTAAAATCCCTTAAAAATTAGAATTGTAAATCCAAATAGATATAAGTTCTTACTTCTTCTTCTCGCAAACCAATATACCCCTTCCATGACAAGCGGTGATGATATTTCCGTTTACCCACTCTATTGCTCTATAACTTACGTTGTTCCTGCACCAAAATAAATTAGTAAAAATTAATAAATATTATTTAACCAAAATCTGTTTAATCATTTAGCAAGTAAAATGCCAATCCTGTATATTTTATTAGTAGAATATATTCATACAGCCATTTTGGGCTCATCCTCTCTGCAACAAATTTCTTCCAAGGTTCTTTACCAACAAACGCATACTTCTTCGGAGGCTTCATCAATTTCTTCTTTTTTCCAATAAATGGCATCACATATTTTGCAGTTAAATCGGCTTTAAATTGCCTCCATTTTTCACCTGTCGATTGTAGCACAAGCTTCTCACTTTCTGGGGAAATTTAGAATGTGTCCTAAAGAGCCACATAATATAAATTAGCCACATAATTTACAGTCACAATTTTAATAAAATGAAGAAGTCAACAAGGGATATAATTTACCTGGACATCATCCCAAAATTTTGCTTTTAGATCACAATTCACTTTTGGCCAGTTTTCAGTGTCGATTGAAATCATTGTCCTTGCGAGCATTCATATGTAAGACTGTAAAGTAGGCCTGGAATTTCCGATGGAACTCCAAATTCATTGTATCTAACTTTAAGTTTCTTTCCCCGAGCTTTCTTCACGACTACTTTGTGAAGAGCTGAAACACCACGCGCACCTCCTAGACTTTTTTTTGCAGATTCAGAAGTGGTCTCGTTTCTTCACCACTAATTTGAGTTTGATATTGTGGAGGGACTTGAACCAACTTATCATTACAAGTCTCTGAAGTTTTGACATCAGGAACCATCTCATCCTCAACCTTTTCAGAGTTATTCTTCCCGTCACTTTCTTCGAAAATTACTTTCTTGGCTTTTTGCTTCTTTACCATTTTCCTCCCTTAGTCTGCATTAAATTGAATATAAAGCCATCAGTTGAACAATGTATTTTCAGTCCGTCATTAATTACAGTCAAGCATAAATAATAAATTGTAAAATCAGCAAGTACGAATACAACTATACAAGAGCAATAAATTACCTAAACTACAATCAGTAATTAATCACATCCGAAATAACTCTAAAGCATTTTATAGAAGTACAATTAAACAATGCAAAATAATTAAAGAAAAAATAATGCCATCAATCAGTAATTATGGATGAATTACTTATATGATTATAACAATGCAAAACAAAAGAAAAAAAAAGAAAAATTTAACAATATATTTTACACATTATAACACAATTAAAGGCAAATATATATGGTTCATTCAGTCATTAGGTGCAGGGGTTTTAGTAGCAGTATTTTTAATCCAAATTCCCTCAACATTAGGTCTAGCAGTATGAGCAACATCATCGGTAGTGACATCAGTTGCGGGGATTTCAGTGCAGAATGGGGGATGTTCCATAGTCTTGTCTCCTAAGTCATCTTCATTATACAATTCATGGTAGTCTCGTGTTGTGGAGGACAATACAATAGACCAGGTAGCATCAACGGGATCTTCAAGGTAAAACAGTTGCTTGATTTGGTCAACAGAAACATATTTATCTCTTTTGTGACCTTGTCGACTAAAATCCACAAGTGTGAACCTAAGATCATCAACCCTTATTCCTTTATCATTACTTACCCATTTACACAGGAACAAGGGAGCTTTGAATGTATGGTAGTCTAATTCCCATATCTCTTGTATGATACCGTAAAATGTCAAATTACTTTCTACGGGGTTCAAGTCCTTGGCACTAGAAACCTGGACCGCTTTAGCAATGATAGACACCCCGCTGTTTTGAACAACGCGTATATCATCTCGTTCCTTTGTAAAATATTGCACTTCATTCACTAGATAACCTTGATAAGTTAGTACTGAAAATGGTGGCTTGGCAGTGAGCCATCTTATCGTATCTGAAACACCTTTGTTGTTCTCCCTTAGTTCATCATTCACTACAAATATGATAATAAAATTTAAATCCTAAATAGCTAATAGTCGTCATTACAGTACAGATCAAAGAACCTAATACAACACTGACTTTGTTTTGAAACCAATCAGCAAAGAGCCGATTGTGCTCTCTCATGAGCCAATGTAAGCTTTTCCTTTTCCCTCAGTGAATTTCTTCAAGAAATTTCTTATGCATTCTGAAAAATGCATATGGAATGATATATTAAAGACACATTACAAGACTAATTACTGGATAATGAGGAATTGAAAACAACAAAGTGCATAAACTCACAGAATATATGGAACCACTTCATCGTTGTTTAGAAGGACATGTATATGTGCTTCGTCTCTCTCCTTCTCTTCCACTGATTTTATTATAACAACGGATAATGGACCTGATATCTTATTATCTTGATCCTTTGGAAGACCGGCAGTGGAGTAATTCTAACTAATAAACTCGGTGTAGAATTCTACGGACTCTTCTCCAAGGTAACTCTCTGCCATACAACCTTCAGGATAATAACAGTTTCGAACATAACTCTTTAGTACTTTATTAAACCGTTCAAAGACATACATCTACCTATAAAATACTGGTCTACATAAGCGTAGTTCCTGAACCAAGTGGACTACTATATGTACCATTACATCAAAAAATGACGCATGAAATACCTTTTCTAGATCGTACAAGGTCAGTATGACATCTGACTACAGCTTATCCAGTTTTGACACGTCTACTAATTTGTTGCACAAAGCATTAAAAAAGAAACACAATATAATAATTGTGACCCTAACATGCTTCAGAAGAACGGAGGGTATTGCAATCGGGAGTAATTATTGGAGAAGGTTGTGGCAATCATGTGACTTTAGCCCGTAAATATTCAAATCAGGCATGGAAACACAATTTTTTATGTTCAATGCATGTCCGTATGGAAGTTTCATCGACATTAATGATGACAAGAAAGCCTTTTGTCTGCCTTTAATAGAGTAAAGGGAGAAGGAGGCAAATAGGTTTTCTTTACTCCTACTTGGGGAGCCAAATCAGATCTAACGCCCATTTCCATTATATCACGACGGGATGCCGCACTATCCTTTGTCTTATGGCGCAAATTTAGTAATGTGCCAATCAGACTATCATATACATTCTTCCCGACATGCATGACATCAATATAGTGCCTAACATGGTGAAATTTCCAGTATCCTAACTCGAAAAATATTGACTTTTTCTTCCATGGACATTCAACCTTCTTTGCCTTCTTCATTTTCTTCCCAAATTCAAATTTGATTTGTTCTTGCTCTACTAACACATCTTCTACGGATAGGGTTCGACGCGGCTGCCCAAACTTTTATTGTCCATTAAAAGCAGCCTTCTGTCTTCTATAAGGATGATGTAGAGGCAAATATCGGCGATGCCCTTGGTAGCACATTTTCCTACTATGAGTCAAATATTTAGCTACGGTGTCATCTCCACAAACTGGACAACACTTATAACCCTTATTGACGCAGCCGGATAAATTTCCGTAAGTAGGGAAGTCATTTATCGTCCACATTAAAACTGCTTTTAAAGTGAAAAATGATTTGTTATACGCGTCATACACAATTGGTTTCCCTTCCTCCCAAAGCTTTTTCAAATCATCAATCATCGGTTGTAAGTAGATATCGATATTATTACCAGGCTCATGCGGGCCAGGGACCAATATCGACAACATCATAAATTTTCTTTTCATACATAACCAGGGAGGAAGATTGTAAGTCACCAATATGACTGGCCAACAACTATATCTATTAGATAGGCAATTATTGTGCGGGTTTACACCATCTTCCGATAAAGCCAAGCAAAGGTTTCTCGGTTCACTACCAAAGGAGGGCCACCTATAATCTATATTTTTCCAAGATGGAAAGTCGGCTGGATGTCGCATTTTACCATCTTGTGTCCGTTGTTGCGCATGCCAACACATTAGTTCAGCGGTGGAAGGAGATTTAAACATACGTTTAAATCTAGGAATTATTGGAAAATACCACATGACTTTGGGTGGAAGATTAACCCTCTCTTCACCTTTCTTGGTCAACTTCCACCGAGAAAGTCGACACTTAGGACACTTGGTTGCATCAGCATGTACACCCCTGTACAGTACACAATCACTCGGACATGAATGGAACTTTATATACTCCAGACCTAAATTGTAGAGGGTTTTTTTTGCTTCATATGCATTACTAGGTAACACATTATCTTTGGGAAGTAGAGACCCATCTAAAGAAAGGAGGTCAGTGAAGGCACTATCGGTAATACCAAACCTAGATTTCCAGTTATGCAACTTCAACATCGACTCTAACTTAGTACAGTCACTACCCTCATATAGAAGTTGCTCAGCATCGGCTACGAACCTCCTAAACTGATATGAATCATTATCATATTGACCCGAGTTATATACCGCTTCACAAACATCAACAGTTTCCAAAGCAGCGACATGCTCCTGATCTTGCTCTGATGCTTTATCAGAGGCTTGCTCAGGAGGTGGGTCTGGAGCTTGCTCTTCAGGTGGACAACTAGCACTTGAAGATTTAGGACCCGTAGAAGCAGTCTCCCCGTGCCAAACCCAATACACATAACCTAGACAAAAGCCATTGTGATAGATATGGCCCCTGATTATTTTTATAGAGAATTTTTTAAAATTCGCACATCGTCCACAAGGGCAAGGAATTTTGTTACGATCGTCAGAATTTTCTTCAGCATATATCAAGAAGTTTTCCAACCCCATTTCAAATGCTAAAGAATCCATATCTTGCAAAATCCATGTCTTATCCATCAAATTTCCCTACCTGATAGCCACTATAAATATTAAAAATCCAACACATACCTATTTATAATTATTTAATAAAAGGTATATCAAATTTGTGTTGGTTACTGTAGGGATTAATTATATAAACTTAGAAAGGAGTAAATACCTTGATATCCTAATAATTTATAGTACTAATTCATTACTCTAAGATCCTACACATATACCCAATTAATTACAAAACTAGACTAAATTTATAAACTAGACTAAATTAAACCAAGATATTTAAAACAAATTAAAACAAGATATTTGAAAATATCACATAATTAAAAACCAATAATTCCAACATTCACAACCCAGACAATTGTTAAATTTCCTTCACATAAATAAAACTCAGTGAGAACTTGACTATTGAAACAAATTCAGCCCATAAATAAATAAATTAAAATTATCTGTTACTTATTGTATCTGTGAGAAGGATAATTATACAAAACAATTATTATTATACAATACAAGTAACAAATAGTTCATATCAGGAATGCAAAGACTTGTTCATATTAGAGAAATGACTATTATACAAAACAAGAAATGCAGAGACTTGTTCATATCTGAGACTTGTTCAAATGCAGTCCCCAACCCCCCCCCCCAAAAAAAACACACTAATATGTATGAACAACCCCCTGAAAACACATAATTAAAAACAGAACAGAAACATTTACATTTACATCAATGTACCTAAAATATTGATTTACATCAATGTACCTAAAATATTTAACAGGAAATAAAATTCCGAAAAACAGGACATAAAACCCCAAAAATGAAACAAACATAAAACCCCCCAAAAACATAAAATATTTGCATGCACAAAGAAGATAAATAGAATATCAAACGTAAAAATGAGGGAGATAAACTGTAAAGAAGAATATACCTCCAGATGTTCTTCAATGTTCCAAAACCTTAATGTTCCAAAACCTCAATGCTCCAACCTCCAGATGCTCTAAAGCGTCTACCTCCAGATGCTCCAACCTCCAGATGCTCAATTTCAAGTTTAATTTGGTCTAATTTGAAGCTCCAAATCTTGAACTAGAATTGGGGCTAAAATTAGGGTTTCGGCGAAAAGAGAGAAGAGACGGTGAGAAGATGAGAGATGAGATGAGAGAAGACTAAGAGAGAAGTAGGGGAGAGATGAGAGTGATATGAGAGGTGAGAGAGAGATGAAAGAGATGAGAGAGATGAAGGTCGAGGGAGAGATGAGGTCGCGGTAGTTATTTTAGAAAAGGGGGGAATAACAGATTAGTGTACTTTTTGTTAAAATTAAAGGGGGGAAAGTGTACTGAAATCGGGGGGGGGAAAGATAAGTAATTTTTATTTTTTTTAAAAAGGCCATAGACAACGGTTAACAAAATCAACTGATGTCAAAGTTAAAAGCATATTTATGACCTTTTTAATTTTTGAACATAGACAACGGCTACTAAGTAAAATCGATGTCAGTATTTGTATTCAACATCGCTTTTTACAAAACCGATGTTAAACTGCATTTTAACATCGGGTGCATTACATGCTGATTTCTAAGCACTAATGTCGTATCTACTATTTCTAGTAGTGGTGTGTATTTTATAAGAAATACTAGGGTTTGAACGAGGGAAATAAAATTTGGAAATGGGTTTGAAGATTATTGGACCAAAATAACACAAGATTAGGCTTGAGTAACCAAAAAAAATTAAAAATTCTAAATTATTAGTGTCATCAACCCATCTAGTCTTAATAATACAAAATTTTTAATTTCATCAGCCCATCTAGTATGACCCATCTATAAAAATGGCAAAATGACCTCACGTATATGCTAATCTAATCAAATCATTATAGTCAAACTAGTGTGATATGTTGCAATTAGTCAATCCACCTTACTTTAAAGGTGCCACTATTTTTTGTTGACGCTAACAATTTTTTTTGATATTGCATTCAAATGTTTCAAAAGATGAATAAATGGTAAAACACTACAAGGAAAACTGGCTCAGACAAGTATTTTAACCCGTTATCTGACTCCCTGAAAACCCGTTGTCTATTGAGCCGCCGTCTCTTACATGGATCAGACAACGATTAGAAACAGTTGTGTGAGTCATCGAAGACAACGACCAACTATGAGTCCCCGTTGTATTACAACCAGAAAAAACAACGTCTTTCCATAAATTCTGTTGTAAGAAGATTTATTAGATAAGTAATGTTAAAAAGGTTGTGTATGTGGTCACTAAGAGTTTTAGAATAGAACATAACACACAACCCTTATTCAGATATATATATTGTCCTCTACCTTAACACACAATTCAAACGATAACCACCGTTGTATTACAACCATAACAAACAAGTATTTTCTATATATTCTGTTGTAACAAGTATACTTAGACAAGTTCTCTTGAAAACGTTGTGTATGTTCTTACTAAAAGTTTAGGAGTAGAACATAACACACAACCCTTATTATTTATTGTCCTCCACCTTAACACACAATTTTCAAAAGATAAAATTTTGTTGTCTTACAACCATACAGACAACACCTTTATTTTAAATTTGTATTGTTGGAATTGCTTTATACAACATTTTTTTATCACTTGGTATTGTATGATTATGTTTTGCACTTATATTTTAATGTAGAAAGTGTTGTGTGGTCTTCAAGGCATAATTCTTTTTATTCTTCATAGCATTGTTGGACAATGGATAATAGTTAGTTTTGTTCAGACAATGGTTTTTTATTGTGTGAATCTTCTTTTAACAATGTTTAGTTTTAAATAGCATTGTTATATGTTATAAAACATGATGAGCTTGGTCTTTATAAGTGTTGTGTGAGACACAATATAATATGGTTATTGTATAACTTTATTGGCTAAAAGCTCCTCAAACAATGGTTTTTCAAATTAAAATTAAACACAACAACATTATAAAATGAACATGCCATAAAAATTAAAACCCAAACTATCATTCAGATTACAAGCAAATTGTCACCATTACACCAACAATCAACCATCAATCCTTCTATTACACCAACAATCAACCAACCTTCCATTACATGAATCCACTAAACCAATATTTAACCATTGCAACCAAGAACTAACTTATAACCAAGTTTTATCTTAAACAAAACAAGACCATTCAAGTAGAAAGCAAAATATTTTCAGGTGAACATATCCACAAAAACGCCAGTAATTAGAAACAACGTTTAAATAGAGTTAACTACCATGACTAGAACTCCCAAATTTCAACACAAAATATGTTCACAACTCAAAATACCCAGCAGCACTGTATGCAAGTTCAAGTGGCATGCTTCTTCATGAAGTACTTTGCCCATTCAGTCTTTATCTCGTTCAGTTCTTTCATGCCATAACTTAGGTTGCTTCTGCGTAGCCACTGAAACATGGATGTAAAAATCACATTTATTTACCACAATACACTTGGATATAGAAAAAAGAAAGATAACTATAACATTACCTTCTCATGAAATTTTAATTCCATATCGGCACAAATCTCTTTCATGTAACCCATTATAAACAAACCACAATCTTTGCTCCCAGTTTGGACAGGTACCCCCTGGAGAACATTAAAAACTTTATATATGTCTAGCTACACTATTCTTGTAGAATAGAGAAATTGATAAAATATACTATATTTACCCCCAGATTCTCCCAAGATATTTTCTTCTTTAAGAACTTCTTTGCTTTTTCCTGGTAGAGTTTGATGGCACTACGAAAATATAATATAGATCAATTGTAAGTCATATTTGTATTTAATTATTAAAGTGATTGTAGTTGAAATAAAATTTTAATATTGTACTCACTTGTCAATCACTTCTGTCCATTCTTCAGTTGCAATCCTGCGCTTCAATTGGGTCCATGTGATAAACAGTTTGTGAATCTGGATTTACAGCAGTGAGCGTCCAATGATTCCTGATAATTTATGAACAACAAAATTTACAATAACATACAGAGATGATGATATACAAAAAACAATCTTTAAGTAAGGAATATATTATTTATTATAACAGGTACTAACACAGCATTATATGGTAGCAGGAAAATTTGTCCTGGTTTAGCGTTCCTGAATCTCATAGATAAGGATTTTGACCTCTCTCCTGGACTACCACAACCAAGTGCGCCTATCATCCCAGGATCAACAAACGTTATCATGTCAACCATCTTGCGCTTTTTCAAATTCTCTTGCAATAAACTGTTAAAAATTGGAGATACAGATTATGAAAAATTCAAAAAAAAACTCAATAA
This sequence comes from Apium graveolens, assembly GCF_009905375.1. Taxonomy (NCBI): domain Eukaryota; kingdom Viridiplantae; phylum Streptophyta; class Magnoliopsida; order Apiales; family Apiaceae; genus Apium; species Apium graveolens. Next base: position 98,059,994 of record NC_133652.1, read on the forward strand.
GTATTCATAAAGGCAACAAAACTTTAGAAAAATGCTTACTTGATAAAAATGCAAATGGTGGACCCTGATATCTCACCCCCAGAGCACAAAGCGTGCACATCCGATAAAAACAGCGCCTTCTTAGCGGTTACTCCAAAAGCTTCTTGGCATAGATAAAAAGAGTTTACTTGTCCATCAGCTAGGGCATTTTTTGCCCAAAGCCACAGACGTTTCAAAATAGGGGGATAATTCGCACCCATGTCCAATACATACTCTGGTTCCGGGACACAATCTTTTACCTTCTTCCATTTTTTCCCAGTAGTTTTCTTGCCTCCCTGAATTGAAAATATAAAAAGAAAATAGAGAATGCAAAGTTAAAGAAAGTTGACATGTTAAGTAATTGAAAATCTAAATTATGTTTTTATTCTTTACTTTTAAAAAACAACATAAGTTTCAAAAAAATTATAATATAAACAGATTTAATTCATTAATACGTAACAAATTAAAAATTGCATCATTATTAATTTAATTATCAAACCTATTTCCAACATTTTAACAAAAATAAATATGTGACAACCACCACAAAATCAACACTGAAATAAGGGGAAAAAATTATTATATATAAAACTGAACCAAACAATTATTCAACCTAAACATGAGAAACAATATCACAAAAACTTACCTATATATAGACCTGATATTGTAAAAATTAGATTACTAAGTTTAAAAATATACTTGCGTATATATATAGAGAAAATTTAACCTTTGGACTTCCTTTCACTGCAGCGGCGCTTGTCTTCACTTCCATTATGAGGTTTCTCGGCCATGCAATATATGTTCCCACAGCTTGTTCCACCGTCACGATCTCATCTTGGATTGGTAAGGGAATCTTTTCAGATCCTTGGAGTACACGAGTGATTGAGACCCGTACATTTTCTTTTTCCAGTTGTTTCCCATGAAGAACCTGACACTTAGTATCGATTGTTGCATAAGCAACGATATTTGTCGGGGAGCCAATTGCTAATTCCCACTCTGTGCATCCTTTAACCTCCAACACCTCCTCATTATTTGGTTCCAGACACACATCCTCAACCAACATTTGATTATCCTCAACATCAACAACCTTGAGAGCCTCGCCATGTTCCTGAATATGTTCTTCGCCATCCACCAAAGGTTTCTCCTGAATATGTTCTTCAATATGTGTTTCCTTACCGATACCCACATTTTGAATGAGATCCAGTTTTTTCTTTACACCTTGCAAATCAAAGTCCTTCAGAATGTCATGTGCTCCCTTGGAACAACTTCCTTGTTGAGATCCAATATTTGGACTTAACCCAGTTTCAATAAGCTTCCCTCCTATACCAGCTTTCAGCTTTTGAAACTCTGCAGCCCAAAAGGCATCTCGCTTTTCAACTATCCTTTCTGTCTCTTCTTTCATAAATTTCTGAATACCCTCTTGAATCCTCTCCTCTATTGTCCTACATGTCTTCTTCTGCCTTGGAAGATGAAAGTATGTAGACTGCTTCACAAAGCGCCCTTGTCCACGCACCCGTCCTCTGTGTTCAGGGCTACCAAGCACCTTGGTCAAGATATCATCACTGCCTTCCACAGTCACCTCCCCTTCACTAACTCTTTGTTTTATTTTCCCCTAAAAATTTGATAAATACTAGAAGTAATTAACCAACAAAACAGATATTTGGTGATAAAAGAATATATTAACAACAGAAATAAAAACTTACAATCGCCTGAGCAATTTCTTTAACTGTTTCTGACTTGAAGTTTCCATCTTTATCTTTCCTTGCACGAATCCAGCTATCTGATCTATCTATCTCCATTTCAGGGTCAGCTTGAGTCTCCATCTGTATGAACATGTTTAAAATATTATACAATAAAATTGAAACAAAAGAATTGAAAAAAATTATATGATGTACGCGTGAAAGAAATATGTTTCATGATAACTAACCATTTCATGCTCTAGGTTAGAATAGCCCTTTCGAGAAATACAATGTGGATATAAATTAAGACTCCTCCTTAGTTTCTGTTTTTCGTGGATGTCCTTGGAGAAAAAAACACATAAATGTTAGCAGCATAGTTTCTTTCGCTATTTACTTATGCTACGTGGGAATTTTATAAAATAAAAAAGATTAAAGAAAAAACTCACTAAAAATTCATCAGTTAGACGGCCTGAAAGAAAAATATCCCAGTGTGCCTTCTCAATAAAGGAGTAGTCAGCCGGAGGAAACTTTAACAACTCAGGTTGATCTTTATTAGGAATGATATATTCAGTTGTTAAACGGCTTTTAAACTCCCTCCATTTCTGGCATGCCGATTGCAGAACAAGCTTTCGTGCTGATGGTGGTACAATGTATGCCATCTACGTACATAAATAAACAATTTTATTATCACATGTGTGTTAACTACAATTGGTAGTCATAATTTAACACAAGTAAAATTCTTAGTTGGTTTTGTAGATGCAACTTCTTTTACCTGCACACAATCCCAAATCTTGTTTTTTCTTTCTACCGGAACACGTAACCAACTGTCATACCATATCGGGGCTTTTGTTCTGGCAAGAACCCCAATATAAGACTGCATTTCTTTAGCAGCATCCCCATATGGCTCACCCTTTTTATTAAATAGTACCTCAAGCTTAATTCCCAGCATCTTACGCCTAACAATCCTATGCATCGTAACTGCTCCGCGTTTTAGAAGCTTAAGTCCCTCTTGTTTGGTTGCTGTTTCTTCCACTCGTTTCCTTTTTTTAGATAATTTGCTTTTTAGATTCTTAGAAATTCCATTCTTCTTTACTGATTCAGGGGATGAATTCCGAAGGCAAGACTCCACTGGCTTTTCCTTCACAGGTTCAGACACCGCCTTGTTCTTTTCTAGCGCCCCTGCCTTTATTTTTAGTTCCTCTGTTTTGTTCTTCATAGGTTCAGGCTGAATCGGCTTGCTCATTTTTCGTTCCTCTGTCTTGTTCTTCACAGGTGTGGACTTAACCGCCTTGCTCATTTTTGGATCCTCTGTCTTTTTCTTTACATCTGCCTTGTTCTTTTTTAGTGCCTTGATAAGGTTTTCACTAGTTCTACGAGGATCGGATTTTGTTTTTCTTGAAGGCGCCATAATTAATCTACACTTAAAACATTAAGTTTAATCTAATTGCTTCACACAAAGCCAAAAAACTACATGAATATCAGTTGATTACAATTATATTAATGGAGGTTCTAAGGACACTCATGTGGCATCTCTATTAATGCACCTAAAACGTTTTCATTTCTTCTGCATTATGCACATAATACATATTGATAGTTGAGAAGCAATCAAGTATAGGCAAACTCGTGATTCCCCTCAGTAAGACAGTCATACGGCAACACAATCTAACACATCACTTTCCTAAACTTTCACAGCCCAAAAGACATGACATTCAAGGCAAAAAAAATTAAGCCTTACAAAAACAGGTCAGGAAAACTATTATCAAGTTTTGTCTATTTTTCAAAGCGATCTGTAGTAAAGTTATTGAGGTTGATAAACTGGAGAAAATGCAATCGCAACTGGTAGAAACTCTTTGTCAGCTTAAAAAATACTTTCCTCCCTCGTTGTTTGATTTAATGTTTCATATCTCGGTTCATCTTGTAAGAGAAGTCGAGCTTTGTGGACCAATTTTCCTTAGGTGGATGTATCCTTTTGAGAGATACATGAAGACATTCAAGGGATATATAAGGAATCGAGCTCGTGCAGAAGGTTGCATCGCTGAGGCCTATATTGCAGAAGAGGCAGTTGAATGTTTGGTGGATAATGAAGAAGTGACAATTGGGGTACCAAAAAAAGGTAGGCATACCAAGGATTCTATTTGCAAGCCATTATCCGGTGCAACAATTATAACCCCGAGCTGTACTGATTTGCACGTAGCACATTTATGTGTTCTACAAAATACCACTGCTGTTAGGCCATATATTGAGTAACTTCTTACACTTTCTCTCTCTTTACTTGAAAAATTGCATATATATTTTCTGTTATTAGTTCAACCAACTTATATTGGCTTATCTTTAAATGCAGTGAACACATGGCCTTTTTAATGACAAAATATCCGGAATATGAAAATGATGAAATGTGGCTTAAAAACAAGCAAAATGAGACATTCCCAAAATGGTTTAAGGAAAAGGTATTACGTGCGTCGTTTGATGTATTTTTTTCCCACTGTTTTATAACTTACTACCTCACCTGAATTATTTTACATGTTTGAATTCCTTTTTTTTAGATTGCTTCAAATTTGGCCGATGAAAAAGAGATATCGGCCGAGATAAGGTGGATTGCAGATGAGCCCAACAAGGATGTTCCTACATTCAGTGGCTACAGAATGGATGGTGTTACCTTTAGTACCAAGGATCGTGATGATATGCGTCAAGTTCAATGCAGTGGTGTGTGTGTAGAAGCAGACACAATGGTTGTGCAGGGTAAGGATCAAAATATTGCGCACATATCACATATATATTACGGAGTTATAAAAAGTATATGGGAGTTGGACTATAATCACTTTAGGGTCCCTGTTTTTCTTTGCAATTGGGTAGATATAAACAAAGGGATTAAGGTCGATGACTTGGGATATACATCGGTTAATTTGAATAGGTTGGGTTTTTTGAATGATCCGTTTATTTTAGCAAAACATGTTAAACAAGTTTGTTATATCGACGATCCCTCTGAAAAATTATGGTCGGTGGTGTTGAAATTGCCCGAGAAAAAGTACCATGAAGATAATGATGATGCAGATGAGGAATCCGTCGAAGTGGAACTCGAGAATGACTGTTTCATGCCCAATTTTCCCGAGATAGATGATAGTGGTGATGACATGGATAGTTACATGCGGGATGTTGATGAACTAATTCAACTTTCTTGAAGTATTTTTATTTGTACTTTCAATTACTATACTTTGTATGAACATGCATAATAACTTTGGCTTGGTTCTGCTATTTATTTTCAGTTCTTGATTGTTGGTTGATTTGCTTGTTGCATCTGGTTTGGATGGTTTTCCTTGTTGCCTTTGGTTTGGCACGTTTGCTTTGCTTCTGGTAATGTTTTATAAAAAAATCACCAGAGTAAGACAACGGTTTTATTGATTAGCCCATTGTCTGAAAGTATAATCTACAACATAGAAAAACACTTGTATCTCGTTTTTAATTCAGACAACACTTATACTTGTACGTTGTTTGACACCATCTTAAAATACCAACAGAAAAAACACTTGTTTCATTTTTACAACTGTTAATTGAGACGTTGTCTCAATATCTTTCAGACATATCATTTAAAAACCGTTGTGCAAACTTACTCACTTGCACAACATGATGTTAGAAAGTGTTGTCTGGCTCTAAGAACTAGACAATGGATTTTATAGCGTTGTGGTAATGCTATAAGTTTGTCATTCACACAACATGAGGTTTATGAAAAGATTTGTCTGACTTGTTTTACTAGACAACAGTTTTGTTTTGCTTGTAGTAATATATATCAGCCAACACCTGTTTTTTGATTTTTGAAAAACTGTTGTATAAAAATTCTGGGCAACACTTTTTCGGCCAAGCGTTGTGTGATGGGTGTTGTATGATCGTGTTTTTCTTGTAGTGAAATGTCACACATACTTTCTAGAAAACAATTCACAAATAAGTACATAAAAAATAATGTGAATGTGTGTAGTATACTTTCTCATGTAAAACTAATTATATGTGGTCATGAATTTTTTCCAACCAATTACACACATTTCATTTGTTGATAAAAAAATATCTTTAAAAGTGTAATCGGTGTTTCCGAAAAATAGGTAAAATAAATACCAAGTTTATTGATTATGATTTTTGAAATTAACATCAATATCATAATAATAATTTAAAAAACATCTTGAAAACTATATGTTTAAAATTATACAACTTAGTGAATTATTTTAAAAATTAAAATAGTATTTCTTTTGGTGCACACATAGAACTTCTCCTACCTCAACTTTTTATTAATTTCATGTATGCGACTTTTGCTCAAATTTAGTGTCAGGTAGGTCAAATGTAAAAACAAGCTACGACCGTCTTATTTAGAAGCAGTCGTATTTAAACCATCGTAATAGTTGTAAATACGACAGTTTCATCAATACTGTCTTATTTAGCCGTAAAGGAACAAGTACCGTATTTTTATTCATCTACCCACTCATCGATTTGCATAGCATATTTGCTATATATTTTGACGACAAATCAGTATTTAAACTTACTCGAATCAGTAAACTGAAATCAATACTAATTCCAGAACCAGTACTTTTAGTGATTCTCATAGACATAATTAGTGATTTATCGGCGAAACATATCAAATATGGTATTTATACTGATTGTTGGATGATGTAGAATAATATAGAGAAGTTAGATTTTAAAAGAGTTCACTAATTGATAGAAAAAATTCAATTAAAAATGGAGGGAATTATGTATAGTTGTGTGTGGGAGGTGTAGTTTGTAGTTTGTATTTTAATTTAGTTTGTATTGAAGTAAGTCTCTATATATATATATATACAAGTCCTCAAATTCAAACCAATATTAGAATACAAACTACAAACCAATAAGAGTCATATGTTTAATACATTTCTCTCTCCTCCATCTGATTCATGTGTATATTTTCCCCTTTATTATTAATTTGACTTTTCCCGTTAATCAGTTAACTTTTTTAAAAAAATAATTTTACCGTATTTTTCTCCCTCCCAATCATCAATTAGCATAGCATATTTCTATATTTTGACGAGAAATCAGTATTTAAGTTTAACTGAATTACTAATCTGAAATCAGTATTATTTCAGGAATCAATAGATTTTAGTGATTAACGTAGGCATAATTAGTGATTTATCGCCGAAATATATCAAAATGGTATTTATACTCATTGGTGGATATCACACACATATATGTATTATAATAACATTTGACATATCAATCTTATTTATAATAAAACATATTTATAAACAGTTTTTTTTTGGGAAACGAATTCATACATTAATTTTTTTTTTTACTTTTACAAGCCAAAAAGATGCATGTGATTGCACGTGCATTATTTAACCTATTTGTTTATTTTGTTAGTACTCTAGATATTCTTACTATTATCCTGGAGGCTAGCATGTAAAATACAAACATGCAGTAGCCAGTCCCAGTAAGGGTAAGAATAAATGTCACACTACACAGCTCACCTTTCATTGTGGGTTCAAGAACAAGAATCTAATCTTAATCATTGAGCTTCTTTAACCCCACATTACATACATACACATATACACTTATTAGTAAGCCTGCATCATCATTATAAGGTAAAAAAAGATATAGAATTGTGAAAGAAATGAAGTTGAACTTAAAAACATGGTGGTGGTCTATGTGCAAGAACAATCAGTGGGTTGTTAAATTAGCTGTTGCATTTCTTTTAGTTGGTCTTGCTTTTAGGCTTCTTTCTTCAAGATCCAATCAGTATTCGAATATCACAGAAACCCCTTTTGTCCAAACATCTCAAGCTCAATCTTCTTTGCATGTGCCTGGATTATATGATCAGTTTCACCAAAAAGGTACTTAAGTTTTAATTTTTACTCATGGGGTTTTCATTTTGTTGCTTTTACTTTTGTTTTTTATTCATTTGGTGTTGGTTGTTGTGTTTTGTTTGAGAATTGAGATTGGGGGTGCAATGTGGTTGATTTTGTTTTGTACTGAAAGTGCTGTTTGTTTTACTGTGATTTGAAGATAATGTTGGAAATGTGTAATCTTTCTGCAGCGTTCTCCAAAGCCCATTCTGATTTATGTGTTTTATAATTGGAAACTTTTGAATAATTTCGATTTTTTGGTTATGTATATGAGATTAATGAGTTAGATTCTCGTTTTTTACTGAAATGCTGTGTTATACTCGGGTGATTTTTAGATAATGTGGGAGGATGCAATATTTCGGTGGGGAATTGGATCCGGAATGAGGAGGGTCCTCTTTATACTAATGAGAGTTGCAATTTCATTGAAAGACATCAGAATTGTATGAAGAATGGGAGGCCTGATACAGAGTATTTGTACTGGAAGTGGAAGCCTAAGGATTGTGAGCTGCCTCAATTTGATGGCCAGAAGTTTCTTGAAATGATGAGGAATAAAGCTTGGGCACTAATTGGTGATTCAATATCTCGAAATCACGTTCAATCATTGCTTTGTATACTGGCCAAGGTAGGAACCAAATGTTAATGCTTATTTTTTTGGGATTTCTGTGCTCGAAAGAATTTTTATCATATTGCTTACAAGTAATTTATAAATGCATTTCTGTGTTAGCGAGTATCACTTGGTGCAATTGATAGATAAAATTGTTTAATTGAGGACTGTATTGAGCATATGGTATCATCTAATGGCTATGGAAATTAATAGAGTTGAGATTTCCAACAAGCGGCATGCTTATCGTTTTTTCTTAATTTTGAATGTTTTATTTCTATTTGGCACGATGATGTTGACCCAGTTCTGATAATTGATATGTATATACATTATTCATATATTGTACTGCTAAATGGCACCATGACCTATCTGAAAAATCATGTTCAATACATTAAATTCGCTAGGTTGTATTTTCCTTACTTTTATGATGAATGGCATTTGGGTTCCTTTTATCTCGGCGATAGGTCTGTGTTAATATAAACAAGTCGGGTTTTCATCTGGTACTGGTTTGTTTTGGGTTGTGTATAGATACAAAGTAAACAAGTATAGGATTCACTGAATTCTTCATGAAGCGCCAAATAACATGGTTTCTTGTTCTATAATCTTATCTTTGAAAGTCCTCTTCTCTGTATTCCAATGACTTGTATCGTGTGCATTGGCCATAGAATCCACCAATAACATAGAATAGAATGTGAATAAAAGGGTTGTTAAATTTTCTAGTTTGACAGTATTAGGAGTCAGGATCACTTCTCTTCTAAATGCTTGGCATTGGGAAAGTTACAAATTACAGGAAGTTGAAAGCAAATGGTGCACAACAGTCTAAAGACTTCATTTTCAGTATAGTCAAATTTGGTTATTATAAATTGTAGTAAGAAATAATATATGGCTGTTTTTCGCATCATTGTTTGACATCTGAAGCTGGTTTGTACTTTATACTAGTTCTGATAGCCATCTCTACAGTAGTATCTTTAAATCAATTTAAATCACATTACTGTATCTGGTCTGGTATTTCATCATCACTCAAACCATCATTGTTTCAGGGAGTAGTCATGCACTTGACATTTTCAGGTCCGGTGGAATCATAACATACTTGGCACAAACATATAATTGTAAATGTTCAAGTTGCTTTACATGTAAAATTTGAAAATCTGGACATGCAACTCATTTAAACTCTTTGTAATGTGTACAGAATTTGTGCACACACATGATCTACATGTATTCTACAACAGTCGACACCAGTAAATAATTAATATACCTCTGCTGCAGATACATTTGAATGCTTGTTCTCATTTTTTTAGACTAAGGTGCTAATGTATCTTAGCCTGTATTCTAAGCAATCAAAACATTAATTGATTATAAATCGCGCTGTAGACCAACTTGATTACTTATAGTGTTTCAGGTGGAAGAACCCCTTCATGTTTACCATGATGCAGACTACAAAAATGGAAGATGGCTATTCTCCTCCTACAACTTTAGTATCTCAATTATGTGGTCACCTTTCCTTGCACAGGCCCAAATATTTGAAGATTACAATGGTGTTTCATCATCAGAAATTGAGCTGCACTTGGACAAACTTGATTCGAATTGGACAAGTGTGTACCAAAATCTGGACTACATAATTTTTTCATCGGGAAAATGGTTTGTCAAAAGTGCTATTTACTATGAAAATGACACGATACTTGGCTGCCATTACTGTCCTGGCCGAAACCTGACAGAATTAGGCATTGGTTTTGCTTATCGCAAAGTAATCAGTAAAGTCTTCAATTTCATAATCGACTCAGATCACAAAGGTATGATCTTTTATAGAAATCCGACACCAGATCACTTCGAGAATGGGAAGTGGTTTAGTGGCGGGACCTGCCAACGAACAAAACCAGCTGAGGAAGGCGACTTCGAGTACAATATTTTGAACAGACTTCTTAGAGAAGTTGAATTAGATGAATTTGCAAAGGCAGAAATCAAAGCTGCAAAAGCTGGAGTGAAGCTTAGACTTCTTGATGTAACGCCTCTTTCGTTACTAAGGCCAGATGGACACCCTGGTCCATACAGATACTTTCACCCATTCGCTAAGGAAAATAAAGAGAAGATTATTAATGATTGCCTGCATTGGTGTTTGCCCGGGCCAATAGATTCATGGAATGATTTGTTGATGGATCTCATAGTGAAGGGTTGAGTTTATCAGAGGATGCATATATCTGTTTTTCAGAGGGTGATAAATGACAAATATTTTCCTTTCAATGTGAAGACAATAGAATCAGTTCATAGATTGAGTATAATTTTCTCAACAAAATACCCGTAGAAGAGTCATTGGATGATTCTGATTCATTTTCAAAGAGCCGTGATCTTTTATCTTAGTGTCTGCTGTAATGCAGTTTGGTTTCAATTTTTGTTTTACGCTAAAGCAAACAAAATTTTGCAAGAGCTTCTCCAATACTAAAACGTAAAATGATTGGTTATAATGGTTAACTAATATCATTTTTTAGAATTTTAGCCAAGGGGTTTAAATTATACTCCAATAGTATTATCTATATTTTCATTATATAAAATTATATCTAAAGGTTTTTATGGTTGTACAAATATAACCAACTAAAAGGGATTGTTGTTATGTAAGAATTTTTTTATCATGACAAGACGAGATCGACGTGTTGACAACAAGCTAGCTGGGGACAAGTCAAGACCGGAGAAATATGGAGGCGTCTTGCACGACAACAAACACGATGATAACACTGAGAAGAGCTAGTAGACTCTATCAAGCCAAGCTCCGATTTTGGAGGAAAACCAGTCAAGCAATGCAGCAAAATGATAACCATAATTCAAAATGGGAGAGAAAGGAGGGGGAGTTGGAGAAAAATAAGGAAATAATCTAAAAGATAAGAAGGGGAAGAACATTACACACAAACACACAGCAAACTACCACAACTCGAGTTAATTTCCTTCACCGAAGGGATCAACTTAGAGCATATAAATAAAGCCATAGAATTAGACTTTTTCTGAGATATAAGCGAGATATCATGTAAAACATCTTGTAAACGTTCTCAAATAACTAGTGAAACATATTTTTGGTTGGGCAATCAATCCCACCCGCGGTTTTTTCCCATTAACGGGTTTTTTGCGTCAACAATTCTCCGTGTCATTCATATTAAATTGTTTTAGTTAATCGTTATTAAACATTTTAGTTCAATCAACCATACTTAGCATTTAACCGATCAATTTTGGCAAAAATAATTGGTGTCGTCTATGGGAAACTTGCTAAGAATTTGGTTGTTACATTACGATGGCGGGCGACAACTTGGAGGAACAAGTTACTAATCAAGAAATTAAATCTGAGGGCAACAAGGAGATGGCCGCAACGTTGAAGAGATTACAAGAGGAGATGGAGAAGATACGTTCCGAAAATGAAACACTGAAGAAGACAGTGACAAAGAAGACAATCCCGAGTATAGTTAGACGACTGCACATGGATGACACAGAGGAATACAATCAACATGAAGGGCCAACAAACGGGACAGATGATATCATTGAGATAGAGGATGTAGAGGATGTGCCAAATAACATAATGACATGGGTAAGCAACGTGATGAGCAACGATATGACGATCGTGATGATCGACAAGGAGATACTGACAGAAGAAGGTCACACCACAGAAGTACGAGATCTCGAAACCAAATTGCAAAGGAATTCAAGAAAGAACTGAAAGAAGTAAGGGATTTAATTAAAAGGATTCCTGGCATTCCAAAACCATTGGAAAAGGCGACTCCCACAAGCTATGCTGACTCACCTTTTCATGACAACATCTCTCTGGTTGAGATACCGAAATGTTTCACGGTGCCACAAATGAGACCATATGATGGAACTAGTGTTCCATTGGAACATATTACACAATACAAACAACGAATGTTCACGGTTCCAAATACGTGTGATCTGAAGGAAGCTTGTATGTGTAAAAGTTTCGGTTCTACACTGTTGGGACCAGCCTTGCAATGGTTCGTGACCCTCCCACATGGGAGCATCAAGACATTTTCCGACTTGGTAGACACATTCAACATGCAATTTTCTAGTAGCCGAGTGTTCGAGAAAACCACTAGTGACTTATACAAAATTGTGCAACGATACAGAGAGTCATTGCGTGATTACTTGACACGATTCAACAGAGAGAAGGTGACCATTACCAACTGTGATGTCCCCATAACTATTGAAACATTCAAAAGGGGATTAGAACGAGAGTCACCACTGTATGAAGAATTGACAAAGTATCCTTGTAGAGCAATGGATGATGTGCAAGCCAAAGTTATGGCACAAGTGAGATTGGAAGAGGACAGGATGGAGGATGACGAGAAGTATTATAACCCATCAAGAAAGATTATGACACGAAGATCTAGGGAATCCAAGCCATATGCAAGCCCTGTCAGGGATGAAGTCTATATCAACTCGACACGGGAGTCTAATGAATGGAAAAAGGAGGAACACAGTGACCGGAGGAAGGACCCTAACCTGCCACCAACTTATGACAGTTACAGCTTCACGATAACACCTTCAGCCATGATGAAGGAGTTAACCAAGTTGGGAGGTGTATTCAAGTGGCCAGTAAAGAGCAATAAGCCTAAGTCAAACTAAAATTCCAAACTATGGTTTGACTCTCATGGAGATTACGGACATAAAGCTTACGACTGTGTGGATTTACGAAAACAATTATAATTTTTAACCAAGAAGAGATACCTAAAAGAGTTCATGACATCAAAGAAGGCAGCTTATGTCAGGAGATACGGGTTGCCCAAAAGAGACAATATGACACCAATGAGGCAACCGCCACCAGCACCACATCACAAAGTAATTAACTTTATTGCAGGTGGTTCTGAAGTGTGTGGATCCACCTATTCATAAGCTAAAAAGGCAGGCAGAGAAACAGACAGAAGAGTTTCTCAAGTGGGAGTTAATAGTAACACTTTTCCATCTTTGGTGTTCGACGAGTCAGATAAGAGAAGTATACGAGAACCATAACAAGATGGACTTATCATCTCACTCCCCGTGGGGAATTTCCTGATCAAGAGAATTCTAATTGATAACGGGAGTGCTGCCAACAACATGATGCTAAGCACGTTGAAACAAATGGGTTTGGAAGAGAGTGACATAATTAAAAAATCAACTACATTGGTGGGATTCAGTGGAGAAACTAAACGGACGTTGGGAGAGATTACATTTCCTACTTATGCATAATGAGTCAATCTTTTGGAGAAATTTTGCATAATAGATGTTGACTCGACGTACAACATAATCATGGGAAGGCCTTGGATTCATAACTTGAAAGCTGTACCATCGACATACCATCAAGTCCTCAAATTTCCAACACTATGGGGAGCTCAGGAGATACAAGAAGACCAAGATATGGCACGTGAATATTACAAGACATGTTTGAAACCAACTGTCCAATAACATGGGAATGAGACTCCCGTAGCCACAATTACAGGACCTAAGAAGTTAGTTGTAGTCGACCTAAAGATAGGAGACAAGAAGGTACTAATAGGGGAAGATCTTTCCCCATCAATTGAGCCAAACTTGGTAAGTTTCCTGACCACAAGATTGGATGCATTTGCATGGGAGCATGATGACATAACGGGAATCGATCCAAGTGTCATCACGCACAAGTTAAACATGGATCCCAGTCATGTACCTGTTCAACAAAAGCGAAGGAAATTCACAGTAGAAAGAAAAAAAATAATTAATGACGAGGTGGAAAGGCTCATGAAGGATGGAATAATTAAAGAAGTTGATTACCCCGAGTGGCTAGCAAACATCGTAATGGTACAGAAGAAGAATGGGAAATGGAGGGTTTGTGTTGACTACACAGACTTGAACAAAGTGTGTCCCAAGGACCCCTATCCACTACATCATATTGACACCATGGTGGACTCAACGGCTGGACATGAATTGCTGACGTTCTTCGATGCGCCAAGTGGTTTTAATCAAATTGAAATAGATCCGTCTGACTGTGAGAAGACTGCCTTCATAACGGATATGGGGATATACTGCAACTTGGCCATGCCCTTTGGATTACGAAATGTTGGGGAAATATTTCAAAGGCTTGTCAACAAAATGTTGAAGGACCAAATAGGAAAGACAATAGAAGTTTACATTGACGACATTGTAGTCAAGTCTGTTGACACCGAGAATCATGTTCGCGATCTGCAAGAGGTATTTGACATATTAAGGTCATACAACATGAAGCTAAATCCTTCCAAATATAATTTTACCGTGTCATCTAGAAAATTTCTCGGACATATGGTGACCAGGAGAGGAATTGAGGCAAGTCCAGAATAAATGAAAGCGATTTTTGAATTAAAAAGCCCATCAAATGTCAAGGATGTCCAAAAGTTGATGGTAAGGGTTGTAGCCATGAACATGTTCATTTTGCGATTGTTTGACAGATGTAAGCTTTTTTATGATGTGTTAAGGAAGAAAAATGATTTCTATGGATGGATAAACATGAAGCTGCCTTGAATGATTTAAAAAGCTATCTCACTACGCCACCACTCATGTCTAAGCCTCTTCAAGGTGAGGACCTCTTTGTTTACTTTTCAGTAACAGATCATGCAGTAAGAGGAGTGCTCGTAAAAAAGTGAATGTGTCTAGTCACCTGTATACTATGTCAATAAAAGCCTGATAGATGCGGAAATAAGGTACACATCTCTCGAGAAATTAGTACGCGCATTAGCTATGAATTCCACTAAATTGAGGCATTATTTTGAATCACATAAAATATATGTTATGAGGAACTTTCCTTTGAGAAATATGTTGAGTAAACCCGATTTGACAGGAAGGATGATAAAGTGGGCAATATGTCTAAGTACCTATGACATCATGTATGACGCCATGACGACTATAAAATCACAAGCATTAGCTGACTTTGTGGCTGATTTTAGTCCAAGCCAGATGACAACAGCTGAGCAAGAATTGCAACGGGCCTTTTCAAAAATAGACACGAAGCCATGGACGCTATATACTGACGGTGCCTCGAATGTGTATGAAACGGGATTGGGGCTTGTCATCAAATCACACAGGAGGATATGATAGCACAATCAATATGTTGTGATTTTAAAGCTACAAGCAATGAGGCTGAGTACGAGGAACTAATCATGGGACTCGTAATTGCTAAGGACATGAAAATCAGGAGCATTGACGTCAACTGTGATTCATTGTTAATCGTTAATCACGTCAAGGGATCCTATGAAGCTAAAGATTCCAAGATGGTTACGTATCTGGACATCACCAAAAAATTGACGAGTTGCTTTGACAACTTCAGCATACAGCAAGTTCCAAGAGAGAATAATGTACAAGATGATGCGTTGGCCGGTTTAGGAGCTTTTTCTAAAGGACTTAACTTGAACAACATCCCAGTGGTCCATATCATGAAGCCGCCTATTGAAAGATTGGCTCACGACATAGAAATGATTGCTCTTGATCGAAATTGATGACGGTATCAGTGAAGACGTGGACAACTGGATTAAAGTATACAAAGATTACTTACAACTTGGTGTAAAACCAGATAACAACAATGAAGCTAGGATCCTTAGGATGAAAGCTTCAAGTTTTACAGTCATAGATGACGAGCTGTTCAAGAAATCTTCTAAAGGGTTGCTTCAAAGGTGTTTGAGAAAGTACGAGGCGAACATGGTATTAAGAGATGCACACGAAGGAGAGTTTGGAAACCACACTAACGGGAGAAATATCTTTTTAAAAATTTTATGCTTGGGTTACTACTGGACGACGCTAAGACAAGATGCACTAGACTACACGAAGAGATGTGACGCTTTCCAGAGACATGCACCCGTCATACATCAGCCGTCTGAACATCTTAACATGTTCATTTCTTTTTGGCCTTTCATGAAGTGGGGAATGGACAATGTGGGGAAGATGCCACATGCACCCATCCAGAAAGTGTACATGTTGGTCAAGACGGATTACTTTTCAAAATGGATTGAAGCGGAGGAGTTTAATCATAAGTAACAAGACAGAAGCATTTTGCAAGCGTTGGAACATCAATTTGATTAAGTCAACACCAAGATATCCCCAAGCCAACGAACAGGCTGAATCAAGTAACAAGATCATAATCAATAATCTTAAAAGAAGATTGACATCATGCAAAGGATAGTGGGCTGAGAAATTGCCTTGGGTTTTGTGGTCGGACAAGACGACTCCTAAGATGTCAACAGGACAGACACCATACATCCTAGTATATGGCACTGAGGCTGTCTTACGAACTGAAGTTATGATGCCAACAGCCAGGTACAGGCTCTTAACAACTGACATGAATAACACAGAATTGGCACATAAAAAAGATATTATAGATGAACTACAAGAGATGGTAAAGATTCGTTTGGTTTCTTATCAACAAAGGGTCGCTAACACATTCAACAAATATGTTCATGTGAGAGCTTTTCATGTTGGTGACTTAGTATTGAGAAAGACTTTCCAAAACACTGTGGACTTGACAGCTGGGATTTTCGCTGACAATTGGGAAGGTCCTTACTTCATTGATGCTGTCATTGGTCGAGGAGCTTATCAATTGTTAAGTATGGACGACATACCACTACCGAGAAGTTGGAACGCATTGCACTTGAAGCTTTATCACATGTAGAGTTTCCTATCCTATCTTATGAAATTCAGTTCTTAGGAATCTTTGATTAATAAGTCTATAGGAAATAGTTATTTGTCGTTGTTTGCTCACGTTTGATATGACGTTATTTGCTTATTATTATGCTTTGTTTATGACGTTTTGTTTAAGAAAGCTAGATTTCATGATTATGTTTCCAGTTCATTGTGATTTATATCATGAACTATATTGCTATCCGATTAATTTTTTACCGATTATGCTCGTTCACTAAGTTTATTTACGCCAGTTCTTTCCATCAAAATCATTTCAGTAATAATATTACACACTAATATATGTCGAACAAATATGCGAATTACAAACGTAAAGGCTGATCACCCGACCACAATTATGCTACTTTGAAAATGAACATAGTCGAAATGATAGTACTATCATCTATTACAACGACAAGTAACAATTTTTACACACATACATTATTCTACGAATTTAATATAAAAACAAACTTGGTGAGTTTCAAGAGGGAATAAGGCATCTTAACCACTCTACAAGTGCATGCACTGACGTATGTTGACGAATAAAACAAAGTACATTGACAACGAATCAAACGAAATACATCTACGATTACTGTTACATTTATAACACGAATTGACTTGTGAAAATACATGATAACGATAAATGAAAAATGTTGTTTTGATTATGTAAGTAAGATATCCGTTTGGACAACACAACTCATCTGAACAGATTGGTTTTTGTAAGAGTTTCCTAGAACAATTTTATTTCATAGAGTGAATAACAACGTAGCAATCGACATATATACCGAATTTCTATAAAATACCATTAAAGTATGTGACATCTTACGATGACGATAACTATATTCAACGCGGTAGAATACATTCATAACACACAAGTAGAAATGTGAGATATGAAAACAACGGAAGCATAATTAGAAAGCAACTAGTTTAGCATTGCATCAAAAGGTCCATATAAAAAACCACCATAGCGAAAATCACAATCCCCCTCTTTAAAATCGAAATAGAGATCTACTGTAGTAAAACCAAAATAAGGTACGACGAAAAAAGGAATAAGTTCAAGGGTAAAAACCTGATAAATTGAAATATGTAAACAAAAGCAGTAGTACTGGAAGTCTGTTACTTATCTGTTAGATATATTTGTGATGTCATGTCTAATCTGTTGTGTTTAGTTTCAGAACTTAATATCAGGACTTATCAGGACTTACTGGAAATTAGAACTTACTGAAATCAGAACTTATATCAGAACTTAAGGCCGTCAGGATTTATATCAAGACTTAAGTGCGGGTACTTCAGATAAGGAATGCGGCCGATTTATAGGAGAGGATCTGGACTAAAACGAAAGAAGATACGCATGAAGAGTTGGACAACTATAGGACTACAGAAGATAATATCTGATTGATATATTTTAGGAGACAAAATTATATTCCATATCAATTAGAAGATATCTTCTAACTGTGTACTATATAAACAAAACTTAGGGTTTACACTATATGTATTATCATTCACGAGAACATTATTCATTATAACCTAGCAGCTCTTAGTGATATTGTTCATCACTGAGAGAGTAGTTTAACCTACTTTGTAACAGAGCTTATTATATTGAATAAACTTGATTACTGTTACATACTTGTGTTATAAATCGATTTGATTGTATAAACACTAGATTCAACCCCCTTCTATAGTGTTGTGTGACTTAAAAAGTGGTACCAGAGCCTCTCTGTTGATACACAAACAGTGAGATCCAGTTTATAATCATGTCTGACGAAACACAAACTCCACCTAAGCCCACCAAAACTCAAGATACTCAAAACAATCAAACACACAGTCGATATGAGAGTATTAGGGTTCCCATACTGAGAGCATCTGAGTATCCTATATAGAACGTAAAGATGGCTATGTTTCTGAAAGCCACAGATCCAAAATACCTTGATAGAATTAATGATGGACCATATAAGCCTACCAAACTCTCTGTTGCAGTTGTTGATCAACCAGGAAAGATGATACCAAAGGAGAAAGGTGATTACACACCTGAAGACATCTCATCTATTGCCAAGGATGCAAGGGTTAGGCATCTGCTTCATAGTACAATTGACAATATCATGTCAAACAGGGTAATTGGATGAAAGACTGCAAAGGAAATATGGGATGCTTTGGAGACAAGATGCCAGGGAACTAAAGCCATCAAAAAGAACAGGAAGACTATACTCACACAAGAGTATGAGCACTTTGACTCAAAAGCTGATGAGTCATTAACTGATTTATATGACAGGTTTGCCAAACTCTTGAATGATTTGTCACTAGTGGACAAGGAATATGATCTTGAAGATTTAAATCTAAAATTCCTTTTAGCTATTCCTGAAAATTGGGATTTGAAGTCTAGTACCATAAGAGACAACTATGACCTTGCTGAAACTACTCTTGATGAAAGTTATGGTATGCTCAAGACTCGTGCACTTGAGATGGATCAAAGGAGCAAAAGGCATGGAAGAAAGTCAAAGATAGTTGCTCTTAAAGCTGAGAAGGAATCTCCTAAAGTGATTGTCTCAAAGGGGGGCAAAGGAAAGGCTCTCATCATATAGTCTGATTCAGAGTCATCATATTCTGATGATGATGATTCAGAATCTGAAAATTTATCTGAAGTGGATGTTGATGCAGAGATGATGCAACTGTGTGCTCTTATGGTGAAGGGTATCACAAAGATAGCCTACAAGAAATTCAGAAAGGGCAAGAAGTTTTCCAGAAAAGGTGGAAGTTCTGAAAAGAAAGGGTTCAGAAAGTCTGAAGGCAAAGGAGGAAAGTCTAGCAGAGGAGGAAACTCAAATTTCAAATGCTACAATTGTGGTGAAAGAAGCCACATCTCTCCTGACTGCAAGAAAGGAAAAAGTGATAAAGGCCAGACACTTATCACAAAGAAGAAAAACTGGGCAGACACTTCAGATCTGAAGAAGAGGTGAACTATGCCTTGATGGAAAATGCTGATAGCAGTTCTGAAACTGCTGAATTGAAGGCACCTCATTCAACTCTTGATTTTCATACTGATGATATTTCTGAGCTAAGATTATATATGAAAACCATGTTCATTAGTTTTAGAGATCAGACTTTAGAAAATAAGAGATTAAAATCTGAAACTCTTGCTCTTAAAAATACAAATGACTACTTAGAAAAAGATTTAGTTATATTCCATCAAACTCAGAAAGAAAGAGATGAGGCTTTTTATGTTAAAGATGAACTGCTAAAATTGAATAAATATCTTAAATCTGAACTGGAAAAGCAAAAGGAGATAATCAAAACTTGGACTAACTGTGGAAGAACAACTCAGAAAATCTTAGAAAATAGAAATCGGAAAGGAGGACTAGGTTAACTAGATGATAAAGAAGAAAAGGAAACTGTGTCATCTAAACCAAATTTTACCAAGAAAGCTGAAAAGCATAAAGTTAATCCTGTCAAGTTTGTGTCAAATTCTGACAAGTCAAAATCTGAAAAGATGAAAGACTCTAAAACAGAAGTAAAAAAAAAGTAAACTTCTGACAAATTAAAATAGGATAAACCAGCTGAAGTAAACATAGGTTTAATGACTAAGAAGCAGCTTAAGCATAAGCTGAAAGAGATAAGAAATGTGAACAAAGTCAATGAAGCTAGAAAAAATAGGAATGAAAAGGAAGGTGTGAATAAAAGTAATAATTATATGCCTTTTCCTAATGCTCCTAGAAAGAAATGCTATAATTATGGAAACTCTAACTATCTTGCTTCTTTTTGCAGGAAAAATAAAGATATAAACTCTTTACCTCCTAGATCAGGAGTTAAGAGGCAGTTTGTTAGGTTTAAACCACAAAATCCTTATTTTTATTATGGTAGTTTATGGCATTCTATTTATACTTGTAAGGAATATCATAGTTTGTACTATGATTATTATCAAATAAAACCTTCTTTAAAGAAAGTTAGTGTAATTCCTTCTAGTGTAAATTCTGATGCAAAGTCTGATAAAAATCATGTTAGCATAAACTCTGAAACTAAATCCACTGTAAATGCTAACAAACTTAAAAAAGGCCAAAGGATCCAAGCAAGTCTTGGTCCTTAAAACTAACCAATAGTGGTCTTTGTGATTGGAGGGCAACAAGAAAAACATCCTGGTCCTGGACAGTGGATGTTCAGGACATATGACTGAAAATAAAGCCCTGCTATCAGACTTTGTGGAGAAAGTTGGCCTAGGAGTTTTTATGGAGATGGCAACATAGGAAAGACTCTGGGATATGGCAATATCAATCTTGGGAATGTCATAATTGAAACAGTAGCTCTTGTCTCAGGACTTAAACACAATCTGCTAAGAGTGAGTCAAATCTGTGACAGAGGTTATCATGTGGATTTCTTTGAAGAACACTGTGAAGTTATAAGTAATTCTACAGGCAAAGTGGTTCTGAAAGGTTACAGACATGGTAACATATATGAAGCCAGACTTTCAACAAACTCTGATGGTTCTGCAAAGTGCCTGTTAAGTAGAGCATCAATTGAATTAAGCTGGAATTGGCACAAGAGACTCTCTCATTTAGATTTCAACAACATAAATGAGCTAGTAAAGAAATATCTTGTGAGAGGACTGGAAAAATCAATATTTTCTCCTGATGGTCTTTATGACTCATGTCAAAAGGCAAAATAAAGAAAATCCTCATTCAAGAGCAAAACGGAATCCTCAATTCTTGAGCCTTATCACTTACTGCATGTTGATCTATTTGGTCTAGTCAATGTCATGTCCATTGCAAAGAAGAAATATACTATGGTTATAGTGGATGAGTTTAGAAGTTACACTTGGGTGTATTTCTTGCTCAAGAAGAATGAAACTACATCTACTCTAACTGATCATGTCAGACAGCTGGATAAGTTAGTCAAAGATTCTGTTAAAATAATAAGAAGTGATAATAGCACTGAGTTCAAGAATTCAATCATGGAAGAGTTCTGCAAAGAGCATGGAATAAAGCAGGAATTTTCTGCACCTGGAACTCCACAGCAGAATGGAGTTGTAGAAAGAAAGAATATGACTCTTATTGAAGCTACACGAACTATGCTTGATGAAGCAAAGCTACCAACCTATTTTTGGGCTGAAGCTGTGCAGACTGCTTGTTTTACATAGAATGCTACACTCATAAACAAGCATGGAAAAATACCATATGAGATGGTGAAGAAAAAGAAGCCAAATTTGAAATACTTTCATGTATTTGGATGCAAGTGTTTTGTTCTTAAGACTCATCCTGAACAACTGTCAAAATTTGATCTAAAAGCTGATAAAGGAATTTTTGTTGGATATCCACTTTCCACAAAAGCCTTCAGAGTCTATAATTTAAGAACGAGGGTTGTCATGGAATCTATCAATGTATCTTTTGATGATAAAAAGATTACCGGAATTGAAGATTTCACTGATCATGATCAGCTGAGATTTGAAAATGAAGATATAAATTCAGATTCTGTAAATTCTGATGACCTAAATCATGATCCTGTAAGTTCTGACGGGTTAAACTCTGATGTCATTAAAACTGTGGTAACTGCTCCAAAGGGAAATCCACATGTTCAGGGGGAGCAAGCTGATGATCATACCACATCTCAAGACTCTCAAGAAGTATCAAAACCTGTCACTAGCTCTTCAAGTTCTGATTCATCAAGTTCTGATGAGCCAAATTCTGATAATTCTGGAAACTCTAATTCTTCAATTCCTGAATGATCCAACTCAAATTCTGAAATTTCAGAGAGCATAACTTCAGGGGGAGCATCAGAAAATGCTGATGGAGACACCATGGATCATGAGGGAGGATCTAGTTTAGAGATCAACTTCCATCTACAAGAAAGTGGACTAAATCACACACACCTAACTTAATAATTGGAGATCCTAAAGCAGGTGTCAGAACTAGAACAACAACATCAAATGAATGTCTCTATCATTCCTTTTTATCTCAGACTGAACTAAAGAAAGTGGAAGAAGCTCCTCGAGATGTTGATTGGCTGCAAGCAATTCAGGAAGAGTTAAATAAATTTGAAAGAAATAAAGTCTGGACCCTAGTGCCAAGACCAAAGAACAGATCAATTGTTGGCACAAAATGGGTGTTCAGAAACAAAACTGACAGTGATGGCATAATTACAAGAAATAAAGCAAGGCTGGTTGCTAAAGGTTACTTTCAACAAGAGGGTATTGACTATGATGAAACATTTGCTCCAGTTGCTAGATTGGAAGCCATAAGAATCTTTTTGGCTTATACTGCTCACAAGAAGTTTAAAGTCTTTCAAATGGATGTGAAAAGTTCTTTTCTCAATGGAGAATTGGAAGAAGAGGTATATGTTGAACAATTTACAGGCTTTGTAGATCCAAAATTTCCAAATCATGTCTACAAGCTTGACAAAACACTTTATGGTCTTAAGCAAGCTCCAAGAGCTTGGTATGAGACTTTACCTCAATTCCTTCTGGAAAGTGGATTTACCAGAGGCACAATTGATAAAACTCTGTTCTACCTTAACCATGGAAAGGACTTACTTTTTGTAACACCCCCAAATCCGGGGTTGGGGATCCGGGTTGTCACGAGTTCCATTTCCCTTAAAAACACCCAATCTTAATAATTAATCAACTACTCTGTACTGTGACCCCACAATAAACACACACACCACATGTTATAGTCTCAGAGATGAACATTCAAAAAAAATAATCACAAATCATTTTATTCCACAATTATCTGCCAATACACCTTAAAAGGTTTTCTGAATAAATTTACATTTTCTTTGCCATTATTACAATTCATAAATATACATAAATCTGGTACATCAAAAGTTGAAAGCCTAGCCTATTGGTAGTCCCTACCTCACCTACAGCAGCATCAACGCTTCCAGAAGACTGCCGAACGTTTTCTAACCTCTTGCGAATCGGGAGCTTGTTCCGGTTCATCTTGTCTATCTGATGTTGTGTGATGAAAGAAGAAAGCAATGGTGAGCAGCAAGCCCACCAAAATAATATGTATAATGATTTACAATATATATGAGCATTCTCATAGTACTCATGAAAGTCTTGGCCAAAAGAAATGAACCAAGTTGATATCTTAATGCGATGAAGTCGCAAAATATTCAGTATATATATATACATATATACTTTTCAAAATATTGGAAGTCCTCTTCCATGTATAATATACACAAAGTTCCAGTTTATAACTGTATAAAAATATCGTTGCAAGGTGATCTCATATATCTAACCTTGTCTCAACGTTTTTCTGAAAATCTTTGTCATTCATAAGACAATTATTAATTAGATATAAGTTTAAAAGATGAAGTTACAAGATACTCCAATATACTTATATCTTTTCTAAATACTACTTGAACTACCACCGTTCAAGGTATAATTAGTTTCAAAAGTTCATCACATAGATGAGACTACAAGACAAGATTTGAATAGATTAAATCTTTGAAATATTATTAAAGGAAATGAAGTTATGATATCCTTCATTAAGTTCTGATATATATATATATATCCACATATACATCTTCTTTATACATTTCCTGAAAACCTCTGCAATGTAAAGTATGAACAGAGTTTGAAACATCCAATGAATTTTGGAAAGGAAAAGAATTTTGGCATAAACCAGATATCTTGCTGATCAGGCAAAGATACCAATAAGTAACCTTTTCTACTAGTAGACGGACGAATTCCCCACTGGTCATCACCCTGGTCGCAATAGGACCTTATGTTGGACTGCCACTCAGCCACTTATGCATTTGATGGACTCCCACTGAGCCACTTACACTATCATGGACGCCCACTGAGCCCATGTTGCTTATGCCGACTCAATAGATGGACTTACTTCCCGAACATTGGGTAAGTAATCAATTCATTTACCAAAACTGCAACCTTGTTGCGAATATAAAATACACCATAGAGCCGGATTCCTCAGGTTTTGAGCGAGTATTTAAATCCCCTTTTTAAAAGGAAGATCTTAAATATAAAAATGAGTTTTGGGATCCGCTCTAACTTTTAAAAATCATTTTGAAGACTCGAAAACACTTTAAAGAGTGTTTGGAGTAATGCTGATTTAATGAAGTAAATCAGTTCCAATATATTTAGAAAATGTCTGAATATTATTATTTAAATAATATTCTCATAAAGATAATCTTTATACAAATAATTGAAGTAGAAGTTGTAAGACTTATACTTGAAATGAGTATTAAATAACCAAAGATATACTTATATGAAAGTACTATCTTTATTTGAATAATCGAAAATAAGTTTGATTATTTACACCTTATTCTTTAATAAAATAAAGAATATATTTCAGCAAATAATCGGAGTCATAGATCCTCAAATGAATATTCAAATAATATTCAATAAATATAATAAGCTGAGTCATAAGCCCTCGAATTAATATTCGAAATAATATTAAATAATAAAATAAAGGAGTCATAAGTCCTCGGATGAATATTCGAAATAGTATTCAATAATAAAATAAAGGAGTCATAAGTCCTCGGATGAATATTCGAAATAATATTCAATAATAAAATAAAGTTATCGAATAAACCTTATTCGATTAATAGTTTTGAAAACTATAACCATATATATATAAATATATATATATATACATATATACAAAATCTACTCGGGATCCTCGACTCCCGGTTTTAGAAAATGTTTTCACATTTGGGTCCCTATACTAAGGGTATATGCAAATTACCGCTATCCTCTAGCATAGGTATTATCAACTTAACCAACAGATATATATATATATATGGTAAGAATACGAAACAGGCATGCATATATATACCATATCAGCATGCTTCAATATATCGCAAAATTTGCTAATTAACCAACATGCATCTATCACAAGATAATGCATATACATATATACATCACAACAACAGTATAACGGGTAGAAAACTTGCCTGAGCGACTGGGGGTTACGAATGGCTCGGGACGAGTCTGGTAACCTATAAACAACAAGTAAGTTGGAATTAAACTAAAGTCACTTGTAAATCTATACTCTAACCAACTCAGACTCTACGCTCGTTTTGCGCTCACTGATTCTCTTAAGTCACTCGAGTACCCTCGGCTCCACCATTTTTAATAAATTAACCATTATGAGTTTTAAAGCGATTCCTTCGCGAGTGTCTTACCAACTGCCTAACACTCTTACCATAATTGTTTCATACATTAATTAACCCTTTTTGGTCTTTAACCTATGTTTCAAAGTAAGGCGAGGGGAAAAGTTTCGTTCGCGAAACGCCGTTACTTGAAACGGTCGTTTCTCCTAAACCGTGCATCGGAATCGAACGAACTATATATCAAAACGAAGCTCGTAACACGAGCTATCTAGACATGGCAATGGTCATAATCTAGCAGGGGGTTCTCGGGTCCTAATGTTATGCACAAAAACAGTCTAAAGAAAATTGGACGTTACGACGGCTTTGTTTATGTGATTTCCCAAATTTAAACCATTCAAAACCAACCACAATTCAACCCCCAATCAATAATACAACCAACATCCGTCCAAACCACATCATAACAGCCCCAACAAATCCACATTAACCATTTATACTTATTCCCCACATGAACTAAAAGCTTTACTTAGGTTCTTTAACTAATTATCAAGATTTACAACTCCACCAATACCACAAAACCAACTAATCTCTACAAACTCAACCAAACTTCAAACAATCAAGCATCATGCTTCACATATACTATATCAATCATATTCAATCCTAATTACTCAAAACTAAAGCTAGGGTTTGTAGTTTATACCTTCCTTGGAGAGTGGAGAATCTAGAGAATGGCTTGGAATCACCCTTAAAGTCCTTATCCAAGCTTAATCTAAACAAAACTTCAAGAACACAAATTTTAGTTCTTGAAAAACACTATTCACCATCTTCCTTAATGATTTATAGAAAAAGATTGGCTTGGAATTAGAAGCTTAAACTTATAGGAAGTATGTAACTATCAATGGGGAAGCTTAGATAATTACCTTGCTAAATAGTAAGTGGTGGAGCTTGGATCTTCATTTTTTAAGAAAGAAGCCGAGAGCATGAAGAAGAAAGAGAGATTTTTTTTTTGTGTTTTGATGAAAATGATTTGCTTGGCTTGGTTGATTTGGTTTTGTTTTTGTTTTAGTTAATTACCTAATTAACCTTGGACTTTGTGTGGTTCTCATTCAACCACACCTCCTTCCTTCCCATGTCATGCTTGTGTCATCCTCATGATATCATCCTCCCCTCCTTGTCCTCTTCTCATTGGTTGGGTGACATCATCCTCTCTAATCCCTTTGATCAACTTCCTAATTGTTTGCCTAATGACTGCTGATCTGTTATACGGTTCGCTTAACTTTCGTTTTCGTTTATCGTTTGAGGGATCATACCCGGGATCTTATTACTTAGGTTCCGTTAACCTTTCTCAATAAATTATATTCCTTTTTATGATCCTCTATTATAATCCTTTAATTTAAATCCTTTTTATCCTGTTACCTTATACTCAATTCTTTCCGTATCTATTGGATTTTCGGGAAAAATCAAAGTGTTCGGAATTGGATTCTGACGATCTTTGCATACACTTATATACCATATAGAGTACTAATAAAATCTCAGAATATCCATATCAGAACCCCTACATAGTGTGGCATGAAAAATTTTCTCATTCAACAAAAACACTATTCATAAGTGTTTCAAAAATTTCCAAAATTTTGGGGTTATTACAGTCTCTCCTCCTTAAAAGGATTCCGTCCCGGAATCAGATAGAAAATGAATAGGGATACTCTCTTAGCATTGCGCTTTCTAACTCTCGAGTAAATTTTCCCACATTGTGGTCCTACCACCAAACTCTGCCTAGTTTGATAACCCTTCTCCTAGCACTTGTTCCTTTTCACTCTATAACCCTTCCTGGTTGCTCCATATAGGTTACGTCGGGTTGCATGTCTATGCGCTCATATGCCCCTATTTATCTGGCATCAGAATTACACTTTCTTAACATTGATACGTGGAACACGTTATGAACTTGCTACAGGTTCGGGGGTAGGGCTAGCTCGTATGCTAACTTCCCAATATGTTTTAGTATAACCAAGGGTCCGCCAAATTGTCGACTTAGCTTTCCTTTCTTTCCGAATTTCATCAATCCTTTCCAAGGGAATACCTATAACAACACTAGGTCCCCTACTTCCCATTCCTTGTCCTTTCGTGTCAAATCAACATACTTCGTGTTCCCATATTGGGCTACTACCAGCCGTCCTCTGATTAAAATCTATTATATCCTTGATCCTTTGGACTACTGCGGGTCCGAGCATCTTGCGCTCTACAACTTCATCCTAACATAAGGGAGATCGACATTGTCTTCCCTCAAGGATCTCATAAGGCGATACCTCAATACTGACATATGATCTATTGTCGTAAGAAAACTCAACCCGTGTTAAGTGACCATTCCAATTTCTTTCAAGTCTATTGCACAGACTCTCATTATAGCTTTTAGCATTAGAGCTTTTGCTTCTCAATACCCATTCTTTTCCAGTTCGTAATCGTTATCACCTTCCGTTCCTAATATTATACTGGTTATACCTTTGCTCGTTAGCATTCTATAACCTTTTAATACACGCGTCAACCTTAGTATCACGAATGTGTTTCCATTCCGAATACCACCATAACTTTACTACTCCTTTTTCAGTTGTTTCTATTTTCCAAAGTTTGATCCACCATGTAGAAGTAAAAGAATTTATTGAGAGATCACTATGATCATGAACACTTGTTATATCTCATAGTTAGTACAGAAGGTGGCCAGCCTTTAGTACTTGACAAGCAATTAAACAATAGATGGTATCCTACTAGGCTTCTATCACACAGATAGATAGTCATTCGGCAATACCTCCCCTTCTGGAAGGGTTGTTCTTCTCAGCTTATATGAAATGAAAAGAAGAGAAAAGAACGAACTGAAGAGAATTGTATATATGAAAAAAATATACTGCCACAAAATATCTGGCTTGGAACCTACCTCTGAACTATAGAGGTTTGTCATAGGAGAACAAAACATATAAGTATTATAGCATCGTATTTCACATGCCTAAATATTTTTGCTATTTTGTCCATCATTCTATGGACCCATGCTCTTCCTCGAGCTTATACACAATCACCTTTGAAACTTCCTCGATATCGAAAATCGAATCTGGGATCTCATTCGAGACATCATCGTCACTAGAATTCTATGCTTGCACCGCAACCTTCCTCGTATAATAATACGACTCTCTTTTCATAAGAGGGAAATAAATATTCAATAGGTAGATACTCTACTTAATTAGTCTATCAATGATAACTTATACACTACCACGACCCGATTAGTGGTACTCAATCTCAACATCCATTCCAATACAACTCTCACGGTTGTAATCAGCTCATTACTCGCAGAATTATTGCTGCATTACTATGGTCCACCACTGACCTACTGTCATCATTCACTTTCCATGAAATCTTAATATCTAACCATATGGAGTCCATACATCTCGTATCTAATTCTCCTAAGGAGGTAACATGATCACCGTTCATGATTCATGAAGAACACTCCTGAACTTGACGTACTTTCATGACATGAAGTAGATAAAATTGCAGAAGAGTTTCAGTCAAAGCAACGATAGCAGGTTAATACCATTCTTAATCGTATGCCTTAAATAGAAGACTTAACTCAAAGGTTCGTTTAGTCCTTTTTGAAACATGGTCCTGGATTATTCTCAAGATAGTACCTTATGAGATAGATAGCCCGCTCCTGGCGATTACACGAATTAAACCTTTACTGAACTACTATTACGGTTGGGTATTGCACAGTCATCAGAAGGAATGTCAATCTTCCAAACCATAATACAACCTTTACGGCTTCAACCATCATCACTGTATTCCTTTGGCACAAGCGCCTATAATTATCCTCTTACCTTTAAAGTGTCGGCCACCTCTTTGGCCTTTCCTGATAGTAAAATTTCCTTACAGTCAATGTCATTTTAACCACCTTCAAATAAATTTTCTACCTCATTTCAATCACAGCTTATGTGAAGATGTTTTCCTTAAAATCTGATGAGTAAAAAAAATCACCATTTTTCCATAAGTTATTGCCTCAGTCTTTAGAGGTTAATCGCTGTCACGACTGACTCTCAATTATACTTAGAACATCTTTTATCTTAAGTCCTAATTGCCCTAAAAATTTTCGACCATTACTGGTTCGATCCACTTTCTCGTGGTTTAACACGTGCCTCACTTGGCATCAATATAATTACGTCATATTTCCTTTATCAACAATTATATTCTTGAAAATTTTGAATTTTACCTTTCTCCTTGTAAAACCTCTAAGGTTATCCTTGAATCGTTCCTCCTGTATTCCCTAAATACAGGGCATATCAAAATACCATTTACTATTAATAAAACCATTGTCTATATACTTCTGAAAAATTTCTCCACTGATTCTTAAAGGTTGTTGTTACTTTAACCCTTTCCAAATCATACTGTCAAAACTCATACTGTCCCTATTAAGGGTGGAATGCCAACCTTTATGCATTCCCCTAGGATTCATTTTAAGTTACCGATGTTCTATCCTTAATTCCACCTTTAAAAGGTACCTGCATCAATCCATGGATAAATCAAGTCATATATCCTTGACAGATTATCTTATTCATCATTCCCACCTCGATAGTCTATACCTAATTTCATAATAGCATCCTTATTCAAATTGAGGTCAATCCATATGGCCTCCAAAAGATAACAATGGTCATCCGCTTTTCTTGCCTAATTTGGTAACGATAACAAGGATGACCTGGAAGAAATTGGTCATGTTCAACGTGAACTTCTTCTTAATAATTCCTTATTTACTTTTGTTGTTTATCTCAACAGTCATCTCAATGTTGGGATATCTTTCATACCTGGCGTCTCCCTTTCTGGGTAACAAGCCACCGGTCTTACACTTCACATTCTTGAAGGTCACTTCCTTCATTCAATTTTCCTAATTTCTTACTTCCTTGTCTCCTCAGTCTATCCGTGTCTCATTATTTATCCTTCGAACTATCTCAAGGTTTTCCTCGAATCCTCCCAACTTAAAGGGGATAAAATATACATAACTCTTATGCCTTCAACCATCAATTTAACTCATGGTGAATCACCCTCATCCTGACGATTACATACTTTTCTATTTCTATTGCTACGAGTCTTTAGGGTTTCCTCATACCCAACTCCCTTATCATTCCTCAAACTCTATTGCCTTTATTTCATTATTTCATGAACCCACTAATCATTGAATTCAAACATCACATCGTTCTGGGATTCTTGTCATCAAAACGAATCTTGACAATTTTTACAACTTAGCTTCATATTTTATCATACTCGTCCGCCTTTGTTCTGGCTCTAAAGCTTTTACACTCTCTCCATAACCTTGGGAATTACTTTCCTGAAAACAATTGACTGCACTTAAATCAGTTTATTATAATCTCTTGCTCCGTGCCTTCCTTGGCCTTTCACCAGCGGGTGGCCTCCCTCTTAAGAGGGTAAGTGACAAAAACAGTCTTTTGTGATTCGTCAATCATTTAGAATCTCAAATGATTCCTATATTTCCTTTAGCCAGGCTCTTGCCTCGACTGGGTCAGCTTGTTCCTTGGAACTCTGAGAGCTTAGCGACTTAAAGGTCCTGAAAGAATTTTATACCACATTGTTTCCTCAAGGTGGTGGTTAGGGGTAAAAGTATAAGTTCTGTTTAGACAGGTCCATGAATTTCCGTATAGGAGTACCATCTCGGGTCTCCTTTCCTTACTTGATTTCTGTTTTCTTAGTCTAAATATTTCTTCCTACTACCCATAAATGGGGGTCATCTTTTAATTTAAAATCCTCATTTTCCACTTTATTATATTCTGGGTTCCTTATATCTTAATTGTGACCTCCCTGATTATCACATTCAAGGTTTGCCCCTAATCTTATTCCTTGTGGGGGGCGTATTACTTTAGAAACTTTTGAGAATCTCTGGATATATGTCTTACTTACTTTACTTAAGTCTTTCCCTCGTTCTGTCCTTGCATGATTGCAACTTATGAATTCTTAAGTTCGATAAACTTCATGACACTCTCTTAAGTGTTAACAGAGCAATTAACAATGTGATCTTATCACAACAAAATGATCTGAACTGAAATCAACGAATATATACATAACCATTGGTTCGAGGGTATAACAACTGAACATATTAAAGAGAATTACATTATGTGATCTGATCGCTTCTATCCCAAAAGTACTACCATAGATAATCATCTAGTCATTAAAACTAATCATTCATAACTTAGGCTAACCCTTCCAAAAGCGGTGCTACATGAAATTCTTGTCAGATTGTTCAGACTCTGCACACTATTATGGATCAAGAAATGCGGGCACGCACGACATCCCTAACCTGCTCCATTAAAGCGGTGATGAGGTCTAGGATAGTTGCAAGTAGAGCTGGATCAAACTGACCCTCAAGATGGCCTCTAGTTATAACACGGGTGGTAGCCTCAATCCTTTCCATGCTATGAGCTAATCCCTCCGGAAGTATCCCGCCCTCAATCCTTGGTGCAGTAAGTCGATCCAACAGATCACTCCTAATATTACGGGCCTCGAACAGGCCACCCAGGGTCATCTGATAATCAGCGATAAGAGAAGCCTGAGTGGTAACGTCTAGCAGTCCATGGGGTGCAGGTGGCGTAGACCCAGGAGATCCAAATGGATAACCAAGCACGGTATCAAGGGACAATGGTGCAGGAGATAAAGGTGGCATTTCCTCAGTAGGTGCTGGGCTCTGTACCGAGGATGGGACAGGAATTGGTGGGACCTCATGGATGTCTACAGGAACCTCTGGAAGAGGGTCTAATACTGGTATAATTGGTGTCGTGGAAGGCCCCACTCCTTCTGCCCTCATTAACCTTTGTGCCCTTGGTAACTCTTCATCCTCTAGTGCCACCCTCGTGGCCATTCTTGCTCTGGTAGTCGCCCTAACTACGGTCATCAATTCCTCAGCGGTCCTCTCTTCATTCTCATCAGGATCCTCCATGAGATCCTCCTCAGCCACAATCCTTTCCGGAATAACCTCCTCAACCACAACATTCTCAATCTGAACCTCATCCGGTCCCTCATTGGGGTACTCTATCGGATTCACAATTTGATCTCCAACTTGTAATAAAACATCCTCATGTTGATGCTCCTGAACCTCAGGGTTCGGTGCCTCGCTGCCCTATACGAGAATGAACTATGTTACTATCACGATACTTATAAGGGTTCCCGTAAGGGTTTTAACTGTCAGTACTATGTTAGGTAGCCCGACTATGAACTTGGCAAGAGTTCTTATTATCTTAGTGAACTTATTATCTTAACGTCACATCATCTCTGAGGTTTATAACGCTTGGCTCTGATACCACTTCTGTAACACCCCCAAATCCGGGGTCGGGGGTCCGGGTTGTCACGAGTTCCATTTCCCTTAAAAACACCCAATCTTAATAATTAATCAACTACTCTGTACTGGGACCCCACAATAAACACACACACCACACGTTATAGTCTCAGAGATGAACATTCAAAAAAAATAATCACAAGTCATTTTATTCCACAATTA
Source organism: Apium graveolens (assembly GCF_009905375.1). Taxonomy (NCBI): domain Eukaryota; kingdom Viridiplantae; phylum Streptophyta; class Magnoliopsida; order Apiales; family Apiaceae; genus Apium; species Apium graveolens. The sequence goes on from NC_133652.1 coordinate 98,093,366, forward strand.
TCTGCTAATACACCTTAAAAGGTTTTCTGAATAAATTTACATTTTCTTTGTCATTATTACAATTCATAAATATACATAAATCTGGTACATCAAAAGTTGAAAGCCTAGCCTATTGGTAGTCCCTACCTCACCTACAGCAGCATCAACGCTTCCGGAAGACTGCCGAACGTTTTCTAACCTCTTGCGAATCGGGAGCTTGTTCCGGTTCATCTTGTCTATCTGATGTTGTGTGATGAAAGAAGAAAGCAAGGGTGAGCAGCAAGCCCACCAAAATAATATGTATAATGATTTACAATATATATGAGCATTCTCATAGTACTCATGAAAGTCTTGGCCAAAAGAAATGAACCAAGTTGATATCTTAATGCGATGAAGTCACAAAATATTCAGTATATATATATACATATATACTTTTCAAAATATTGGAAGTCCTCTTCCATGCATAATATACACAAAGTTCCAGTTTATAACTGTATAAAAATATCGTTGCAAGGTGATCTCATATATCTAACCTTGTCTCAACGTTTTTCTGAAAATCTTTGTCATTCATAAGACAATTATTAATTAGATATAAGTTTAAAAGATGAAGTTACAAGATACTCCAATATACTTATATCTTTTCCAAATACTACTTGAACTACCACCGTTCAAGTTATAATCAGTTTCAAAAGTTCATCACATAGATGAGACTACAAGACAAGATTTGAATAGATTAAATCTTTGAAATATTATTAAAGGAAATGAAGTTATGATATCCTTCATTAAGTTCTGATATATATATATATATATATATATATATATGTATATATATATCCACATATACATCTTCTTTATACATTTCCTGAAAACCTCTGTCATGTAAAGTATGAACAGAGTTTGAAACATCCAATGAATTCCCCACTGGTCATCACCCTGGTCGCAATAGGACCTTATGCTGGACTGCCACTCATCCACTTATGCATTTGATGGACTCCCACTGAGCCACTTACACTATCATGGACGCCCACTGAGCCCATGTTGCTTATGCCGACTCAATAGATGGACTTACTTCCCCAACGTTGGGTAAGTAATCAATTCATTTACCAAAACTGCAACCTTGTTGCGAATATAAAATACACCATAGAGCCGGATCCCTCAGGTTTTGAGTGAGTATTTAAATCCCCTTTTTAAAAGGAAGATCTTAAATATAAAAATGAGTTTTGGGATCCGCTTTAACTTTTAAAAATCATTTTGAAGACTCGAAAACACTTTAAAGAGTGTTTGGAGTAATGCTGATTTAATGAAGTAAATCAGTCCCAATATATTTAGAAAATATCTGAATATTATTATTTAAATAATATTCTCATAAAAATAATCTTTATACAAATAATTGAAGTAGAAGTTGTAAGACTTATACTTGAAATGAGTATTAAATAACCAAATATATACTTATATGAAAGTACTATCTTTATTTGAATAATCGAAAATATGTTTAATTATTGACACCTTATTCTTTAATAAAATAAAGAATATATTTCAGCAAATAATCGGAGTCATAGATCCTCAAATGAATACTCAAATAATATTCAATAAATATAATAAGCTGAGTCATAAGCCCTCGAATGAATATTCGAAATAATATTCAATAATAAAATAAAGGAGTCATAAGTCCTCGGATGAATATTCGAAATAGTATTCAATAATAAAATAAAGGAGTCATAAGTCCTCGGATGAATATTCGAAATAATATTCAATAATAAAATAAAGTTATCGAATAAACCTTATTCGATTAATAGTTTTGAAAACTATAACCATATATATATATAAATATATATATATACATATATATAAAATCTACTCGGGATCCTCGACTCCCGGTTTTAGAAAATGTTTTCACCTTTGGGTCCCTATACTAAGGGTTATGCAAATTATCGCTATCCTCTAGCATAGGTATTATCAACTGAACCAACAGAAATATATATGGCAAGAATACAAAATAGGCATGCATATATATACCATATCAGCATGCTTCAATATATCGCAAAATTTGCTAATTAACCAACATGCATATATCACAAGATAATGCATATACATATATACATCACAACAACAGTATAACGGGTAGAAAACTTGCCTGAGCGACTGGGGGTTACGAATGGCTCGGGACGAGTCTGGTAACCTATAAACAACAAGTAAGTTGGAATTAAACCAAAGTCACTTGTAAATCTATACTCTAACCAACTCAGACTCTACGCTCGTTTTGCGCTTACTGATTCTCTTAAGTCACTCGAGTACCCTCGGCTCCACCATTTTTAATAAATTAACCATTACGAGTTTTAAAGAAATTCCTTCGCGAGTGTCTTACCAACTGCCTAACACTCTTACCATAATTGTTTCATACATTAATTAACCCTTTTTGGTCTTTAACCTATGTTTCAAAGTAAGGCGAGGGGAAAAGTTTCGTTCGCGAAACGCCGTTACTTGAAACGGTCGTTTCTCCTAAACCGTGCATCGGAATTGAACGAACTATATATCAAAACGAAGCTCGTAACACGAGCTATCTAGACATGGCAATGGTCATAATCTAGCAGGGGGTTCTCGGGTCCTAATGTTATGCACAAAAACAGTCTAAAGAAAATTAGACGTTACGACGGCTATGTTTACGTGATTTCCCAAATTTAAACCATTCAAAACCAACCACAATTCAACCCCCAATCAATCATACAACCAACATCCATCCAAACCACATCATAACAGCCCCAACAAATCCACATTAACCATTTATACTTATTCCCCACATGAACTAAAAGCTTTACTTAGGTTCTTTAACTAATTATCAAGATTTACAACTCCACCAATACCACAAAACCAACTAATCTCTACAAACTCAACCAAACTTCAAACAATCAAGCATCATGCTTCACGTATACTATATCAATCATATTCAATCCTAATTACTCAAAACTAAAGCTAGGGTTTGTAGTTTATACCTTCCTTGGAGAGTGGAGAATCAAGAGAATGGCTTGGAATCACCCTTAAAGTCCTTATCCAAGCTTAATCTAAACAAAACTTCAAGAACACAAATTTTAGTTCTTGAAAAACACTATTCACCATCTTATTTCATGATTTATAGAAAAAGATTGGCTTGGAATTAGAAGCTTAAACTTATAGGAAGTATGTAACTATCCATGGGGAAGCTTAGATAATTACCTTGCTAAATAGTAATTGGTGGAGCTTGGATCTTCATTTTTTAATAAAGAAGCCGAGAGCATGAAGAAGAAAGAGAGATTTTTTTTTTGTGTTTTGATGAAAATGATTTGCTTGGCTTGGTTGATTTGGTTTTGTTTTTGTTTTAGTTAATTACCTAATTAACCTTGGACTTTGTGTGGTTCTCATTCAACCACACCTCCTTCCTTCCCATGTCATGCTTGTGTCATCCTCATGATGTCATCCTCCCCTCCTTGTCCTCTTCTCATTGGTTGGGTGACATCATCCTCTCTAATCTCTTTGATTAACTTCCTAATTGTTTGCCTAATGACTGCTGATATGTTATACGGTTCGCTTAACTTTCGTTTTCGTTTATCGTTTGAGGGATCATACTCGGGATCTTATTACTTAGGTTCCCTTAACCTTTCTCAATACATTATATTCCTTTTTATGATCCTCTATTATAATCCTTTAATTTAAATCCTTTTTATCCTGTTACCTTATACTCAATTCTTTCCGTATCTATTACATTTTCGGGAAAAATTAAAGTGTTCGGAATTGAATTCTAACGATTTTTGCATACACTTATATACCATATAGAGTACTAATAAAATCTCAGAATATCCATATCAGAACCCCTACATAGTGTGGCATGAAAAATTTTCTCATTCAGCAAAAACACTATTCATAAGGGTTTCAAAAATTTCCAAAAATTTGGGGTTATTACACTTTTGGTACAGATATATGTTGATGATATCATCTTTGGCTCTACAAATACAAAACTTTGTGAAAGATTTTTCATGTTAATGCAGTCAAGATATCAAATGAGTATGATGGGAGAACTTAGCTATTTTCTGGGACTTCAAGTCAAGCAAACTGAAGAAGGTACTTTCATAAATCAATCCAAGTACACCAGAAATTTACTCAAGAAATTTGGAATGTAAGACAGTTCAACTGCATCCACTCCCATGGACACTGCCACCAAGTTAGATAAAGATACTGGAGCATCAGTAGATATTAGAATTTTCAAGTACCTCAAGGGTACATCTGATCTAGGATTGTGGTATCCTACGGAATCAGATTTTAAGTTAATAGGTTACTCAGATGCAGATTTTGCAGGATGCAAAATAGACAGGAAAAACACTAGTGGAAGCTGCTAATTTCTTGGAGGCAGATTGGTTTCTTGGTTTAGCAAGAAACAGAAATCAATTTCCACATTAACTGCAGAAGCAGAATATATTACTACAGTAAGTTGTTGTGTACAGATTCTTTGGATGAAGAATCAGTTACTGGACTATGGGTTAGAATTTTCTAAAATACCCATTTACTGTGATAATCAAAGTGCTATTGCTATGACAGGTAATCCAGTTCAACACTCAATGACAAAGCACATCAGCATTAGGTACCATTTCATAAGGGAACATGTGATGAAAGGTACAGTGGAATTGCATTTTGTCCCAACAGATCAACAACTAGCAGATATCTTCACAAAACCACTATGTGAAGCTACTTTTACAAGACTGGTAAATGAACTTGGAATGGTTTCAGGTTCTTTCTCAAAATCTATTTAGTTTTTGTTCTCATCCATCAGACTTTATGATCAGTGTTTACAGATTATCTTATCTCAATTTAATTTGTGCTTAAAATGTATCATATTAAATATTGATTGTTATCTGATGTGATTCTATATACTCTGATAGTATTTTGAATGTTTTGTGACTATTCAATCAAATGAGGATTACTTTTCTAGATGCTGACTTAGTAGTCTTTAACAAACTATGTATCCCATGTTTGAATTAGTTGTTTACTCTGATTTCACAATCTTTTACCTACTCTTACTTTATCTATTATTTCTTTTACTCTCTCTCTCTCTCTCTCTCTCTCTCTCTCTCTCTCTCTCTCTCTTTTTCTCTATATATTCTGACGGACTCTCTTACAGGCATTTTATCGAACACATTTAATACACACAACTTTTCACTTAATTTTTCACAGAAATGGCACCCAAGGACATCATCTTTAATGGAGCCAAGTTTGTCCCCAATAACTACATGGCTATTCTCAGCAAGGATGATGCTCCATCAGATCTTCATTTTATTCAAGATTTTTTGGCTAACATTGAGATTGGGTATGCTCTGACCCAACCACAATTACTCTCAGGAACACAAATACTGGAGTTTTGGAGGACTGGGGTATATGATGATGGTGGTGAAAATGAGTCCCCACGCATTATCTTCATAATAGGGGAAGATGAGCATCTGGTTACTTTGTCTACTGTTCGACAAGCTCTACACTTACCAGAAAATTGTACTTTTAATGCTCAGATTAAAGATCTACTGCTACAGGGTATGATGGCCAATCTTGGCTATGAGAACAGTTTGTCCAAGGTGGGACAACTGAAAAGGCCCCACGTCAGAAGGGAGTGGAATTTCTTTTTTGACTGCATCACCAGAGCTTTTGCCAACAAATGCTCCAATTTTGATGTCATTCACATTCTGAGTTAGCAAATAGGGTATGCACTTCTAAATCACACTCACTTTGATTATGCTACTTCTATTTTGGGTTTTATTGGGGATAGGATGAAGGAGGACCCAAATACTGTTTATTTGCTAGATTTTGTCAACTCATTTACAGTTTTTATTATTCTGATAAGCCCCAAAACTTTAGTGAGTCAATTCAACCTTTTAAACTTGCTAAAAGGGCCTTAACATACTTGTTATCTACTGATAATAAGAAAGAAATACTAAGACCCCTTCAAATTCCTACATCAGTAAAATAGTTGTAAAATCTAACACAACCAAAAGAACTAAATCTGTTCCTAAATCTCCACGAAGGAGAAGAAGGATGATTCTTAGAGATGAATCAGATGAAGATGAACAGGTCCAGGTTCCAGCATTAAAACCTGTGATAGTAGAAGCTGAAGAGGTAACTCTTCAGAAAAAGAATGAAGCTGAGGGTTCTAGTCTTCAGAAAAGAAAAAGGTCTTCAAACTCTGATACAGATAATGTCTCTCCTTTCTAAGAAATCAAAATCAAAGAAGAAGAGAGCAGGTGTGAGAATAACACAAGCTCAATATGAAGAAGTTGAGGAAGGGGATCAGGAATCTCTGATCTTATCAGAACCATAGTGATTGAAGCTCTACCTCAACCTGAAGACACTGTTCCAGACACAGTGATCACACCTCCTATCTCTCCACCTAGAGAAACAACTATAGTTGAAGATTCAGGATTAAGTCCTGAAATTGACATTCATAGGTTGAACATTCCATCTGTCTTATTTCTGGAAGCACCACAAGGACAAGTGACAACTCCACCGGTTTCTCCATTAAATGCTGAAATACCAACTACTCCAATTCTGGATGTGGAAATAGATGAAGTTGTACTAGAATCTCCTACAGCCATACACACTCTTGTGTTGTCAGAAGATGATGAGCTTCTAGAAAGTTCTGGAGAGTCAGCTCCAGTAAACACTCCAGCTCCAATTCTTGGAAAGAAGGAACTGTTGAAATATGTTGAAGAAGAAGCTCCTGTTCCTTGGGAGGAAACTCACAGAGGAGTTGAATGGACCAAGAAGTGGAATGAATCTGACTTCATTCCCAACTCAAAAGTTCTGTCAGATTATATTGCAAAAGCTGATGAGTTGTTGACAAATTCTGACTTTAAAGTTCAACTTAAATTCACAGCTCTCAGTACTAAAATTCTTCAAGGTCAACACTCCATTACTCATGCCAAGGTTGATAAACTTCAGGAAAATGCTGATAAGCTAGACCTGATGCTCAAGCTAGACAGGAATAGGTTTATCAGACCAATTTATGAGAAAGTGGAAGTTATTGAAAAAGTTCAAGAAAAGCAGCAGACCCAACTGGATGAGGTCTTGCAAAATCAAGCTGCTCAACAAATTCAATTAGCTGAAATCCAATCTTCAGTGGAACTTCTTCTCTCACTACTCCTGACAGATGATTCCAAAAAGGGGGAGAAGGTAGTTAAGTCCAAATGCTCTACTATTTAAGCACTGCAGAAGAAGGATTATAAAGAAGATGACCAGTAAACCCTAGAAAGGGCAAGGGTCAAGGTCAAGGAAAGCAAAGCAGCAAAGTTTCTTCACAGAAACTAATTTCTGATTCTAGCAAATATTTTACACAGAAGAATACAAGTTCTGAAGCTGTGAATGCTCAAGTTCTGAAAGCAAGATCTGATGATCAAAGTCTGATGACAAAGCCTGATGTTCTGATTCAGTCTGAAAGTCACGACTCTCAGAAGTTTTTACAAACTCTGAAGCTTAAGGGGAGGGAGACTACTGTCTACTATAAAGATCCCAAGATTCAGACATTTGATGAAGAAATTGCTAGAAGATTGTTTCTCAAGGATAATCATGGGATGGATTTAGAGACTCTAAAGGAGGAGGAAGCTATATTTACAGCTGAGAAGACAAATCTTAAATATAAAGCTTCTAATGCAAAGAAACCTCCAAGGCCTAAGGCAAAAGGCATTGTGATCAAGGAAAGGTCAACTTCTGAGGCTTCAAAGCCCAAGACAAGATCACAAGTTGAGATTGATCCAAAAGTAAAAGGGAAAGAAAAGGTTGATGAATCAACAAAGATTCGGAAGAAGAAAATTCATTCAGTTCTAATAGATCCTGCCTATCAAGCTACAATGCATGATGATGATACTCTGGTAGAAGAGGAAGTTGAATCTTTGAAGAGAAGGAAGAAACTAAAAGAAACAGAGTTAACTACTGATAATGCTCAAACTACTCAAACTCTGGAAGCTCAGAGTTTATCAAATTCTGAGAAGCTGTCTGCTCAAGAAGATAATGAAACAGCAAATCCTGATCAAGTCAACAAGATATCAACCTCTGACAGAGCTCAAGTTGATTTGAACAAGATGAGCAATTGCTGATAAGAAGAAGCTGCTATGGAACAAAGCTACTCCAGTGGAAATTAAGTCCAATCTAATGATTAATCAACTTGCAACATTTGGGTTAAGAGCAAAGCAACCTAGAGATAGAGCTGGATTAGGTTATGATGAAGAAACGATACAAACAGGAGTAGAAGTTACTCTCAGAGATCTTTTCATGTTGACAGATAAACCATATGAACAAATCAAACAAAAGCACCTTGACAAAGTGTTGTCTGCTCAAATTGTGATGGATTCTCATGATAAAGATGATCTAAAAGAGAAATTGATATTATTTCTCAATGATGGCAGAACTTACAGACTAGCTGATACTGATGTGCTAAAGAAGTCTGTCAAAGAGTTTCAACATATTCACTACCTTCTGGAAGTAAAATCTGATGTTACAAGAAGATGGTTAAAATATATTTTGAAGGCTATAAGAGATCTTCTCAGAATCTCGGGTACAAAGGCTTCTCAGTATATTCCAAAATTAACTGAAGATGATGGAAAAGAAATTCCTATGAGGAAGATTTCTGCTAAGGTGGAAGTTATTCTGAAAGGAAAGTGTCTATGCTATAATAAAGACTCTTCATATCCTAGAGTTATCAGACTTGGAGATGGTCTTGAAAGAGCATCAATTCATGCACTCAGAACAGCCATTTATCAAATTGGTGATAATAAAGATGAAGAACTGATGCAAGTCAAAGCACAGTTAGTTGAAGTTCTGAGAAAAGCTGAAGACAAGTTGGTAAAAGACTTTATAAGGAATCACTTTGGATTCAGATTGATCCAGTGATATTGGTAAAGCTACATGTACTGTAAGTTGTAGTTAGTTGTCTAAATAAACTCTCATTGCATTTGTACTTAAATATTTTTGACATCATCGAATCTATTAACTTGTATATTTTTCATAATTTACAAGTTGGGGGAGATTGTTAGATATATTTGTGATGTCATGTCTAATCTGTTATGTTTAGTTTCAGAACTTAATATCAGGACTTATCAAGACTTACCAGAAAACAGAACTTACTGAAGTCAGAACTTATATCAGAACTTAAGGCCGTCAGCATTTATATCAGGACTTAAGTGCGGGAACTTCAGATAAGGAATGCGGCTGATTTACATGAGAGGATCTGGACTAAAACAAAAGAAGATATGCATAAAGAGTTGGACAGCTATAGGACTACAGAAGATAATATCTGATTGATATATTTTAGGACACAGAATTATATTCCATATCAATTAGAAGATATCTTGTAACTGTGTACTATATAAACACAACTTAGGGTTTACACTATATGTGTTATCATTCACGAGAACATTATTCATTGTAACCTAGGAGCTATTAGTGATATTGTTCATCACTGAGAGAGTAGTTCAACCTACTTTGTAACAGAGCTTATTATATTGAATAAACTTGATTACTGTTACATACTTGTGTTCTAAATTGATTTGATTGTATAAACACTATATTCAACCCCCTTCTATAGTGTTGTGTGACCTAACATTGTCCTCAGGAGCATCATCTTTAGGAGATTTCACTTTGTCACCGTCGTTAGAAGGACCACCAAATTCATTCATAGGAAAAACATCATCCAGGAAAGTTTCATTGTAGTTATTGATAGTCTCAGGGATGTTCCATTAACTTCATTCGCCCCTAGTACTCAAGCATCATGTCAACCCGAGTTCACATAATTTTTTGGCGCACAACCTTCTTTGCCTCATCGTGCATATCTTTCTCTAATGCTTGGACTTTGGAAGCAAATTCCTCCAGCTCGTTCTGGATATCTTTCCTGCACAATTTTTGTGCTCATCTTCTAAGTCTTGGAGCTTTTTCATCTCGTGTTCATAAACCTCACAGACTACCATGACGCTTTGCAGAGTCTGTATTACAAACAACGAATTATGAAAGAAAATAATCACTAATCAAGCAAAGATCTAAGAGAAAATATAGTTGATGGAAATCTTGATAATACTCAAATGAAAAGAATAGCCAGCAATGTCACTCAAGATAGAAGCAACAGGCTTAACAGAAAGGGTTTCCATAGATCGGGGAAGTAACATGTCATTAAGTAGATGAGCAAAGGTGGAGGGATCAACGACCATATCATAGTTTTAGATGGCAAGAGGAACAATTATTTCAGATTTAGTGACTGTGACAGATGGATTGATTTCAACCTTTTTGGAAAGGGGGCTACTAATAGGGGTCAACATCATGGGGGCCTTAGAAGAATTAGTCTCGGCAAATTTCTCATCGCGAGATCTTTTGGCAAAGAGATCTTTACTAGAAACGATCAAGGGTTTAATTACTGGAGGTTTAAATTTTATAAGGAAAAAGGGTTCGATCCACGTCAATATAATAAGAGATAAATAGAAAGAAAAAAGGAAATACGCCAAAAAAGAAGATACTCGACGTATATCTTTGGCATAAATTCTCCCGAAACTCATTTCACCGTCTTTCACACTATTGGGGTTGTCTTGGGACTCAGATGAAAAACAAAAGGCAGAATAGGATGGTTGAGCTAAAGGGGTTGAGAGCTGTTTACTACGGGTCCAATTCGCAGCAAACCTTTGCAAAATTTCTTAAAAGCGGTGGCCTTATGATGCAATTGAGATTTATTCAAACCCGAAACAAAGTCATCAACATTGAATCGGCTGGCATTACGAATGGGTTTACCCAAACAGTTTGGCCACAACCTCTCTCCAATAGGCAACACACGGATCTTGTCAACAATAGCTTTAGCTTGGACGTCATCCTTGTCAAAATCAAATTCACAGTCTACAGGTACAGAAAATATATAACAAAATCCCAAATAGGGATATAAAACTACGGGGAACAGAACCAATTGATATAAGGTGTTAACAATAGGGTTAATTATCTTGGAAAGCAGGAGAAATCAAGATATATTTTAAAGAAAACCTACATACTAAGGAATGAGTGGATAACAGTGTGAAGGCATGTATGAATGACATTAAAGTTATAGATTTATGGAACAAAGAATGAAGAAGAACAACAAAAATAATGATAAGTAAGAACATTACCAGCGTTGTTCCAACGCTCCAACAAGTAGTCAACATCATCTCCCAAACTCGCCTTCTCAATAAAAAATAGTCTTTCTTCCAATTGCGGTCATTGACAGTGTCGTTATTCAGGATTAGAGGGTCCTCTATATCCTTGTTAGTAAATCCGATCCTACAACCACTAAACTTTTTCAATCCCTATGAATGCTTGACAACCTCGACATAGATACCCAACTTATTTTTCTCTTTGATTGATTCCAAAGATGCAAGAACCCTCCATGTAAAGGGCATAAGTTGACCAGAGGATACTTTCAAAGTATTCAGCACACCAACGATAAAATTGGAGAAAGGAAACATAAGTCCAACATCAAAAGGATAGTAATAGAAATATACTCATCCTTTTTTGAAGAAATCAGCACGAAGGGAGAAGTCTGGAGTGAAGGCCACAACATTGGACCGAAATAACATTTTAGCCTCCTCGAATCTCTCAGGTTTAATTTCGTTGTGTCGGTTATCTTTTAGGTCCAATAAATTGGTGGCAGTCCAATTACATTGGTTGAATGACAAGTTGGGGTTTTCGTAATGCAGTCGGTTATCTGTTGTAATGTAGTTTGGTTTCATTTTTTGTTTTATGCTAAAACAATTTTGTAAGAGCATCTTCAATGCTAAAATATAAAATGGTTGGCTATAATGGTTAGCTATTATCTTTTTTTAGAATTTTAGCCAAGGGGTTTGAATTATACTCCAATGGTTTTATCTATATTTTCATTATGTAAATTTATACCTAAAGGGTTTTATGGTTGTACAAATATAGCCAACTAAAAGTGATTATTGTTATGTGAGGATTTTTCTGTCATGACAAGACGAGATCGACGTGTTGACAACAAGCTAGTTGGGGACAAGTCAAGACAGGAGGAGTAAGGAGGCATCTTGCACGACAACAAACACAATGATAACAGCGAGAAGAGCCAGTAGACTCCGTCAAGCCAAGCTCCGATTTTGGAGGAAGACCAGTCAAGCAATGCAGCAAGATGATAACCATAATTCGAAATGGGAGAGAAAGGAGTGGGAGTTGGAGAAAATAAACAAACTAAAAGATAAGAAGGGGAAGAACATTACACACAAATACAAAGCAAACTACCACAACTTGAGTTAATTTCCTTCACCGAAGGGATCAACTTAGAGCATATAAACAAAGCCATAGAATTAGATTTTTTCAGAGATCTAAGCGGGATATCATGTAAAACATCTTGTAAACGTTCTCAAATAACCGGTGAAACATAGTTTTGGTTGGGCAATTAATCCCACCCACAGTGTTTTCCCATTTACGGGTTTTCCGCGTCAATAATTCTTTGTGTCATTCTTATTAAATTGTTTTAGTTAATAGTTATTAAACATTTTAGTTCATTCAACCATACTTTGCATTTAACCATACTTGGGCAATTTTGCAATAGTGAACAATTACTATTACAATTTTGTATAGTAATTTTGAGTGCATTACAAATATTTTGTTATGAATGAATGTTCGCACAAAACTATGCAAGTGTACGCTATCACAAGTAGTATAAGGTTAAGTTAAGTTCGTTCCCACAGAGACTTGTTTAAACAGAATATGCACTTATGCAACAATGTATGGTTATTATTCACTGCTAAGACAAGTATCAATTTTGAGTTGATTAACTAATTAAAGTGATTTACTAGCATGCATTAACTAAGAGAATAAAACTGATTTACTTTTATGAGATAAAACATGGGATTCTAACTTAATTAAATACTTCATTCAGAGTTTATGCCTTTAATCTTAGCATGTGATGGTGATGACAACTAATCAGATAACACGAAATTAGTATACGCTATCTTTCGATATACGTATACCCTACTACTAAACATCCATAAATAAGATCAAAGTTGAGCAGGCATCAATTATGCTTAGACCATATATGTCTATAAGATTTGAAAATATAACGGTTTAGTGAGCAAGTTATCTATTGAAATTACATAGGGGAACATAAGATGGTTAAAATTACACTACGAATCTTGCATGACAACATACATAAACCTATGTTAACATGGCAAGTTCTAAACTTCTATATCCACTTTCGCTTCGATAAAGATCAACAAACGACATAGATGTTAGCTACGCATCTAAGAAGAATAAGTACAACCATACTAGGAAATCATAAATCACCACACACTAATGATTTAAAACAATCAACTATTAAAATCCATAAATAAATCCGCTAGAACCCCATGACAACGATTAGTTCATGATCGAACGCATCGTCACCATGGGTTCCAATGAAAATATGAGAATAAATAAGTTCAGAATACTACGAGATAATATAAAAGCACTAGGGTTTAGAACAAATCAAAAACAAGATCCAAAAGTATCGCCTAAATCGAAGAATATAAAAGTGAAAACTAAATCTTCTTCTCCCTAGCTGTCTTGTGTGGTTTAGGTCTTTTCTATGTTCTCCATGGCTTCCTTGTTCTTAAAAAACGTCTTCTTTTCTTTATATATATAGCCCTGGTTAACCTGGACTCTCGCAATAACCAAATTATTATCAAATCAGGATTCTGCAGAAATTGGCTGGCGCGGGCGCGCTCTGTGTCTGACAAATGGGGCGCGGGCGCGCTCTTTTGGGCGCGGGCGCGCCTGCTTTCTGTAAAATTTTTGCAGCTTTTTTTTGTGCTCCGTCATTCGTACAAACTTCCATGACTCCCTCCCTGATCTCTTATCAACATATAATCATTTAAAAGCTCATTTCCACCTCTGACTAGTGCCTTGCAACGACTCAACACAAAACACATCAAAAATACCAAATATTTGAGTCCAAAATACCAACTTAAGCCGATATGAAGTGTTCCAAGTATATATAAAATCTACTTATCAATGACCGCCTTAATCACTATATTATCTCTCTTTTAACAAAGTTACCTTTTTATGGAAAAAATATTCTCGAAAAATTTAGTTTCATTAAAATGAATAATTCTCTATTAAGGACATAAATTATGGGGAATAAGTTCATTACATATAACTTTAGAACTTTCATGTATATCTCATCTTACTCTATCTTAACACCTTCTCTTTTCATATAAGAAATAAAAATGATATTAGAAAAATTAGCTTATCAAGAAATATCGTTGTAAATCAGTCATTTCGGACTCGGAAAGAGTTCATGGATCAGCTCATCAACATTTCTAGATATGTTCATATCATTTCCTTTAATCCAAACATGTATATGTCCCCAATCAAAACTCGAGTTATGTCCTATTATAGCATAAAATCAGTATGGATATTTTATCGATTATTGAAAAAAATGGGTCGGATCATTGACAACGAAGGAGTAAATTGAGTTTTGTAGTCCCCGGGAGCGCCCTAAGCGGTGCTAGCCGCGAGGCGTGGTCGTTTGCGACGACCATCTACAACGAGAAGTTGCGGCAAGAATATGTGATTGATGTTTTTGATATAGGCTTATGGCGATCACAAAAACGAAGGTTTACAATGAAGATTTCCAACAGTCATTACGGTGGATGTTTACAACGGTCGTTAACGACGAGGGTATACAAAGAAAGATGAACATTAATAAGAAGTTCATAGAAAAACATGTTTCACAACTTGAAAGAACAACTGTAATTATCAAATAACAAGAAATGACTCATTCGTCTCATTTAACTGAATAAATCAAATTAGGTATATTTAAACGAGTTAGAGCCGAGTAAGATTGTAAGCTCGCCGACTCCGATTACATGTCTACACCTATCCATATATGCTCAAGACCATTTTTATATTATGATTCCTCAAAACCAACAGCAATAGTAAACCAACCCCCCCCCCCCCCAATAGTAACAAAATACTCCTATATCTTTTAGTAAAAGTTAATAATATTGTATTGTTTATCACATGGGTCAATGCTTACGTTGCTAATTCTATAAATGGTGCATGTGAAGAACAATGATCAAGGGGAGAAACATATACTGATATTATGGTATCATGATTCATGAAAGAATGAACAGCCGTATATGAAGGACTGACTGAAAAGTCAAAAAGTCAAAGTGTTGAATAAAAGTCAAGAAAGGGGATTCAATAACTAATGCAGAATAGATGTTAAAAAATTAACGAGTAACGAGGTTAGTTAAAAATAAATTTAACGGATCTGGAAACACAATCTTTGTCCCATCCGCCGCCAGCTTGTAAAGGCAGCGTTCTCTCAGCTGTCAACTGTCTGTTCATACTCTCGTATTATTGCTTTTATATCTTTTGGTTTTTTATTCATTATTATAATATCGGTATTTCTAATGTATACCCAAGTACACACAATAAATACTAACTCCTGTTTGGAGCATTTTAAATGTACGAGTTAGAGTTAGTGTTTATTGTGCACTTGAACACACATTAAAAAATCTGTTATAATAAAAGTTATTTATGGACACTAACAGTTTCAATTATATTTGTGGAATAATTATGTTAGATAAAAAGATTTTTTGTGAATTTTGGGCCTACACTAGGTTTTCAAGTATATCCAATTCCTATGATCCCTTTTCCGACCAGCATTCTAAGGAAATGTTTATACAAATAGAATTTTATAATTTTTTATATAAAAAAAAATTTGAATAAAAATATAAATATTCTACTTTAATTCAAAAAAAATTACATAAAATACTATATCTTAAAATACGTGTTATTAAAATTATTAACGGACTTAAACGATTAATTTTTTTATTGTTTTGAATTTAAGTGACCTGCTGCTGAGAAGATGGGGCGGCTTGTAATTTCATTCTTATTTAGTGCATCAAACGTTTACAAAAGGTTTAAAAATTCGAATTAAATGAAATATTATATAGCTGAATTATAAAAAATGTTCAGTTTTATCCTAAAAATTAATGCACTTTCTGAATTCCGTCCAAAGGGTGGCCATCGAAAAGGTGGAACACATTTTTCATATTCCTTAGACATACACAAATTATAGCGTGTAATAAACCAAAAGACTTGTTGTTTATATATGCCTGGATTTGTTTAATTTAATGTACTTTTTATCTGTATTTGTTTGATAAATTACTAAAATTTACTACTTCCCGTTCATTTCTCTATGTTTACTTTTTACACACATTTCAATATTCAAATATCGTATAGTTGCATAATATTTTTAAATTTTTTTTTCTAAATAAAAGTTTAATGTTTAAATCTTTATTAAAAAAAATTAAAAAAATATTATGCAACTATATAATATTTTAATATTAAAATACCTGCAAAAAATATAGGCACAAAATGAATGAGATGGAGGGAGTACATATTATTGCATCAGCCAATTGCAAAACCTACTTTATATTTCTATTAGATTTTATAAATTTTGATAACATGCAATCCTTTCATTCGACTCTAGTCAAGACTCGAGTATAACTATTACAAATCACTCTCCAACTCTAAAATATTCAAATATAAACATCTTTGAAGTTTGAAGAAATTCAGGTACATGTACACACAAGGTGCTATTCACTTATAGTTTGGCCTCACACACTTGATGGGCAGGGCTTTTTTACTTGAATCGAGTCGAGTCCCACAATAATTTCAAACAAAGTTGTTAAACCATCTACTTCAACTATTAATTCCCCACTGTTTTTGATCATTTTTTGATTGAATATACCAAAACAAAAACACATGGGAATATGTCATTGGTCTCTGTATCTATATCATGATAATATACTATAAACATACATGTACGTACTACATATATTTTTTAGATTATTCTGGCAGTAAAAATGAAGTGTTGTTTCCAAAAACACATCCGTGCATGCGCTGCTACGCCGCCTATCGCGACTTATTAATACTATTCTACTCAATCAGCCTTGGTTTATTTAGTACCGCTTTGTATCTGTATATAAATGGTGTACATCTGTACATTTATATAAAAATTATATTTGTATCAACTATGGAGAGTTATGAAGACTATAATATACGCACAAGTCCTCATCCATTGTTGATGGCTAGAGTGATGGCAGTGAACCCAGAAAACGGTATTCTGCCTGCAGTTGACAGTAGTTACAAAGAAGATGCTGGTGCAGCTTTTGTTCTTGAATCTAAAGGTACCTACAAATTTTGATTCGATTTGTATTAGTGTTGTAGCTGTAGTAGATTGATTGACTTCAGTTTCTGCCGGAGGTTTTAGGAGAACCGGTAACTTAATCGTATGATTTTTTGGATGGGCAGGTGAATGGTATCATGCTGGATATCATTTGACAACTGCAATAGTGGGACCAACAGTACTGGCGTTGCCATTTGCATTCAGAGGGATGGGTTGGGTACTAGGCTTCTTCTCTTTGTTTGTCATGGGGGCTGTTACCTTCTATGCTTACTATCTCATGTCACTTGTGCTTGATTTTTGTGAGAAATCGGGTCGTCGCCACATCCGATTTCGTGAACTTGCTTCTGATGTGTTAGGTAATTTTGCTACACTCTGATTTCATGTCTCTGGTTGTTTGATATCTCTTTTGTAAGTTCTGATCTACACTTTGATTCCATGTTCTAGGTTGTTTGATACTGTTTTCTTGATTTTGATTTAAGATTTAAGTTTATACATTGGTTTCATCCTCTTACTAGATATGCTTGGCCTGTTCTTTCTTGATTTTGTTTCCGGAAAACTTTAAACTGGTTTGAGTTGAAAAGTTGAAGTGCTTTTTTAGTTTTTGCTAAAAATTAAATGGTGACTGTGGGGTGGGGTGGGGACTTTTGGGTGGATTCTTAAATTCATACTACATATGAAACTAAAGTTGTTTCTTGCTAAGTTCTTCAATTACTGTAACACTTGACCCTTTTATTTTTTTGAAACTTTATATTTTCAAGCATATATGTTGCCTAGTTTAAGAGATGATTGTGGGTAAGTTAGACCTGTTTTAAAGGCCGGAGTTCTAGGCATCAAATCATAATGAATTTCTGGGCTGGTTCGTGATGGGATCTTCTTTTTTGGCTAAACTGCTAAGTTTTAAATGGAATTTAGGACCAACAAATCTACAGTCTATATGAAGTTCTTATAATGACAAATACATAAATTAATGAACCGCGAGACTGCCAGTAACATGCTATGAGAGCTACAAGAACAGAATGGTCGATCTACTATGCTCTGTTTTTTTCATCCTCAGGTCCTTTTGTTCCAAACTTTATTTCCTAACTTCATTCTAGACTTTTATGTTTTATAATGTCTCATTCTTATATTTGTATATCCAATTTTATTTCTAGAGTTAATTATATAAAAGGGACTAGTATATTTACAAATTGTTGAAATAATCAATTGTAAGTCAGAAGACTTACCATTAGATGTGTTGAAAAAATGGGCATACATAGCTGTGCAGAAGTATGAAATCCTACCAAAAGTAAATGGTCAATCTTCGCAGAACATAATTCGTGTATTTACAAGATTGAAGAAACGAGTAATTCACCTCTGTTATTAAGGATCACTTAGTTGCAAGTGCTGTACAATTGCAATCCATATCAATTGAATACATTTATTTAAAAAGATGAATCTTTCTTTGGAACATGAGAATCATATAGAGATTGTTGATCATATTCGTCACCTCATACTGATGTATATAATCTCGAAACAGAACACGCATAAAACCTGTTGAGTCTTTTTCTTTTCATTATATTTGGAATTGAGATTGCCCAAGTTGCTATAACATTAAATGTTTTGTTGATTACTTACAGGGTCTGGATGGATGTTTTATTTTGTTGTATCAATACAAACCGCAATCAATATTGCAGTATCGGTTGGATGTATATTGCTTGCAGGCAGTTGCCTTCAGGTACAGGAATCCTAGGGCTTTCTGTTGCATGTACACTCTAATAGCACACCAAATTTATCCATCATATTTATGTGTGTAAATATCAGTTCTTTTGCTGATTTTTTTTTGCTTATAAGTCGGTTGCTGATTGCCTCTAATACACTATTAATATAGTCGTGCTACAATCATGATCAGTTTTGCACTCTCACTTGTGCAGAACAAAAAAAAATATCGATATGACAATCTGATCTTCAGTGTATTCTCGCACCGGAGTAGTTGTGTCTGTGCTACACAATATAAACTTTCATGTATAATTAGTGACAAATAATCAATAATGCCAGTCATGATATGGCCATATTTTTAATGATTAAAAAATATCTCTAATTGCAAGATCAAAACAGAAACGAAGAAGTGGCTGCAGGTTCTCAGAATTAAACCATTATAATCTAGTATCTTGTATTAGGCTATTAGCAATTTGAATCTAAACTATTTCACTCTAATTAGTGCTCACCAGTACAACCAATGAAAGAACCTTGCCACACTTATCAGGTTTTAATATTGTAGACACTGCAGAGTTGATTAGTATAGGTAAGCAAAGTGGATTAATAAATTCTTAAAAATAATTGCTGCCAGTAAATGCTTTGTTTCTTCTCTCCGCTGAGTAAGTTATGCTAATACAGAGTGGCCTCTGTTTTTCTATTTATTTCAAGATCATTTACAGGCTGATTACTCCAACTGGATCCATGAAACTGTATCAATTCATAGCAATGGTGACAATAGTAATGATTCTTCTCTCTCAGCTGCCAACCTTCCACTCTCTCAGGCATATCAATCTAGGTTCACTTATTCTCTGCTTGGGTTTCTCTTTCCTTACAACAGCGGCTTGTATATATGCAGGTAAATACATATAAAGGGAAGTGCTAGATAAACAATGAATGCCCAGCGGCTTGTATAGATGTGGATTATATTTCTGTTTGGACACTATATAATCAACAATAAACACACTGAGACATGTTCATGTAAAGGGAAGTGCTAGATAAACAATGAATGCACAAACTGATTTGGCATGTATCCATGGATTACTATTGAAAATTAAGGTTCCCACTGACCATGACATGCCACCTGTCAGTGTTAGCTGTTGGGTAATTTACTTATTTGCTAGCACTTTGTGTTTTCTAATTAATCTGACCATTGTTATCTTTGAAATTTCCTGCAGGTACCTCAGAAAATGCACCTCCGAGGGATTATTCTTTAGCAAAGTCATCGTCATCAAAGCTTTTTAATGCATTCACTTCCATTTCTATTATAGCTGCCATATTTGGAAACGGGATACTGCCTGAGATACAAGTAAGTCTGTTTCCTCGTGAATGCAAAATCGATATTTGGTTTTCATCAATTATTTTTAGATATCTCGCTTGTTGTCTTGCTCTTTTTACTGATGGCACCCTTGCCTATTCAAATAAATAACTACTATATATAGCAGATCGATAACATCTTTCATAATTAAGGTCATCACTAATATGCTGGTTAAATCCTTCGAGCTTCTTAATAGTTGACATTCGTCAAGGTGTAAAATTTTCCAGCTCACCAAAAATATTAGTTTTCTTATTTTGCCGCCTTATAATTGTTCCAATGATCGGCACCACTAAAAAGTGCCTACAGCACAGCTTACAGTTTATATGTACAATCGGATACCTTATAGTTCATTTCTGTCGAGGACATATAAATTTTGAAAGATTTGTTTTTTTTTTCTTTTTTTTTTGGGGGGGTGGTTATACTCAATTCTACAGGCATTAAACACGATAGAAATTTTTTTGCTTCTCTCTAATTGTTTTCTCTCTTAGGAAGTTTTATTTCCGCAGAATGTAACAGTAACATGATATATATAAACAAACCTATATACCCTGTTTACATGTAATGGCTCAAATAAGTTTACAAGTAAACATATGGCCCTCTTGTTTCAAAGGAGATAAAACCTAGGTGAAGACATTGACTTTTTCCTGACAGAAGGTTAAACGTAAACTTCTAATCTATATGTTTCACAGCTAAATAAACGACTTTATATAACTACGATCTATGACTCATGATGCGAATGCCACCATGTCAATCTAACAGGCGACACTGGCACCACCAGCCACTGGGAAGATGGTGAAGGGCCTAGTATTGTGTTACTTGGTAATTATTGTTACTTTCTGCTCTGTTTCAATTTCGGGGTACTTGGTGTTCGGAAACAAATCCAGTCCAAACATTCTAAACAGTTTCCTGCCAATTCAAGGACCGGCACTGGCTCCGAAATGGCTTGTAGGACTTACAGTTGGCCTTGTTCTTCTCCAACTCTTTGCCATTACCTTGGTAAGCTTGCCAACTTTTCTACATACGTCTAAACTGTGCCCTTTTTGTTTGTTTGTAGAATAATCCTTTAAATTGAATTACTCTTGTGAATGACAGTGATCGCATTTTACAATTCTAGGTTTACTCTCAAGTAACATACGAGATTATGGAAAAGAAATCAGCTGATGTAAAACAAGGATTGTTCTCCAAAAGAAACTTAATTCCGAGAATTATTCTTCGATCTGTCTATGTGATTTTATGTGGCTTTTTTGCTGCAATGCTGCCATTTTTCGCAGACATTAGCGCTGTAGTCGGAGCAGTTGGCTTCATCCCTCTAGATTTCATCCTTCCGATGCTTTTATACAACATGACGTTCAAGCCTTCACGATCTTCCTTCATGTATCGTTTTAACAACATAATTATGATAGTCTTTACATGCGTTGGACTTTTGGGTGCATTTTCTTCTATACGACAACTGGTTCTTGACGCTAAGACGTTCAAGTTCTTTTCGGAATAGTGTAGTTTATAATTTTCAGAGTACTCAGCAATGTTGTTTTATGAAACTCAAGAGTTCTCTGCAATATAGTTTTGAAAACTTTAGCACTTGGTATAAAAATATTGTATAGATTTTGCTTTCTTTGTTTATCTGTTCCAGGTCCAACTCTGTCAAAGATTAAGTTTCATTCATCTTGCAAAGATATTTTTTCTGTTAAGAATACGGATCCTTTCTCTAGCATCAAGAAATAGAAACGAATCGTCCGATGTAGGTTTTAGAGGAAGACGGTTTTAGAGGAAGACCGGGCCAGATCTATATTCTAACACTCCACTCACTCCTGAGCCCATTTTTGGATTGAAGAGTGGATCAGAGACGCTCATGCACCTTAAAATTTTAGAAAAAGACCCAACCGGATCTTTATTCTAACACTTCCACTCATTCGAGAGCCCATTTTTGGATCGAAAAGTGGATCACGGACGCTCATTTTCTGGGCATAATTTTGCCTCGTGTTCTTAATAATTTTTGAGAATATTGGGGTGACAGAGAGCCAAACCCATGTCAAGGTGTTAGAGAAAGAATTTTTGAGGATCTTAATATTCTAATACCTCCTCACTTCAAAGCCCATTTATGGGTGGAAGAGTGGATCACGGACACCCATTTTTTGATCTTTTGGGACATTAATTTGTCATTTAAGGGGTTGCAGGGAATTGAACATGAGTCCTCCCGCTGCATAAGCTCTAATACCATATTGAATAACCAGTTCATTTAAAACTTAGATGTTAGAGGAAGGCCCTGTTAGAAAATGGAAAATTTGAGGCATGTTTAAGACTTGTTCTTGATGTAATTTCCTAAAACTAATTGTTGGTGGTTGTTCCCTATAATGGGGACTTAAACTTTCATATTTGGATCTAATTCATTTTCTTAGTGTAACACATATAGAAATTAAGGCGAAGTTAGTAGTTTGGAATGAGTTTGTGGGTTCTATCTCACATTGATTGAGAAAAGAGGGGTTGTGTGATTTATATAGTACCATGTGCAAGAGTAATATACTAACTACTAAGACATGTGGGTGTGCATGGTGTCATCGTGTGCCTCGCGCGCATGTGTGCGCGGGCCGCTGCCAGGCCACGGGTCGGGCCGCGCTGTCTCGCAATAAATTTTTATTTTTCCGATATTAAAGTGCCATGACCACAACTATTATATAACATAAGGCTTGGAAGAAAGCTCCCCTCGCCTATCGGCGAGAGCTGGGCTTGGGTTGGGTCAAAGGGCGATTTTGGCGAATGTCTCGGCGTCTCGCACACGCAAGGCGATTTGAGCGAGGAATTTTATTGCTTGTTTAAAAAAAGTATTTACTGACTTATTATATTATTTTATATGAATATTAAATCCGTGTAACAAGGAATATCAGTATTTACAGATCGGAAATTATAAACTCTGATTCGCTGGAATAAATACTGATAAGGATTTGCTGAGCTAGCTGAAAAATCCTGGTACCTGATCAGGATTTGCTGGGTCTAAAAAATCCTGACGTTGACACCCCTGGATCAGGATTTGCTAAGGCTGATAAATCCTGATGCTGGTCAGGATTTTTTGTGGGTGGTAACTAATCATGGGTTGGGATGGATTAGGATTTGTTGCGGTAAATACTGATTGTTACGTTTCTGATTGTGAGATATTCTATTAAATGCATATTAAGTCAGAATATTTATTTTAATAATGAATATCTTCACTTACGCTTTATTTTGTATAAGATACAAAATTAAACGTTTGGAAGAAAAAGACTGCAATCACATACATGTGAAATCCTAGCTGTTATCTCTCTCTTTCTCTCCAACATAATATACAGATTATAGCATAGGTTTTCTGGGCGAACTAAGGTACAAGTTGTTGTAAAGTGCTACGTATCTGTGGACGAAGTACTTTATGCTATTGTATCCTGGAGGTGATTTTGCTGCAACCCAACATAGCGTAAGTAAGTCAATAATCTCTTCAAGAACAGTATAGACTTCTCGAAGGCTAGGCGCCTCAGCTGTTCATAGTTTTTGCAGATTTGTTAAAGTTTCTGTTAGAGTTAAGTGTTTTATCCTCTCTTTAGCAATTCAGTTACTGATTTATCTTCTTGTTTTCCTTCATATTTTGTTTCGTTATTTGATTTTAATTTGTCTGTTCTTGTTAATTTGTGATATATATATAACTGCCTCATTTTTGTGCGTAATGTTATTTTATTACCCAACATGGTCAACCCGCTCTATATTCTAACATTTCCAATCTCAACATAAATGCATGTAATTTCTACTCCATCCGGTCCCAAATAATAGCTTTCTTAAAGGTTTGCACAATTATTAAGAAAATTTATAACTTCAACAATTCACACTTAACTTCAATTATATTCCCACATATAAGTATTAATAAAAAAACTAATGGAAGCTATTGTTCACTCTTCTCAGGTGTAGATTTTTAGTTTTTTTTATCCATGTCACATTCATTAATTATATACACGGAATCGCTAGTTCAAATAATACAAGCCATAACATAGCCATCCATCATCCATTGTAAAACTTTATTTTAAAAAAAATAACATTAAAAAATAACTTGAAAATGAAAAAAAATAAGTATTTAAATTTGAAATTGATTAGGTTTTATCTCTCTTTTACAATATGTTACGAGAATGATTAAACGGGTTTATATGATCCATCAAAAAATGAAATATTAACGAATTTTTAATTTAAAGGCTTGATTAAGAATTTTGCTAGCAAAAATATCACTACAACAAAACTGGCTATTTACGACGGTTAACTTACGATGGAAAAAAGTGCGCGCCTTTCTTACGACGAAAATTTAAATTCCGTCGTAAATTTTTACGACGATAGAACAAATCCATCGTAATTATATTATTTTATTATTAAACTTACGGTCAAATATGCAATCAGTCAACTATGAAATATACTTTACGACGGAATTTATATTTCGTCGTAAGTTGAAATATTTCATTATTATTCTAGTATTAAATTTATTTACAAAAAAGGATAATTAAAATTTAATTATAATAACGACGTCGTTTAATTATAAATTATGACGGAAATCAAGTCGTCGTAAGTAGTATTTACGACGGAACTGTTTCCGTCGTAAGTTTTAATAAAAAAATATTATTTTATGAAATATACTTTACGACGGAATGTATATTTCGTCGTAAGTTGAAATATTTCATTATTATTCTATTATTAAATTTATTTACAAAAAAGGATAATTAAAATTTAATTATAATAACGACGTCGTTTAATTATAAATTATGACGGAAATCAAGTCGTCGTAAGTAGTATTTATGACGGAACTGTTTCCGTCGTAAGTTTTAATAAAAAAAAATTATTTTATGAAATATACTTTACGACGGAATTTATATTTCTTCGTAAGTTGAAATATTTCATTATTATTCTATTATTAAATTTATTTACAAAAAAGGATAATTAAAATTTAATTATAATAACGACGTCGTTTAATTATAAATTATGACGGAAATCAAGTAATCGTAAGTAGTATTTACGACGGAACTATTTCCGTCGTAAACTTCCCACCTTCCACATTAAATGTCACCGGCTAGCTGTTAAAAAATAATATTTTTTTATTAAAACTTACGACGGAAATTTATTTTCGTCGTAAATATGTGCAAAATATTACTGTCTCTTTTTAAAGTTCACTCTTTTCACTTATTTTTTCTCACAAAAATATATCTTCATATCATTCAAAATACATGATGACATAACAACAACGAATTTTACAATCTTCAATGTAAGTATTAAATTTTAATCTTATTTTATATTGTTTATATGCATTTAAATGTGTGATTTATATTTTTATGTTTACATGTAATATATATATGGGTGCTTATATATTATTCACGTAGCATTTTATTTTCATTTGTAGATGTCTTATGATACTAGTTGGATCACTAAACGAATTATTCCCGGTGGTTATGGTTTTACGGAAGAATTTAATAAAGGGGTTAAAGATTTCTTGGCATTTGCAATAAAAAATAGCAAGGAACCGAATGATCCGGAACTTTTGATTAGATGTCATACATGTAACAATCAACTCTTTCAACTCATTTCCGATGTCGAGTTTCACTTATATGCGGTCGGTTTTCTTGAGACTTACACCATATGGCATTATCATGAAAAAGAATGTGGCTCACGAAATGAAGAAATGAATGATCGCGAAGATGTCTTTGATGAATATGAGATGTTGAGGGATGCCTTTAGAGGGGAAGATTTTGGATATGTTAATATTGTCCACGAGGAGCCGAACGAGCAAGCATCTAAATTCTTATACAATGTGAGTAATGTCGGAGAACCAATATATCCGGGCAACATCAAGTACACACAATTGAAATTTGTCACTAGATTACTACATTGGAAGAATCATAATAAATGTAGTGATAAGGCCTTTGATGAGTTACTCCTCTTACTTGGAGATGTGTTTCCGGAAGGGCATAAACTTCCTTTTAAATATTATGGTGTCCAGAAGATGGTCAAGAAGCTGAACTTGGGATACGAAAAAATACATGCATGTGAGAATGATTGTATGTTGTTCTACAGTGATGATAAAGATTTGGAAAACTGTAAGTACTGTGAGTTAAGCCGATACAAAGATTCAATTAATGGTGGGAGTGATACCATTCCGAGGAAGATCTTAAGATATTTTAAGATCACTCCTCGTCTACAGCGTTTGTACATGTCTACCCATACAGCCCAACATATGAAGTAACACAAGAACAGAATTGTGACTGAAGGGGTTCTTAGTCACCCTGCAGATGGAGAAGAATGGAAAGAATTTGACAAGAACTATCCGGATTTTGCAGCGGATATTCGTAATGTAAGGCTTGGTCTTGCAACTGATGGATTTCCCCCGTACAGTAATGCTACTTCTACTGTATACTCAGTATGGGATGTAGTATTACTTGTGTACAACCTTTCCCATACCATATCCATGAAGGATCCATACATGTTCATGACACTACTAGTACCCGGGCCGAATGATCCTGGGAGGAATCTGAATGTCTATCTTAGGCCTTTGATTGATGAACTTATTAGTTTATGGTAGGTTGGTGTGCAAACATATGATGCTTTTACGAAGACCAATTTCATGATGCGGGCTGCCTTGTTATGGATTATCAGTGACTTTCCCGGGTTGGGTATGGTTAGCGGATGGTCAACCCACGGAAAGATGGCTTGTCATGTATGTATGGGTGAAGTTAAAGCCAAGCAACTACCACACAGCAGGAAGTCCAGCTTTTATGGGTTACATATGGGGTTTCTAGACAAACGCCGAAGAAGTCGACGAAAAGGTCGAATTATCCATAACATGTGTGCTGGAATCACATTTCCACTACCAGGGAAACCACATAGCAAAGAAACGGCAGATGGCTTTGGGGATTCACACAATTGGACACATATTACTAGCTTCTTTGATCTACCATATTGGGATTCATTGCGTCTACGTCATTGTATCAATGTTATGCACACAGAGAAAAATGTGTTTGACAATATATTTCATACTATTTTATGTAGTGCCAAAATGAAGGATACCACAAAATCAAGAGAAGATTTGAAGGCAATGGGCATCATGCAAGAGTTATGGATGAATGGTAGACACAGGCCTAGAGCTAGATACGAACTCACCCGAGATCAGCTGAAATTGTTATGTAAATGGGTACATCGATTGAAACTCCCAGATGGTTGCTCATCAAACTTGAAGAGATGTTGTAAGATAGCTCAGTTAAAATTTCAAGGCATGAAGTCACATGATTGTCACGTATTTATGCAAAAGTTATTATCTTCTGCATTTCGTGAACTTCTTCTAGATGACATACATAAAGTACTTTGTGATCTTTCAAATTTTTTCAAGGACTTGTTCTCAACTACACTACTCGCATCAAATATTAGGCAGTTGGAAAAAAACATAGATGGGATCATTTGTACTTTGGAGACTAAATTCTTTCCAGCTTTGTTTGATCCAATGGAGCATCTTCCCGTTCATCTACCCGAAGAGTGCAGACTCGGCGGCCCTGTCCCATCACGATGGATGTATAATATTGAAAGACTACAACGCAGAATGAAACAAAAAGTAGGGAACAAAGCACGAGTTGAAGGTTCCATTGCAGAAAAATATGTACATGAAGAGTTGACACATTTATGTTCCATGTACTTTGAGTCAGGAGTTGAGACAGCGAATAACTTGCTAGGTCGTAATGTGGTTGATGATCGCTCACGGGATCCACATAAACTCGAGGCGTTTACATATCCGGTAGAGCTCCTCGGAGCATATACAGGTTACCATTTAGATGTGGATTCCCTACATATTGCAGCACATTATGTTCTTACTAACATGCGTGAAGTGGCATTATATATCACGTAAGTAATAAAATATTTTTATTCATAATTAAAACATTGAAACATTCTTCACTAACATGGTATGATTACTTTTTTCAGTATGTTCGAAGAAGAGGTTCGCAGTCATCATACATTGATATTGAGTGATACTGAGATGGATACAATGCTAAAGGCACATTTCGCAACATGGTTTTAAAATAAGGTATTTCATCAAATACACAAATTATATAATTATAAAAATATATTTATATACTTGTTTTTATGTGATTATTCCATTTCAGGTACAAAACAACTACGAAAAATTTCAATACCTATTGCAAGGCCCAGCTTCATTTGTGCTTTCTTACAAAAGATGCAAGGTCAACGGATACTCATTCAACCTAGGAAAATCAAGCTCCGGGGTACTTGTGAAGGGTAGTTGTTATGGTGATAGTGGAAGCAATTACTACGGGACTTTGCA
The DNA here is from genome assembly GCF_009905375.1 of Apium graveolens. Taxonomy (NCBI): domain Eukaryota; kingdom Viridiplantae; phylum Streptophyta; class Magnoliopsida; order Apiales; family Apiaceae; genus Apium; species Apium graveolens. The sequence continues at coordinate 98,121,917 of NC_133652.1, forward strand.
AAAGATTATCAAACTAACATATGGTGGCGGAAATCAAGTGATTTTATTTAGATGTCATTGGTATGATCATGTTAGGGGTGTAAAGAAACACAAAAATGGAGTGCTCTTAATTGATCTTAATTCAAAACTAAAAGGAAATGATGTTTACATTCTAGCAAGTCAAGCCACGCAAGTGTACTATGCTCCTAGTGTCAAGAATCCCGATAGTAATATTCACACAATCATCGCATGTAGACCTCAATTGTTAAGTGAAAGAACATGGGATGTTGATGTGGAACCCCTTCAAGAAGAAGTCTCAAATATCATTGCGTTAGATTTTTCCTCGAGCTCGTTATTTGTTGACTTTTCGCACTATGAAATGGAAGAAGATCAAGAAGAAGAACAAGAGCAACCAAAACAAGTGGAAAGTGAAGAAGAGGAAGAAAATGCAAGGCAAGGTGAAGAAGAAGAAGAAGAAGAAGATGGTTATGATAGTATTGACGTTGAAAGTGAAGATGAGTAAGAAATGTACTTTATCATTTTAGGCTAATTTCTATATAACTTTTCTCACAATTTCAACTTTTTAATGAATTAGACGGTTTGAAAATATTTTAAATGTATAATATGATGTGTTCGTGCAAAAAATTTGAAAATTTTATCATTAACGACACTTTCCTAATTTTAAATGAATTAAAATGGATTTTCGACTCACCAACACTATTTTCAACTAACTTTTCTTGCTATTCAATCTTTTTAACCAATTGACATTTTGGAAATCTTATAAATATATAATATGATGTGTTGGTGCAAAAAAATTGGATGATTTATCATTCTTGGCAAATTTCTTAATTTTAAATGAATTAAAATGAATTTGCCGTTTATTTGCATTTTTTCAACTTTTTTCATTATCCTAATTTTTTCACTAAATTGAAGATTTGAAAATCTTAACAATATGTAATGTGATATGTTTGTGCAAAGAAATATTGGATGATTTGTTGTTCTAGGTAAATTTGTTATTTTAAATGAATTGAAATAAATTTTCCTTTTTTACTTGCATTTTTTCAACTTTTTTTGTAATCCTAAATTTTTCACCAATTTGAAGGTTAGGAAATCTTAACAATATATAAAGTGATATGTTTGTGCAAATACATTTACAGATTTTATCATTATAGGTACATTTCTAATTTTTAAGAATTAATATGAATTTCTCATTAATCCATCAAGATTTTCATTTAAGGTTTGTGATTACTTGTGTTTTGCTAAGATTCCTTTATTATTTTGTTATAATATGATTTACAATCTGTTTTTTAGGTTGAAATAAGTGGTTTACTGATGTAGATTTTGATAATAAATTACAGCAGGGGGGAAAAGTTACAGTCTGCAATTTCTGTATTCTGGGTATATTACGACGGAATAAAAATTTTGTCGTAAGTCTGGGTTTCTTACGACGGAAAAATCGTCGTAAGTTAGTTAAATGATTACTTATGACGACTTTTTCGTCGTTAGAAACCCAAACTTACGACGAAATTTTTAATCCGTCGTAAATTGTTCTTTAGGCTTCCTCTATCCCCTTTTCCTATCGGACAAATCTATTATATATATTAATTTATATCATCTTAAAATACAAAAAAAAATTATAATTAATTATACTTTAACAACATAAGTAAGAAATCCTACATTGAAATATGTTACAATTATTATTTCATGAATTAACATACGTTGTTTATTGTTACGATTTTACTTAGCAAATAGGATCTATGAGAAAATTATGTCAATTCATATATTACAATCATATCAAATAAAAATTCATGTGTTAAGTACTATATGATTGTACATATCACTAAACCTAGAGATGACAATTTCACCCGACCCGATAGATGACGGACCCGTTCCTACCCGTTTGGATTTACTCCAACCCGATTCTTTGGATTTGGATATTATTTCTAGACCAAAAGATTATGGATCTGGATTTGAATTTTTGGTATATCGAACCGATACCCGTCCCGAAACCTAAAATTCGTTCTAAACCCGATTTAAACCCGAAAATAATTCAACAACATATTCTTCACTTACATAATTTTATAAAAATAATATATGATTTATATATATCAAATATTTAAATCTAATATTTATAAACAGGACATTGGATAATTATCGATAAATAGACCCTAATGACCCAATATCAAAAGCCATCACATTAATTATTACGTGAATGATGATATTATATTCAATATTTTTTTAACATTCAAGATTGAAGTCAATATTTTAGTTACATGTTAACTAATATTTAATAATAAAAATTTCAATCATCATAAATTTGTTTGTCCAATCGTGATATTTATAATTTTATGATTAAAACAATTCCAAAATAAATATAATATCTTAAAATTTATGTTTATTTTTAAAATTTCATATGTTAGTAAAGTATAAAAAAATTAAAGATTTAAGCTATTTTTTGTATAACATACTAAATTATTCTTCGTTAAAATAGTGATCAAATATATTATTTTAATAAATTTTAAATGAGAAAATGACTAAAGTATATGTAAATAATGCTCAGTAATGCTTAGAAAAGTTATATGTCACAAGTGGTTGCTCTCCCTTTATGGTTCAACAAAGACCCGGGTTCGAATCCCGTAAAATTCTTTTTATTGTATATTAACATACGACGGATTCCGTCGTAAGTATTCGCGGTTAAAAACTGGGAAAAAATTGAATTGACCGCCCAATACTCTATACGATGCCGTGACAAGCAAAAACGACATTGTTTCAACTAAAACCCTAAAATAAACTGCTTTCCCCTTTTTACTTTTTGGTAAAAGTATCTCTATCTCAATTTTCAAGCTGCGGTGCGATCAGTTCACAGCTAAAGGCGATCTTGATTTCTCTTCATATCACACACTAATTGCAAAGCATCATGATTCTAACAGTCGTCGTACCCATTACAAGGTATAATCTTAATTTTCTTTTACGATTTGGTTGTTAGTTTTCAACTATGGGTCACATGCATGTATATATATGCATCGTCGTATTATCTATAGGTGTTTACACTGGGTTCTACCTGTTTCCTTTCAAACTCAACTTTTAATCCAACTATATGTTGATGGGTATGTAAATCTATCACTGGGTATCTATACTAATCATTGGGTATCGATATTAATCACTGGGTGTCTATTTATTCACTTGGTAAAATAATATTGCACTTATTTTAACTAGATATGCATGTAGTTATGGAGAATTGATGTTTTCATTAATTACTTCTTATGGTTTGTTTTGTTTGTACCGCGGTTCAGTGTTTTAGTGATGATGGCTGGGAGGACAGCTGCAGGTGGTAGGGTTGCAGGTGGAAGGGGTGTAGGTGGAAGGGCTTCTAGTGGTGGTCGTGGAAGGAGTGGTCGGGGAAGTGGCAGTGGTGGTGATCGAGAAAGGGGGAATAATAGTGGTCAGGATGGGAATCGAGGTCTTGGAACCGGTGGTGGGGGAAGTGGCAGTGGTAGTCAGGAAGGGGGAATGATGGCACCGGTGGTCGGGGAAGTGGAAGTGGAAGTGGTGGTCGGGGAGGGGGGAATGATGGTAACGGTAATCAGGAGGATAATAATGATAGTGATGAATGGAGGGGCAAAGATGACAATGACGTTAGGGGGCAGAGTAGTGGTTCCAGTGGTGGCGGCGCAGAGGGTAGCGGTATATGTACAAAGAGAAGACGTCGGCGTCGACATAGAGATTAAGAAAAAAATTCCGAATGCCTTCTTTGGGATGATGAAGGGAGGCAAATTCTTCCAGTTGGGGTGGATTCTGATTCCCGCAATCACAGGACACGTGGATACTCTCCGGGGGGATTTGGCACATACCCTGATGTCGCGAAGGTTGTTCGGATTGCGGGTAACCAGTAAGTTTTTGCCCATTATCTTCCTCGCAGAAATTTATGTGTGTGCCTTGTTATGATTTTATCCAAGAGTATGATTATTTTTAAGCATGCTGAAATAAATATAATAAACTGAATTCTCCATTTCACGAATTGTCAGACTTTTGAAATGGTTTATTGTGTAACAAAAAATAGAAACAGATTTTTCAGTCGTAAATAAGCAGAAATTACAAGATCCTATTCCAATGCAAATTAAATATTTTCTCCAGACGACTTGAGCAGTTGAGACTAAAAGAAATCAAGTGGTAAACTATCAGTAGATGTATGTGTTAGTGTATACTGAAAATATTTATTTGAAGTATGTACATTTATTTCTGGCCAGTTTATTTGAGAATCATTTGAATGTTTACATGTTGTCTAATATTATATATTGTGAACAATCTAGTATCAAATGGGATACATAATATTAGATTGTTAAAGTTATATAATATAATAAGGTTCACAGCACAGGTGGTGTTGGACAATCCACTGGTATGGCTGTAGTATTATTTAGATTAGTTTATATTGACTAATAAATAATACTAGTATACTTTGTGTATATTGAACATGATCAAATTTAGAATTGTTCCTTTAATACTGATTAAGAAGGAGAACTAAGATTCTATGTTATTATTAATGCTTAGGTTCTTAATCCGGAAATAGTAATTGATACGTGTATATTATTTACATGCTTTGATTTATATATGAAATAATTCTTTTGAATTATATCATTATATTTTGGGTGATGGAATTATATACATGGTGGATATTATTTATTGAAGGAATCCATGTCCTGATAATATTCGGGTTAATGATGTCCCCTTGAAAGCTCAAAAAGATTTAATTATGTGAAACCATGCAGGTGGAATTTATTCTGGCATAATTAAATAAAGGTTGAGTGGATGATCAAGGATAAAAGATATTAATTAAATAAATTATCAGTAATTTACTTAATTAATGGACATATGATATTTTAAACATGGGGAATTTGATAAGCAAATAATATTGGAACCGAATTAATTAAATTACGGTATTAGGAAAGGTAGTGCAAATATTAATTCTTTAGTGGATTGAATTAATATTTAATTACATTGGGCTAGGCTCAAGATGTAATTAGAAGGCCCAACCTAATTATCCATGGTCCCTATTGTAGCCTATATATATTCTTATTCTCTTCTTGCTTGGCAATTGAGTAAAAACATATTGTAGCCACCAAGGAGCAAAAAGAGAGGATAACTTGAGAAGACGGAGGCCACACTTCGCTCAAGGGAATTTGGGAATACAATAGAAGAGCGTGGAATCAACCATTAACAAGGTAATCCTCTTTTCGTAATCTTTATCGTAAAACGTAGTAACACCCTAAGTCCGTGGTTCCCAACAATTGGTATCAGAGCCTGTTAATGGGTTCTACGTTTTATGATATAATGTCCATGTCGTAATTATATATGCATGTATATAGTATTTTGCTTGTATTGTTTTTGATGGAGGTTGTTAATCCACTATTATGGCCATGTATATTTTAATTATGTGTTTGGATCCCACGTGGTTTAATCGTGGTTAATTTTTGTTTTGGTTTCCACGTGGTTTAATCGTGGTTGTAATTTACACGAGGGTTGATCGTGTTAGAATAGATTTTACAAAATTAGTTTTGTAATTGTTCCGGGTATTTTGTAATAGTTATGTGCGATCAGAAATCAATTCCGGTAGTTTTTTGTTCCGCTGTGCGATTACAAGGGGCTGCTGGGGCTGCCGGGGGCATCGTGGCGCGCTTGGGGCAGATTTTTTTTTAGAGATGGATTTTTTTCCAAGGGCCATAATAGTGGAAAATTTATTTTAATTTTTTCCATTAATTTTTTAATTATTGCTTTAAATTTATTGATTATGTGTGTCGTTAATTATGTGTGTAATTCCTTTAAAATTGCATGTTTAACATAATTAGGACTACATGGACATAAATTTTATTTATTGCTTTAATTAAATGTTATATGTTGCTAAAATTATGTGTGTATTTTGAATGCATATTAGACATAATTGTAACGACATAGGGCCCCATTTAATTTTAAAATTCCTCAATTTTAATAAAAATTCTAAGTGGGAGAGGGAATTAATATGAAATTAAATCCCATGGTCTCCATTATTGTTTGTAAGTAATTTAACATAAAGACGAATATAAATTGTATATACGTCACCCATCTTGGCATGTAATTTATGGTGTCTAGAATGTTATAGAAATTACTAGAACAAACTTCTTAAATTAATAAATTTTGAAAGGAATAAATACGGATTTTCTTTATTTCTGATTTGGGGCAATTTTGTCAAAAACGGGTTCATCGAACTTGTAAGGCTGTGGGTTTTAAGCGAGACCGATGTGACTCCTCCACTACCTGGAAATCAAACCATTGATGAATATTGAATTGAAGTATTCTATTCAAGGCAAAATTACGAATATTGGAAGGTATACCAAGTTCCATATATTTCGAATGATTTAAGATTTGATGATGGTATACACTTAGCTATGAAAAATAATATAGTCCACCCCAATGTGGCATATTGTTTAGTAATAGGACCGAAGTAACATTTAAATAAAATTAGGTGGTATACATGTCACACATCGTGGCGTGCCAGAAGCTTATGGTGTTTAGATGTTAGTGCATTAAATTTTAATAATTTAGATCTTAATAATTAATGCACCCTTATTTATGTGATGTTTTTATGCATGATTCTCAGGATAAAATGGGCTTTAATCCACTATTCACCATACTTAAGGATAACAAACTTACCAGACCTAATTATATTGAATGGAAACGAAATTTGGATATTGTGTTGACTGCTGAGGAGTACAAGTTTTGCATTTATGAACCCAAGCCTGAACAGCCTGCTGCTGATGCTCCTGAAGATGAGAAAGAGTATTATAAACGGTGGATTAAGGCTGATGAGATGTCGTGATGTTACATTCTGGCAGCAATGTCGGGTGTTTTGCAGCATCAGCATCAGTCTATGGCCACTGCTTCGGATATGCTCTTTAATCTCAAGGAACTTTTTAGAGATCAGAATAGGGCTGCTAGGCAAGTAGCCATGAAGGCTTTAATGAACACTCAGATGGCTGGAGGCACACCTGTAAGGGATCATGTTCTCAAGATGATGTCGCATCTGAATGAGATAGATATCCTTGGTGCTGAACTTGACGGGGAAACCCAGATTGACATTATCCTTATGAGTTTGTCCAAGAGTTTTGAGCAGTTCCGCTTGAATTACAACATGAACAAGAGGCAGTATAGTCTCGCAGAACTACTGACAGAACTTCAGGCAGCTGAAGGATTATTTCGGCAGAGTGTTCAAGTGAATGTGGCTGAGAAAGGTTCTTCCTCTAAGCCGAAAGGTATTAAGAAGAAGAAAAAGGCTCAGACACAGAAAGCTGTGAAGGTAGTGGGAGTTCAGGGTGGTGTGAAAAAGCCTAAGGGAAAGTGCTTCAGATGCAAACAGTCAGGTCACTGGAAACAAGATTGTCCTCTTCCTAAGAAGACAAACGATACTGGTATGTCTCTTTCTCTAGTTACAGAAACATTTATAGCGGCTATATCTACGAGCACTTGGTGTGTAGATACAGGAGCCACTGATCATGTTTGTAATTCTATGCAGGGGTTCCAACTATCCAGAATGCTTAGAGATGGTGAGATATATGTGTTCATGGGAGATGCTATGAAAGTAGCAGTAGTTGCAGTAGGAGTTATTCATTTATCTTTTGGTTCTGATTGGAGTTTGGTTTTGAACAATTGTCTTTATGTACCTTCTTTTAGAAGGAATTTAATTTCGGTTTCTAAACTTGCTTTGGATGGTTATAATGTTTGTTTGGATCGTAATGTTTCTATTATGATGAATAAACGAATTATATGTTCTAGTACATTGCAAGACAATTTGTATATAATTAATCCTGGTCAACTTGCACTGCAACTGCAATTTAGGGAATTGAACAACACATCTTCTAACTCTACTAAAAGAAAGGAACCTTCTAGTTTGAACCAAAGATATCTTTGGCACTTGAGATTAGGTCATATTAACTTAAGGAGGATTCAAAGACTGGTAGTAGACGGGCCTTTAAGCTCATTGGCAGTGGAGCCATTTCCAGTTTGTGAATCCTGCTTGGAAGGTAAAATGACTAATAGGCCTTACAAGGCAAAAGGGAATAGAGCCAAACAACTGTTAGAATTGGTTCACTCTGATTTATGTGGACCTATGAATATCCAAGCAAGAGGTGGTTATGAATATTTCGTCACTTTCATTGATGATTATTCTAGATATGGGTACGTTTATTTATTGCGCCGTAAGTCTGAGTGCTTTGATAAGTTCAAAGAGTACAAAGCTAAAACGCAGAAGCGACTTAATAAAAGTATCAAGTCACTACGTTCAGATCGTGGTGGCGAATACTTGCTTGGAGGATTTAGGGAATATTTATCAGAAAATGGGATAGAATCCCAGTTAACTGCACCAGGCACACCCCAGCAGAACGGTGTAGCAGAGAGAAGGAACCGGACTCTTTTAGAGAGTGTTAGATCGATGATGAGTTATTCGGATTTACCCAAGTCGTTTTGGGGACATGCCTTGGAGACAGCAGCTTATCTTCTGAACTTAGTAACTTCTAAGTCGGTTCCTAAAACCCCCTTAGAATTGTGGACCGGGGATAAACCGAGTCTAAGACATATTCAAATATGGGGTTGTCCAGCACATGTGCTGAACAAGAACGCGACTAAGTTTGAATCTCGTACAGAAGTAAGGTTGTTTGTAGGCTACCCCATGGGAACGAACGGATATTTATTTTATAGTCCGAAGAATCGGGATGTCATTGTTAGCACCAATGCAAGATTCTTAGAGGAGGAATATATAATGAATCACAAACCCATGAGTAGTGTCGTTTTAGAGGAACTAGTGGGAGGGACAAATAATACCCATGAAGCTGTAGTACAAGTAGAACAACCACAACATAATGTACAACCTGTCACTAATACTGCACCAGTGCCTCGTCGTAGTGGGAGGGTTGTTCAACAGCCTGATAGATTCATGTTTTTGGGAGAGTCTTCAGACTTGATCTTTGGTGAACATGATGATGATCCCCGTACATACGAAGAGGCAACACAAGACAAAGATGCAGATCTTTGGCAAAAGGCGATGGAATCTGAGATAGAATCAATGTATTCTAATCAGGTCTGGGAGCTCGTGGAACCACCGAAAGGTATAAAACCTATTGGATGTAAGTGGATCTACAAGAAAAAGAGGGGATTAGATAAAAAGGTGAAAGCCTGGAAAGCAAGACTTGTTGTGAAAGGGTATACTCAGAAAGAAGGTATCGATTATGAGGAAACCTTTTCACCGGTAGTCATGCTTAAGTCAATCCGTATTCTTTTAGCTATAGCAGCTCATCTCGATTATGAGATTTGGCAAATGGATGTCAAGACAGCTTTTCTTAATGGAAGTCTTGAAGAAACCATTTATATGCAGCAACCAAAAGGATTCATTAAAGAAGGCCAAGAGCATCTGGTATATAAGCTTAAGAGGTCTATTTATGGACTTAAACAAGCTTTTAGACACTGGAATATTCATTTTGATCAGGCAGTCCAGTCATATGGATTTGATCAAAGTCCAAGCGAATCGTGCGTGTATAAGAGAAGTGAAGGTAATGCAGTGGTTTTTCTAGTACTATATGTAGATGATATTTTACTCATTAGAAATAATGTTGAGATGTTGTCATCAGTAAATGCATGGTTGTTCAAATAATTTGACATGAAGGACTTAGGTGAAGCGGCATACATCCTTGGGATCAAAGTTATAAGGGATCGCAAGAAAAGGATGTTGGCTTAATCTCAAGAGCCCTACATTGATGAAGTATTAGCTCGTTTTAACATGCAGAACTCCAAGAAAGGTTTTCTACCTTTTAAGCATGGAGTTGCTCTATCTAAGAAGCAGTGTCCTTCGACACCTAAGGATATAGAGAGCATGAAAGCAGTTCCATATGCTTCAGCATGTGGAAGCTTAATGTATGCTATGTTATGTACGAGGCCTGATATCTGCTTTGCTGTAGGCATGGTTAGTAGATATCAGTCGAACCCAGGTCAGGAATATTGGAGTGCAGTAAAAACTATACTCAAGTACCTGAGAAGGACTAAGGAGTATATGTTAATTTACAAGGCCTCAGATATATTTCCTTTGGGATATACTGATTCAGATTTCCAATCAGATAAGGATAAGAGGAAATCAACCCCGGGATATGTTTTTACTTTGGGAGGTGGAGCTGTTATATGGAGGAGTGTAAAGCAGAAATGCATTGCAGACTCCACCATGGGGGCTGAGTACGTGGCGGCCTCTGAGGCTGCCAAGGAGGCTGTATGGTTCAGGAACTTCCTTTTGGACTTAGATGTGGTACCTAATTTTCCTAGGAGCTTGACGGTGTATTGTGATAACACTGGTGCTGTGGCAAATTCAAAGGAACCGCGAGACCACAAAGCAGCTAAACATATTGAATGTAAGTATCATCTCATAAGAGAAATCGTAAAGCGAGGGGATATAGTTGTGGCTCACATATCATCAGAAGACAACCGAGCAGATCCTTTCACAAAGAGCTTGCCAACCAAGGTTTTTGACAAGCATGTGGAAGCGATCGGAGTCAGATGGATGGACATATAGATTTTTATGTAATAGTGGATTAAATAAACAGTGATGTACACATAAAATATTTTGAGTATAAGTGGGAGATTGTTAGTGTATACTGAAAATATTTATTTGAAGTATGTACATTTATTTCTGGCCAGTTTATTTGAGAATCATTTGAATGTTTACATGTTGTCTAATATTATATATTGTGAACAATCTAGTATCAAATGGGATACATAATATTAGATTTTTATAGTTATATAATATAATAAGGTTCACAGCACAGGTGGTGTTGGACAATCCACTGGTATGGCTGTAGTATTATTTAGATTAGTTTATATTGACTAATAAATAATACTAGTATACTTTGTGTATATTGAACATGATCAAATTTAGAATTGTTCCCTTAATACTGATTAAGAAGGAGAACTAAGATTCTATGTTATTATTAATGCTTAGGTTCTTAATCCGGACATAGTAATTGACACGTGTATATTATTTACATGCTTTGATTTATATATGAAATAATTCTTTTGAATTATATCATTATATTTTGGTTGATGGAATTATATACATGGTGGATATTATTTAATGAAGGAATCCATGTCCTGATAATATTCGGGTTAATGATGTCCCCTTGAAAGCTCAAAAAGATTTAATTATGTGAAACCCTGCAGGTGGAATTTATTCTGGCATAATTAAATAAAGGTTGAGTGGATGATCAAGGATAAAAGATATTAATTAAATAAATTATCAGTAATTTATTTAATTAATGGACATATGATATTTTAAACATGGGGAATTTAATAAGTAAATAATATTGGAACCGAATTAATTAAACTACGGTATTAGGAAAGGTAGTGCAAATATTAATTCTTTAGTGGATTGAATTAATATTTAATTACATTGGGCTAGGCTCAAGATGTAATTAGAAGGCCCAACCTAATTATCCATGGTCCCTATTGTAGCATATATATATTCTTATTCTCTTCTTGCTTGGCAATTGAGTAAAAACATATTGTAGCCACCAAGGAGCAAGAAGAGAGGATAACTTGAGAAGACGGAGGCCACACTTCGCTCAAGGGAATTTGGGAATACAATAGAAGAGCGTGGAATCAACCATTAACAATGTAATCCTCTTTTCGTAATCGTTATCATAAAACGTAGTAACACCCTAAGTCCGTGGTTCCCAACAGTATGTATATATGTGCTTTGGCTTGCCTGAAACTCTAGTTGCATCCTTAATCTTTAAAAAATTGCACACAAAGAACAACATTATGTTAAACAGTCGATCTCTAACGTCACTTAAGCGATCTGGGAAAGAGAGATCCTCCATCTCTGATTCAAAATGTACTGATAAAATTATCAGGTATATAAAATATTGTATTCTTTGGGTCCTATGTGACAATTTATATAAAATGTGCTTGATAAGTGGTACTTGATATAGACTGATATAGTGTTTGACTAGCAAGACAATCAAACATAGACTTATGCCACATGATAGAGTTTGCAGGGATCAGGAACGAACTTGAATCAAGTTCAAGTCAGCGTGGGGATACGCCATTACCGGCATGTTGTGCCCCTGTAATCTTCCCTGATATTCCACATTATTAGTTTTCAGAAGTAATAGGTCACTACTCACTAGAAGTTTAGACTCCGGAACAAAGAAAATATTTTAAGTGTAATAAATATTTGTTGATTTCAGCTTTTATTATGAACATCTCCTCATCTAGAAAGTTAGAAACTCAAGATTAACCTTTGATAAGATTTTAATCTATGCCTATCAAAAATCTCTCTAACAATGCTAATCCAACTATTTTAGTTATAGTAATAAAGAACCTATTATGTGAAAATAATAGAAAAATTAAGCCACTAGTCTTGGTCCTAATCTTCTGCAGAAAACTGATCTAGGGACATAATTCCAGCTAGAAAATTTTGTAGTAAAGTGCATGTTGCACAAACCCGAGCATGTAATGTAACCTTGGACAACACAAGTGGGCCTAGCAAGGAAGAGACCCTTTTTTATTATAATAATTCACACAAATATCTGCATGCAGTAGGTTATCATGTAATATCATTGCTATGTAGAACTTTATCAAGGTATCAAACTCTTCTAACAATTTAGATTTCAGTGAAGGGACTTAATATGTTAGATATATATAACATTTATAGGATTTGAACCGGAGACGATCACAAGAGTTCTTAATATCATGTTAGGTTGCCGGCCCTCCTTAAATCTTTATGCTAGAAACGATTCTAGAATGTATATCATTGTAATTAAAATTAAAATTTAATTATTTCTTTTGAATCTTAAAATGGCTTCTTATTAGGACTAATACTGAAACTTTAGAAGGGTGAAAATTTGGCCACAGTATGCAGCAAATCAGTGAAAAAGGAACATAATTACTAGAACAAAAACACCAAAAACAATGACCACCTAAAAATTTCACTATAACAGATTAAGGGAAATATACAAAGGGTTCCCGAGATATAACTAGATGCATCATAAATTAAAAAGAGTTATCAAGGATTAAGAAATTAACTAAACAATCAATATCTTAACACATGGAAGTGAGACTACTCATCCCCTTAGAGCATATCCGACAAACTCTTTATATAGACTCTTAAATGTTAAAACTAAACCTTCTGGACCTCTAAATCAAATTGAGCATTTAAATTTAGATAAAGGAATTAATAATACACTTTCAGACATCAAGAAATTCAATGACTACATAACAAAAAATCACTAAGCAGAATGTTTCTAGCGAAATCTCTCTTTTCTTTTCATAGATGATATCTTTATATCCTGACCTCTTGAATAAAGGACTAGTACTTTTCCTTTTTTGAAAGAAAACAAGATGTATATTTGTCAAAATATCAAGTATTTGAAAATGTGCAAACTATGTAATAATTAGTGGACTATACAATGGTGGAGATGGTGAATTTATTGAGAGAAGTTAAGTTATCTTTATCTGTTCCTCAACTTTATCATTGACTAAATTGCTGCCATTTCAGGATTGATTGTCCAAAGGCGTTGCGAAATATATTGGCGATTATTCACATGTTTTGGCCAGATGGTTGTGTTGGCATCAAAGAAATTGATAGGAAATCTCCTGGGTTCTGGAACAAGTGTATAGAGGAGTTCTTGGTATGTTGCATATCTTTGTTATATTCTTATATATTAGATTGTGTTTATTTTATAGTTGTTCCCCTTTATCTTATGCCTTATACTATATCTTTTTTTGTAGCGCTACTACACATGGGACCCGAGATTTGCCACTGAAGATGAGGCAAGGGCTTCCATACTTGTGCATATGCGAGACAACATGCGTCGTACACTTGCTGATGATAGGGAAAGGGCTGACGACAAGATCGCGGAAGCTGGAGGGACTTATGCAGATCATAGGCCCCCATATATGAAGCCTGGTGTTTGGTCCAGATTAGCGGAGTATTGGGTAAGTGAAGAATTTAAGAAAAAGTCTGATGCTGGTAAGAAGGCTCGAGCAGCTGTGAAAGTGCCTCACACTTCGGGAGCCCGTTCATTTGATCGTCGTCGTCGGGTATATCATTTCATCATAATTCTTGACTTGCATCTCTTTCCAACTTAGCCTTAGATTTCTTACTAAATATAATACACATATGTAAATGAGCAGCCTCTTATCCCCAGCAAAGTAATATGAATGATTTCCTTTTAGTGTTTACAAAATTTATATTAATTAGTTCAGGGGAAAATCACAAAATGATAAATATTTGTCATTTATTTATCATGAAATTGAAAATTTTAATTTGACTGGTTATAAATTTTCTTAACAGGATTATATGGAGTCACACAATGGCAACCTGGACATCTTGTTGTCTATAAGGACTGCCACACTTTGAAAGACAAGGAGAGAAAGGGCGATTGGATTACTGAGGACGCCAAAAATATTATTGTAAGTTCTTTTTATAGAGTATCAATTTATAGTAGTGCCAGCTTCCGAAAAAATGAATATCAATTTATAGAGTGAGCCTTCAAAATCAAAATTATCTGATTTTCGTAAATTATTAAATTTATGTTTTTGAATTTTGATTTTTAATTAATTATAAAACTCAGTATAAAATAGCCCAGGCCTCAATAATCTCTAAAAATAGCTATATATCTAAAATTTAGTTGGTGCCTTTATGTGCTTCATTTCTTTAACTAGTTCATATGTGGTCTAGACGTCAAGTTATAGTTTACTTGCCTTCTGCCTTTAGTATATCTGAGCCTTCAAAAATCAAAATTATGTGATCTCTTACCAAAGTTTTACCACCAGTTGGAAATCTTGACAAGAGTATGTGATTGAGTTGGTTGGAGAGCCGGGAAGCGGAGCATTATTCCCACCATTATTCCCACCATTATTTACTGTATTGTATGGATGCCCTGCCTATAGCAAAATTATGTGCTAAGGCTAATTTATACACAGACTCTCTGATTTTGAATTTTGATTTTGAATTAATTATAAAACGCAGTATAAATAGTTCAGGCCTCAATAATCTCTAAAAAATAGCTATATATCTAAAAAATTTAATTCTTAGAATTTTTAATTGTTCAGGCCTCATAGAAGTGATTAATTAAAATGGATGTGTATTTGCATAAAATAATACACCCCTAACCATTCAATTCCACTGTGAGTATTATTGATGTGTATAATTGCCGGCACAATTATTCTTTCTTTCGATTCAGTATCTAATTATTTTCTTTATAGGAGTGGTACATTAACATATGCGGAAAGAAAGGAGTTGATCCTAAGGTGACCCAAATTCTGAGCTGGGTAGAGGCGGTGGGTGGAGTTCGTAAGAACGTGATTCTTGGACATCCACAGGTTCGAGCCTCTGATATTTACGGTATATTTCTTTTATAGACTTGAAATGTTTAAAATACGTGAGCGTGAGTTGTTACATATAGTTTTTTCCCAGTGATAATATATCAACATTATGTTGTTATAGAGCCTGGTGCACGTCCGCCACGTCCTCAGAAAGGAGAAGGAAGCTCTGGAAGATCTGCTTTGACTCGCTTACAAGATGAAATGTTCATGCGTGTCGTGGATGAGACCTTGGCCCAGGCTCGAGCCAATCCCGAAGAGTATATGTTAACACCCGAGCAGATTCGTCTCTTAGCACAGGGAGTGGTGGAAGGAGACTCCTCACTACCTCCGAACCATCCTATTACCAGAGAGACGCGTCAAGCTATTGTTAGGGTTGTGGTGGAGGTCCTAAATAATATCTATAAGACCGACGGACCGGGAGCTGCCAAGGTATGATCAATTTGATTTTTTATTTAGTTTTATTAATTTTTTTATGCCTCGTCACTTGAAATCACTCCTGAATAATTATTGGAAGCTGGAAACATAAATGCCACCTAATTAACTCGAAACTTAAATAGGCCAGCTTAGCACCCACTAAAGATTAACTTGATTTCCTATATCTTGATTATTAACATTTCCTCATGCAATTTAAAATTGTAAAAAAACAGACATAAATAGGGTCCAGAAGCACACTTGCGGGGAAATACCCAAAGAGAAATATACCAAGTTTATAAAATTCTGGTGCATGCTAGCCCCCAACCAAATACTAATACATCCCTAATCATATATTTATATGATTATATAAACTTGAGGTTAGGAATTAGGATTCTTAGTTGGTAAATTTTAATTAACACAATTATATATGGACCGCTACCAGTGATCAATCACATAACCTAATTCTGATCTTCTTGTATAGATACTAGTTTTATTCATAATAAAATGATGATAAATTTTCTTGCATTACAACAAAGTTGGCATTCATACAAATAAAATAACCTTATTACCTTCCAAATTATGCGACCCCTAAGTTTATGTAAGTGTATACAAGTGTAAAAACAATTCATAGTAATTCTTCATTTTAATATTGTCTGAATATACTAAAATGTGAATCATCTTTAATATGATTTAGGATGCTACTCGTAATTCTTAATCCAGGTGCTGCTTGATGTTTAGTCGCGACTTCAAACACATGATTGAAATTAATAAATAGATACAAGCTCAATTTAATTACTGAATTCATGTTCAGGTGCGCTATAATTAACATCAACAATTCAGTAAAATAGAATATAAGTGTTTTATTATACTTAGATTGAACTCTACCAAATCTGGGTGTCACAAGGTCTATACTCTAAGTAATAGCCAGGGTTAGCGGGTGAGGGCCCTTGTTCGAGGGACAAACCTCGACTCCAACAGATCTGCCTTTGTTCGAGGGACAAACCTCGACTCCAACAGATCTGCCTATCTGGTGAAAACAAGGGCATATGTTTTTCATTTGATTCGGCATGGATGGCAATGAGGTTGTGATTCCTTTGATTATTTTTTTAATTCTAAGTTTCTAATTCAGAATTAAATTTAGCAGCACCACTCGCATCATGTAGGAATTTATTATTTATATGATCATGTTTAGTCTTAACAATTTACTGTAATTTATTACTTGGCATGGCCGTTTGTCTCTTATTAGATACGACGGTTAACTGATTAAAGTGTGTATTATAGGGAAAGGCCCCAGCTAACGAAGATGATTCGGATGATGGTGAGAGCAATGACGAGAGTACCGAGTCTGATGAAGATCGTGCCATGATCGGTTCTTTTTATGATCATGTCCCTCGCGGTGGTCCAGTCATTAGGGGTTAATTTTAGCTTTATGTATTTGAATATTTGTAAGATAACCAAGTTGTGATTGTAAACTGAATTTGGTTTGTAAACTGAATTTTAGTTTGCTTTCTCCTTTTGATTGTGAATTAGTACGGATTTACGGTATAACTAATATAAATTATGTATTGTGACTTGATTGCGAGGTTTAGAGTATGTTTTAAGTTTGCGATTGCATAAGATTTTGGCAGGTTTAGAATTTAAATTGGAAGTCGAAAATGGCTGGATACTGAAAAATTAGAATTTGGTTATTCTGGAAAAACAAACTTACGACGGTTGTTCTTCAAACATTCCGTCGTAATTTTTCTGGAAAAACAAACTTATGACGGTTGTTCTTCATATATTCCGTCGTAATGTATCAATTTTCATATTTAAATTTTTTTTTTGAATTTTCATTTCACGGCTTGTAGACCCCACCTTCTAAAATACGACGTTTTTTTGTCGTAAACTTTCTAACTTACGACGAATTCTTCCGTCGTAAAATTATGTTTTATCTCATTAAAAGTGGGTCCCGTAAAGTAATATCCGACGTTTTTTCCGTCGTAAGTTGATTTATTATTTTATTGAGTATGCGGGCCCCGCCTTTCTAACTTGCGACGCAATTTTAACTTGTGACGAAAAAATGAACTTACTACTCGACCAAAAACGACGAATTTTTTCCGTCGTAAATGGCTCAATTACGACGATTTCAGTTCAAAAAAACCGTCGTAAATGGCTAGATTTCTTGTAGTGTATGGTATCTTTACGTTGCTTTTTTTTACCAAAAAATGGCGCGGGGGACTTTAAATATTGGCATAAGATATCTCGAAATTCACGACCCGCCCTACCAAACTCAAATTTTTATCTCAAAATTTTTTAGCGGAAAAATTCAATTTTTTTCATTTCAATTTTAAATTTCTTCCCTTCATGCAAATTGAGTTGGTACTGCAATTTTTAAAAAGTTCCCACATGTTAGAGTTTTATATTTCTATTTATAATTTTTCAATATAAATCTATTTAATAATTGGTTTATGTTAACCAAATCTTTAGCATAATAGTTTAGGATTAGTGATACTTTGGTTTTGAATATTTTTGAATATTAGTTGTAGTGTTTTTAGCAATAAAGTGTTTGCCTCCATATGATTATAATAATAGATATAAGCATTTCACGTTATATTTTCTTCTTCTTCTTCATGTATATTTATGTAGACATTTAATCAATCAACCAAATACACCTTCTATATCTCGTTTATCGCACGGTTTGATGAGGGTAAGATATACACAACCTTACACTCATTAAATAAAATGAAAATGTTATTTTCAGAAGACCGTCGGCGTGTGTATAGGTGTACAATACGTACAAAGTAAAAAAAATATACATCATATGCCACAAGAATCAATAACAATTTCAAAATAAAGAGAACAAAAATTTGATCACAAAGTACTTGAGACAGACCTTATCCCATTATTTTTTTTATCACATGAAACTTACCTATTTTTTATGTAAAGATTGGAAATCCCGATTCAACGGTTGGTTTGATTGATGCACCACCACTCTACAATTTTGGTCATTGAGAAAAGAGACAAATACTTCTTGGTTTTTGGGGTCCAAAAGTGATGAAAAGGGAAATGATGTCAATTAGAAGTTTGATGATTTTGGTGAATATGACGTAGTGTTGTAATCCATCCACTTACACCCTACTAAATTAAAAACAAATACCAAAAGTAACCGCCATGAAATCATGTGTAGTCTTATGATCAATATATACACGCACCTAAAAAATTAACATGATATACAAGTTTGTTCTTGAGTGACCTAATTGTTGAAAATTATCATATCCAAATACCACAATCATGGAACCATAATCATGAACCATAACTCATAACCATAACAGATTCCATAACTTAGAAGTTTAAAATTACAACACATAACCATAACACACTACATGTCCTATAACCATATCCTATAATTATAACATATTCTAAAATCATAACATATCATGATAAACAAAAAAATATAACTCGAAATGACATTCATGAAAATGAAGAGAGACAACTACAATTTACGATGAATAGGCACAAGAACAACATATTTTGGAAATGATAAAGTTGGCCAATAATTTATTAATGAAGATGATAATTTGTTTTGATGAAAATTAAATATTAAGGTAGGGATGAGCGTTAGAATTCTATGTTTTGATATTTAAACTTAAATTTATTTTAATAATTGGTTGATGTTGGCCAAATATTTAGGATACTAGTCTAGGATTAGGTATAATTTAGTTTTGTATATTTTTAAATATTAATTGTACTGTTTTTATAGGAAATAGGGCATTTTTGTGAAGTATTAGGATGATTATAATAACATAATAGTTCACTTATATTTTCTTCTTCTTTAAATAGACACCAAGACACCTTTACCCCTAGTTATATACAACACCTAAAAAATTAACACCATGATTTGCTCGTGATGAGCCAATAAAATACTGTTTAGGTTTATAAAAAAAATTTGTTAGATATATATAAAAAAATATTATGAGTAAACTACATCTTGATCTCAATGTTCCATGGATGAGTTCGGCAATCCTTTGTATTTAATCTTTACTTTAAATTCTCATTCAACCACATATGAACTTGTTTATTTTAATTTATATTTCTAGTGCCTTATTTTTTAAAAGTTCTTTTGAGGTTAAATATTATGTATACATAGTTCAATTTGCATGTGAATATATTCATTTTACGTATGTTGCTCTCTATTTTATTTGTAGTTTTGTTTTTTGTTGGGCGAAAATGATGATTCACCAACAGAATGGCTGACAAAAAAAAGCTTATGAATGCTCATGCACAAGCATTTTACCCGGGTATACTTGAAAAAGTACTAATGGGAAGCTAAAAAGCAGCATCCCAAAAATATTGCTATAATTTTCTCGGTGTCAATGACTACGGTTCGACGTATATTGATGCGCTCAAAAGAAAATTCAAATAAAGAAGAGGTAAATGTCTCTCACCGTAAAATAAAAAAATTGCGGGAGAAAAGAATGCAAATGGACGTGAAACAATTTAGAAATATTCTGTTGTCTCTAAGAGCTAGTCTCTGTTCAATCTCATATGCCATGGATGTTAGTAAAATGACTTTGAATAGGTGGAAGGGAAGTGGAGAATTTAGAAAGAACACTAATCGAATCAAGTTACTCTTGAAACACAAAAATAAAAGGTCAATGTTATAATTTTGTATGATAATGCTTGACAAAGAAACCTTTTCCCATGATCATAGATTTATTAATATGTACAATATCGTTCATATCGATGAAAAATGATTTTACCTGACAAAGATATCTTAAAATTATTATCTTGTGCCACAAGAAGAGAAGAACCATTGGGTACATGCAAAAGGAAAAACTTTCATCACTAAATTTATGTTTTTAGAAGCTATTGCTCGCCCGAGATAATTTATGGGAAAAACCGAAATATTTTCTTTGGTTATTAAAGAGCACAAAATAAGAAGTGGCGCGAATCAAGTTGCAGGTCCAAGCGAGGCCTATCTTTGTCCTTTTTGGGACTGCATTGCAACATATGCTACTTTAATTTCATCTAGGTTAATTTCCTTAACTTTCACTTTTTAATTTAAAGCCCGATTCTGGTAAACGTTTGTCATGGACAAATTAAGGGCAA
This sequence comes from Apium graveolens, assembly GCF_009905375.1. Taxonomy (NCBI): domain Eukaryota; kingdom Viridiplantae; phylum Streptophyta; class Magnoliopsida; order Apiales; family Apiaceae; genus Apium; species Apium graveolens. The sequence goes on from NC_133652.1 coordinate 98,142,791, forward strand.
ACGATATATTAGCTGTTGGATCAACCGTCCAATGACTGTGATTTAAAATATATCCCGCATGAACCGCAAACATTGTCTGCACTACAGGATAATTACTATTATTTCCCGTGCACGGACCCTGGATAATATACGCAGTTGGACCCTATTTGCTTATAATCCGTCCCTTATTCTTGCAACACTATGTCCATTATAACCGCACAAAAAGCTCTCTTCAATGCTCCCATTTTTAGGAGATTTTTCTTTCACATTCAAGCAGCTTTCTCAGATCTAAGGTAGATTTTATCTCTTCAATTTATTTTTCTTATGGGTGATAATTTATTTGCACGTATGCTTCATCATAAACATAAAAATGAGAAAAAAGAGTGTCAATCATATTTTACATCTTAATGATTTAAGTATGAGTGAAGAATCTAGAACCCCTCAATTTCACAACAAGAAACAGCTCTATCAGCGATGACTTATCAGTGATGCCAACCCGTTGAAGAAGTCTATAAGCGATGGAACGTCGTCGCTGTTATCTGTCGCAAAAACACTGGTCGCTGAAGTGCTTTTCAGCGACGACTTTTGGCCACCACTTTTATAGAGAACGTTGTTGTCGCTATGCTAAGTTTATACCGAACTGATACAATTTGATGTAGAGTGTAATATCCGGGAAATATCGTGTAATTATTTTTATTAATAAATAATTATTATATAATTATTACATGAATTTTTGGTGAATTATCTAATGATTGATATTGATGTTTGGGTGTTTATATATGATAAAATTTGGATATTTTAATTTTTAATTATCCAGAATCAAATATAGATAATTTTGGTATTTTTATGACAATTTTTTTGGATCATTATATGATTTTATAAGGATTTATAGAATTAATAATTATTATTTTTAAGTAATTATAAAATTACTTTATAAAATTGGTAATTGTCCAACTTCAACCGTTTTTGCGTCTTTATAACCCGAAACTCTTCGGAAAACTCCTTCCTAACCTAATCTGATAATTCTGAACACTTCCCCTGTTTTGACTTTTTCGATCTAGGGTACGGTTTGACCCGTACGAGTCCCGACGCAAAATTTTCGATACGATAATTATTTTATAGATTAATAAAACTCGTATTCTCGAAAGGCGAGATATTATTACTTTATTTTCATATAAAGTGTTTTATAAGAAGCTCGGTTTTGATAATTATCCAAATCTGATATAAAATTTTATCATTTTTATAGTTACTTAGCGGCTAAGTAATCTATTTTCGGATCCGATATATATAAGTGTAATTATGAAATTATCAAATAAATAAAATATTTGATGGTTATGTCAGTTGTGCGCTGCCTTATTATTAATTGTGTGTGATTTGTTGGGTACGAGGATTATTGGTATATTTAATTATTAAATTGTATGGTTTTGTTTTTGCTTTTAAAAGTGATTTGATTGAAGATTTATTCTCGTAAATGTTAAAGTTGTTCCTAAAATTATTTTTATGCTTTTATAATTTTAATATTTATTTTTAGGAATTTATAAAATTCAGAAATTAATATTTTATCAATTATTCATCCTTAAATGATTTTCTGATTGCATTTAAGTGTAAACTCTGTATTAAATTCAAGAATGCTTATAAAATCATGAAATTCATATTCTATTAAGTTTGGAATATATCGAGAATTTTAAAATTATTTCGGAATTTTTTTGGCTTTTATTTAACCGCACGTTTGTTCGTTAAATCGTTAAATGCGGGTCTGATGGACGATTTGAAAATATTTTAAAAATTATAAAAATTTTATTTTATTAATTTTAATTATTTGGGAGGTTTTAAGAATTATTTAGAATTATTTGGAACTATTTTTATATTCTTCCGATGAATTCTTGCACGCGATGTGTACCGATAAATTCTCGATTCAGGGAGCGAGACAGGGTAATAACGAGAGTAAAAAAATAAAATAAAATAAATAATAGATAGAAAATTCCCCAACCCCTGTTCTGTATCACCCCCACCGTCTCTCTCTCTCACCTCCGCATCTTTCTCCTTGTCTATCTTTCTCATCCTCTTTCCTCTCTTATTTTTCTTCTCGATTATATATAAACATATGTATATATACACACCTCTCTTCTTCCTTTTTTTCTCTCTCCCCATGCTTCCCCGTTTCCCCCTTCCTCCTCCCTCGGTTGCGCCTTTTTCCGGTGACTATCCGGCTGCCCTGTGTTCCGTTTACCACCTCGTTTTTGCTCCTGTTTGTTATCTGTATGCATCTATATGTGCTTGTGTGTGTTCATTTATGTTGTTGCTTTAGTTCTTTGGCTGTGTTTGTGTTTCTCCGGTTTCTTTCCGGTTGCCGCCGGCTTAAATTTCGGAGAGGTGATCCCCCTGTTTCGCAACGCGTAGGCGCGTGTTGATGCCCCTGTAATTTTATTTAATTGCTTGACTGATTTTCTTTTATTAATTTTGCAGGAAATAAATATATAAAATTGATTAATATTCGTGATGTAAATAAATTATTCGGGTAGGAATAATTTATATTAATAGGTGAAATTCATGTAGGATGTCCGATATAAACGGAAACCCGTGAATTTTACCGCCGTCGACGATGAGCCTCGGCGAGTCGACGGTGGACGGTGATGATTTTTATCTGAGTCCTACGTTTATATATTTAATAAATTATTTTGAGATGTTAGGTTCGAAAACAAAATGATTAATTAATTTTAAAAGTTGTATCGGTGGTTAGGATTTGCAAATGTTGGGATTGTTGGTTGTGGAGTATTGTTGTTGATTGTGATTGACGTCAAATTGTTTCGACTGGTAGGCCGATAAACAAAGGAGACACATTTTCGGGAAATTAATTCCGAAAATATGGAAACGTAACTTACATTTATCAGAGACGTCGAACGAGGATATATATTTATATTTTACGAAACCTAATTACGTGTTGAGACAAGATATTTTATCAATAGCCGATTACCCTATTTTTCAAAACGACGAGTATACATACTTTCTGAAAATAAATACCGAACCGAGTTTGGAAGATGTGAACCATAATTGTTATGTGTATTTCAATAATATATATAAATATGAGTCGGGATATGAAATCGTATGGGTAGAAGTGATAGTGATATTATGTTAAGCTTAAACAATCATCTGAATTAGGGTATTTCGACCCTGTAGGTCCTAGTTGGAAGACCCGAAGATTGACATCGGACTAAGAATGGCCTAGTGGTTAGTCGTCGAGCGCAACAAGGTTCCAATCGAAGGACCGCAGCGTTGAAATAATATCCAGGATGAGTTAGTGGTTAGGCGATAAAGACGAACGTTCAAATTAATCCAAAAAAAATCAATGAATAATAGTGGTTAAAGCTTATCAAGGCAAGTATTCCTAAACTTTCTCGTAATATACTGCAAATACATCATTCATATTCTAATTTCAGAATAGTTAATTGTTTTATATTTCGTTGCAATTACTCTTAATTATGCACATATGTTATTTCTAGAGAACTAACAATGAGATTTACAGAAGGGGGGTTGAATGTAAATCTCAAAACTTTTTCAAGTTTTGAGCAGTTTATAAAGACTGTGTATTCAAGATGAACAAGTGTGTGAATTGCTTTAAGCTGATACAGACAGATATATATTCAAACACAAATGTAAAGAACACAATAAACCTTTAAAAACTTTTCTGGTGGATTTGTTGTTCCACTAGAGATGGTATTTCAGAAATTCTGTGATCTAAGAATTTGATCACAGCTGCATCCTAGTACAAACTAGATAATTTTTCTCTCAAGATTTTTCTAAACAGCTCTGGAAAAATTCTTATCTAATTACTAGCTACTACTTGGTTTATATATTACCAAGTTTACAAGTGAAGACAAGGATATATAAAATAATAAAGTAAGATCTCCACTTGTTTCTTCTCCAGTTCACTCCAGTACTTTGTTGACTTAATGTCTCTTTATACTAGAGTAGAACGGCTGCTTTTTCTGATGTTCCTGAAATTAGGCTGCCACATTTCAGTTATCTCTGTTCACCCACGTGACTCTGTTTGTAGGTACAACTACCACTTATCAACGGTTAATCAACAGAACATCCGTTGAAGCTTTCATTCGTTGATGCACTCATCCGTTGAAGGATGTTATCCGTTGAAGCTTTAGAGACATCCGTTGAAGCTTAGCTTCTCATCCGTTGAAGGTCTTTAAGTCATCCGTTGATACCACTTCATTTATACAAAATTACAAGGCATGAAATATTTACAATTGGCCTTCCTATCTGCATATCTTCTAGTAGTCAACATGACTCATAGTTTCTCTCAACTTCTAAGAATTACATCTTAAATACAGAGACTGAAATATGCTACAACACTAGACTTATTTCTAAGTAAAGCTACACCATCAACGGATAGCCAAAGTGGTCTTATCCGTTGAGGCTACAGACACTGAATTTCTACTTAAGTGTTTTGTTAAACATATCATCAAACTAATGCACATATATTCCTAACAACATACCTTTCATTATTGTTCCTTTATTGTCGATTGATCTCTTAAACAAATACCTATTATTATGGGTTATTTGCGAACCCTGAATCAGGATGTTTTGAAATAAAAATTATTTGACATCAAAATACTCTACGGGCTGGATGGTTACTGTCACGGCCAGTGATGAACTAGACCCTATGGGTCGGGGATGCACTAGACCCTTGGGCCATGGTGCCTGGGTACCCGAATGGATCTATACAAGTAGGTATAGATCTACACTATATCTTGACTGATCAGCAGGGTATGAGTGTGAACGTTGAACTAGTGTCAGTCTAATTTATTGTTGATCACCATTAACGACATTCCTTCTTGAAAAGTTCGATGATTACAAAACTGGACAAACCCTGATTCAGGAGATGAATCCGGGAATTGCTCGTCACTTTTGATTTATGATTAAAGACTGGTAACGACCAATTGTTATTCTCTCAACTACCTCAAATAAATAAAAATATTTATAAATTATTTAAAAGATTTTGTCCTGAAATTTCCTTAATATTGATACCTGAAAATCAGTTATATACTTGCTGGGCATTTTTGGCTCACTCTTGCTTTGTAAATTCTTATTTCTTTCAGAAACAAATGAGGATAAAGGTGAATAGCTTTTGATAGATAGCAGAATTTAGAAAGATCTCTGCTATAAGAGGACGAAGATGTTAGAAAAGTAAGACAAGGGAATTAGTATAAAGGTATTTAATCTTGTATTTTAGTTGTTGTGAATTGTAGGAGGTTAGATTCTTGTTTTATACCATAACCTGTAAACGATCCGAAACTAAGGCGTCATTTGTATGTTATTTTATATTATGTAAAGATTGTTTAGTGACACTGAATCTTGACCCCGGATTTGGGCTGTTACATAGAGGCGAAAACATTTGCGACGGAAATCTTTCGCCATACGTTCCTACCAACTTTAGCGGCCATCTGATGTAGCTACTATTCGTGAACAAAATTTATTACGAATGTTTGTCACCATTACTAGTGACTAGAATTAGCTACAAACTTCAGTCACTACTATTTGCGACCACTTTCTGCTACCAATTTCTGTAGCAAAATCAACGATAATTGTTTACTAATAAAGGTGGTCGCTAAAGTATGCGACTTTTTTTAGCTACAGAACACGATCTCTAAGATAGGTAACCAATATTGGCTACTATATTTATGTCATTAAATATAGCATTTTTTACGATAATCCGTAGTTATTGACGTCAGTTGCTAATGCTTGCGACAAGCTTTAGCTACCATTTTTCAGTCTCTAATAGTATTGTGAATTTTTACAGAATTTGGCTACCTAATTCGGTCGCTAAAAATAATTTTTTAGAATTTTATTATATTTATGTTCTAGCACATTTCCTCGTATTTATACTTGTTTTCCCCAACACATTTTTAACAAAATAATTGATTCGTAAAAAAAATATTGATTACATTATAAACATTTGCGCGAATCTAGATATCCAAATTTCCTTAATATAATAGTTCAAATACTTTTACACCATCCAGAAAATAAAAAAGACAAATATAGGTTCAAGTGTCAGCCAAACGAAAATACAACACGGAATCATAAATGCAACCAAGTTTGAGTACAAAAAAGACATAAATGCGACTCAAACACATTAAGAAGTTCCACCAAACTCGTCATCATGATCATCACGATGTGCTCCCAGTAATAAAAAAATATTAAATAAATATTACATTACAGGATATCCACTGTGCATAATAAACTAAATCCGCCATTCAAAAATATAAAAAAAAAACTTCACTAAATAAAATACCTTAGAGCCATCCCCCTATTGTGATGCATTCACCTCCACCGCTGCACGTTCCAGCTCCTCGGGATCTAGAGTTCCAAGATGGTCTTCCAGTACACGAAGAAGTTCTCACAAAGTCAGCCGGAGTATGAACAGATGGCTGGCTCGATGACTGTGAGAATTGTGAGCTAAATCAGGAGCCACAGATGGATGTGCGTCATCATTGTCCTAGACCTTTGACATAGTGATGTACGAGGATTTTTGGTGCTTTTGTGGAGGATGGAGAGATTGTGCATGATCATGCTCAAACCTTCATTATTACGCTGATTTTAATTATTATTTATTTTTAATTAGGATTTGTTTTTATTTTGTTTTAGGTTTTTCTATCCCTTATAAATATAATGTTTGATAATCTTTCATTAAAATTAAAATCCTAAGAATTTTTCTCTTATCTTTCTTACGGATTCAAGAAAACCCTTGTGAATTCAATGATTTCCTTGTGGATTTAAGATATTAAAGGATTTCTCGTGTAAGAGTCCTTGGAGGATTAACGTTTGACATTCCTACGCTTCTGTGCTATGTCAGTTGGTATAGAAAGGGTATATCATGTCTTCTCGTTACCTGATTCATTACAGGAGAACACATTACCAAAAAAGATCTGGAAGAGGTTATGTCGACTTTTAGCACAACTCTCAAGGCTTTGACTAACAGGACGACTATGTTGATTGATAAATTGAATAATGACAAATAACATAGTGGTGAAGGAGAATATCATAATCGAGTACCTTGAGACGTAAAATATCTTGTGGGTGAGAATTCTTGCCCAGGGTTAAATATGGTTAATCGTCTCAATGACAATGATATTGTATCGGCTAATATACCAATATTTTATAGTTCTCTTGTAGTTGATGAGTTTTTGAATTGTTATATTGATATTGATAGATTTTTTTATATTATGGTTGTCCCGAGAGTAATCTGGTGAAGATGTTAGCTATCAACTTAAAGAGTGTTGCATTTATATGGTAGCATAAACTTTTTATACAGAGATAGAAACCAATGAAGAAACCCGTTAAAACATAGCGGATAATGAAACAATTGATGTTAAAGAGGTTTTTACCGGAGGGCTACGAGCCTAAGATGCATATTATGGTTAAGCATGATGATGATACAGTTGAATAGTGTGAACCGATCATGTTGACAACGTGTTTGATGGATGTCCTCAACCAAAATTGGGTAGCTTGTTTGGTGAGGAAGATTGGAAAGAGCTTGGTTATGTAATTGTCAAAATTGCTTTAAAAGATTTGAAAGGTTTATAGATAGTTGGAGAACTGTGTGAGACAATAAGTTCTGGAAGTTGTATGCCTACTGATTTTAATGAGATTGATGTGATTAAAGAATATGACAAAGATAAAGATGGAGAAGAAAATAACAAAGTGAGTTTCAATGTTTATGGAGATGAGGATGATGATTACCTACATGTTGCAAATGTGCATAATCTATCCTTGTACACTTATTAATTGGCGGATGACCTGCGATATCAAAACTTAATTCGGTAATTAAGGCGAGTCCCCAAACTTTTGAGATTATGGTAGATTGTCAAAATCACGATAAATTAAATTTGAGGGATATGGTTAACGAAATCAAGTATCCTCCACAAATTTATGTCACAGAAAATAATGTTGTTTGGAGTAATCTATTGGTTATCGCTACTGCTGGTGAAAATTATGTGTCTGACATTGCTGGTTTGAAAAATAAAGATGTTGTGGTTTTTGATAATTTTCATATGGATTCATATGAGTTAGTACTGGGTAGGCCATATTAGTTTGATTTGAATAGGTGTACCAAAATTTGGGATAGGATAATTGACTTCAAAAATGATAACATGGAGTATGTCTTGTATCCATTTGAGGACAAATGTGTTTTAAAATCATCAGATGAATACGCAGTGTCTCTTGGTACAACACATGAGTACTACAATGTCGATTCCATATTTGTGCTCATAAAGATTTAAGGGTTGGTTCGAGCTGGTTTTAATGATACCTTTATTCTTAAAAGTTATTTTAGAAGAGGATGTGAAGTAAAAAGTTCTAACAAGGTCTTTCCCTTTAAAAGTAATACCATGGCGAGATATATATCAAGTCAATACAATTCTTATTCAATATTAGAACTTGAGGTCGAGTTCTTTTAAAGCAGGGGAGTTTGATGTAAAAGGATTTTCGGTGCTTTTGTGGAGGATGGAAAGATTGTGCATGATCATGCTCAAACCTGAATGATTACCCTGAAATAATTATTATCTATTTTTAGTGAGGACATATTTTTATTTCATTTTAGGGTTATCTATCCCTTATAAAAAACCTTATTATGTAATGTTTGATGATCTTTCATTAAATTAAAACCCTAAAAAAAATTCTCTTATCTTTCTTGTGGATTCAAGAAAACCATTGTAGATTCAAGGATTACCTTGTGGATTCAAGATAATAAAGGAATTCTCCTGTAAGAGACCTTGTGCTCTCAAAATAACACTTATAAAATAAAAATCCTTGGATTCAAGATATTCTTCACAATGGATGCCCTCTCCCACAACTCCTGATCAGAATATGGGCTTAGTGCCCTTAGGATAACGCTTATCAAATAAAAGTCGATAATCTTCTTGTCATCATTTTACCAATCAAACAAAATAAATAAATTAGTACCAAATCAAACATGAACGATTCTGATATTCATAAACTATAAAATATAGGTTAATTAAAATATTGATACTGTAATGACTAGTTAACATATTGAATTTGAAAAAATTAATAATTTTTTATACCTAAAAGGACAAAGAAAATTTACTAAGATTTTTATTTAGTTGGTAGAATTCTTATATTTTATATCTTTTTGGACAAATAATTAAAAAATAATCTACAATGCTTCCAAAGATCATGGTTTTCTAGTTGTTAAGATAGTCTATGTGTCGAAATTTAATTCTCATAATGAAGGATTCGGAAGATCAAACTTCCATGAGGTTTAATTTATAAGTTGCAAGAACCCGTTTATATCAGCAAATTTATTAATGGGAAAATATAAAATCGGTATATTCGTTCTTTCTACACATTTGAATTGAACATATTAAATTCCTGAAAATGATGGAGTCCATCTGTTTCTCTATACTTGTCATAAAATTATAATTTTAGCCGCATATAATTTTTATTATGTATTAGTGAAGACAAGTGAAATGTGACATCCCGAGTTTTCTTAGAGGTAAACTTACTAGCATTATATTAAATCAAAGGTAATTACATCCCATAAGAAGCTAGGAACAACCTCCCACTCCTGCAAGCCTGACATATAATGAGATACCCTTTCCAAAACATGGGACAACTTCATTCACAGACCTATGCATAAACTGAACTAGTATAATATCAAAATGCTTTAATAACTCAACAAATTCTCTTACAGTAGAATGAAAAAAAGACCTCCTTGTACCACTATAACATGCATCATCCAGAAGCTTTGAATCCGTTTTGAAAATTGTTAGGAATATGTGTATTAGTTTGATGATAAGTTAAGCAAAACACTAAAGTAGAAATCTAGTGTTTGTAGCCTCAACGGATAAGACCACTCTGGCTATCCGTTGATGGAGTAGCTTTACTTAGAAATAAGTTTAGTATTGTAGCACATTTCAGTTTCTGTATTTAAGTTATAATTCTTAGAAGTTGTGGGAAATTATAAGTCATGTTGACTACTAGTGGATATGAAAATAGGAGGGCTAATTGTAAATATTTCATGCCTTGTAATTTTGTATAAATGAAGTAGTATCAACTGATAGATTAAAGGCCTCCAACGGATGAGAAACAAAGCTTCAACGGATGTCTCTAAAGCTTCAACGGATAACATCCATCAACGGATGAGTGCATCAACGGGTAAAGCTTCAACTGATAAAACATCAACGGATAAAGCCATCAACGGATGAAAGCTTCAACGGATGCTCAGTTCAATAGCAGTTGACAGTGACAATTCATAAGCTAACAGAGGCACATGGGTTGCCAGAGACAATTGGAATGTGGTAGCCTCTTGGAGGAATCAAGAAAATGCAGCATTTCCATTCTGGTGCAAACAAGGAAGTATTCAAAGATTCACAGATTATCCTAGATTGCATTGGATAGAGAAATGAAGAAGAAACATGTGAAGAACTATTTTAAAAATTATATTTTATCTTTGTCTTCACTTGTAAACTTGGTGATATATAAACCAAGTTGCAGCTAGTAATTAGATGATGAATTTTCCAGAGCTGTTTAGAAAAATATAGAGAGAAAATCATCTAGCTTGTACGAGGATGCAGCTGTGATCAATTCTTTGAATCACAGATTTTCTGAAATACACATCTCTGGTGGAACAACAAATCCACCAGAAAAGTTTTAAAAGCCTTTATGTTCTTTACATTTGTGTCTTGAATATATATCTGTCTGCACATGCTTAAAGCAATTCACACACAACTGTTCATCAAAACACTTAGCCTTTGAAACTGCTCAAAACTTGAAAAAGTTTTGAGATTTACATTCAACCCCCCTTCTGTAAATCTCATTGTTAGTTCCTTGGGAATAACAATTGGTATCAGAGCAAGCTCTTAACATATAAAGAGTTTAAAGATCTATTCTACTAACATCATGAGTAAGAAGGATATTGGAGTAAAGATTCCAATCCTGGAAAGAGATAATTATCATCACTGGAAAGTGAAGATGCATCTACATCTTCTCTCTCATGATGAAAGCTACATCAACTGCATTGAGAATGGTCCTCACATCCCTCACAAGGTGGCCACAGCTGCCACTGCCATAGTTGTTGTTGGACAGTCTATTCCCAAGCCAAAAGAAGAATGGACTTATGAAGATATTGAAGAGGTTCACAAGGACAAGAAAGCCATGAACATTCTGTTTAATGGCCTAGACCAAGATATGTTTGATAATGTCATTAACGGCCAAACTGCTAAGGAAATTTGGGATACTGTGCAACTTATCTGTGAAGGTACTGAACAAGTTAGAGAAAACAAAATGCAGCTTCTCATTCAACAATATTAATATTTTCATTTTGAAGAAGGAGAATCATTGAATGATACCTTCAATAGATTTCAGAAACTGTTGAATGGATTGAAGCTGTATGGTAGAGTGTACCAAGTCAAGGATTCCAACTTAAAATTTCTGAGGTCTCTACCAAAGGAATGGAAACCTATGGCTGTTTCACTAAGGAATTCTCAAGATTATAAGGACTTCACACTTGAAAGATTATATGGAATTTTGAAGACCTATGAACTTGAGATGGAGCAAGATGAGCTGTTGGAAAAGGGAAAGAGAAAAAGTGGATCAGTTGCACTTGTAGCTGACAATGAGAGAATTGAATCCAGGAATGAAGAAAAGACAATGCCAAGTCTCAAAATTGGCACAAGCAAATCAGAATCAAGCAAGGGAAAGGAGCAAGTAGCTGAGGTTGAAGACATTTCCAGTCAAGATGACATCTGGATTTTCTGTCCAGAAGGTTTGCAAAGATGAAATTCAAGAAAAATACTAGATTCACTTAGCCAAACAAGAACATGGTGGACAAATCTAAGTTCAAATGTTATAACTGTGGCATAAGTGGACACTTTGAAAGTGAATGCAGAAAGCCAACTTCTGAAAAGAAGAAATTTGAGCAAGTGGATTACAAAAAGAAATATTTCAAATTGCTCAAACAAAAGAAAAGGGCTTTTCTGACTCAGGAAAATGACTGGGCAGCCGATGGAGCAAATGAAGATGATGATGTGGAGTATGTCAACCTAGCCCTGATGGCTAATTCTGATGAAAATGAAATTAGTTCATCAAGCAACCAGGTAATTACTACTGACCTCTCTCAGCTTTCTAAAAATGAATGCAATGAAGCTATAAATGATATGTCAAATAAATTATATCATTTACGTGTTTCCCTTAAATCACTAGCTAAAGAGAACACAAGAATTAAAGAGAATAACTTGTTTTTAAGTGATAGGAATGCTGTGTTAGAGGGTAAGGTAATTGAGCCTGCAAAGATTAAAATCAAATGCTTATCTGTTGAGAGTGAACTAGAAGAGTCTGTTAAGAAAGTAGAAATTCTTTCTAAACAACTAGAACGTGAGCAAGAAGTAATCAAGGCATGGAAAACATCTAGGAATGTCAGTGCTCAGATTGTCAAGGTTCAGGGAATTGAATCACTCTGTGAGAATGCCTGGAAGAAAAACAAAAAGGAAATGGAATTAATTGATGGATTGTCAACAGATGTGGAATCAACGGATGATGAAAGTTATCGGTTGAAGGAAGAAAAGGAGCATACGTTGAAGAGTCATCAATTAAAACAGGAAAATGATTCTAAAAAGGATAATTTGAAAAATCTCAATAAGAAGTTTGGTTCAACTTCCAAGAACTTTGTCAAAGAAGAAGCTAGCACATCCAAAGATGCCAGTAAGGTGAATATAGGACACATGACTTTAGATCAGTTGAAAAATAGGCTTAAGTTGGTTGAGGATAAAAAGGAAACTAAAAGGAAATCTAATAGAAATGGGAAGGTAGGTTTTAACAAACACAACAATTACACACCGGATAAGTATGCTCCTAGAAAAAGTTGTGTGCATTGTAGTAGTGTTAATCATCTATCTGCTAACTGCAAATCTGTTAAGAATGCTCCCATGCCTTTAACTCATCCCATGCCTAACATGTCTATGTCACCTCTGCATGCTATGCCTGTTATGTCTCAACAGAATCCACATGCACATTTTGCAAACATGCCATATATTAATAATCCTTATTTTGCTGCATTTAGTATGCCTCAAATACCATACAACATGCCAATGTGGAATAACATGTTTGCACAATCTATGCCTTATCAAATTCAACCAAATGTGCTAAATGATTCTGTGACTAACCCTACACTTCAACCAACTACATCTGAGACCAAGGTTGACCCAAAGTTACCTAAGTCAAAAGGTTCAGGAAGTATGAAGTCTAGGAAAAAGACTAACAAGGCTAGACCCAAGGAAACTTGGGTACCAAAATCAACTTGATTTGATTTTGTTGTGTGCAGGGAAAAAGAAGGAATCTATGGTACTTGGACAGTGGTTGTTCAAGGCACATGACAGGAGATTTCACCCTGCTCACAGAGTTCAAGAAGAGAGCTGGCCCTAGCATAACCTTTGGAGATGATAACAAAGGGTTCACTATGGGATAATGGCTTGATTTCAAAGGAAAATGTCATCATTGATGAAGTTGCATTAGTTGATGGTCTCAAACACAACCTATTGAGCATCAGTCAACTATGTGATAGAGGGAATACTATTTCCTTCAATTCTAAAGCCTGTGTTGTCACAAGTAAGAAGGACAACAAAGTGGTTCTAACTGGAGTTAGAAAAGGGAATATGTACTTGGCTGACTTCAACTCTACAAATGCAGAATCAATTACTTGTCTTTTCAGCAAAGCAAGTCAAGATGAAAGTTGGCTATGGCATAAAAAGCTGTCCCATTTGAATTTCAAGAAAATGAATGATCTAGTCAAAAAGGACTTAATTAGAGGAATGCCTCTAGTGGAATTCTCAAGGGATGGACTGTGTGATGCTTGTCAGAAAGGAAAGCAAAAGAGAGCATCATTCAGTAAGAAGTTTGAATCAGCAATTGATGAACCATTACAACTGCTACACATGGATCTTTTTGGACCAGTCAATGTATTGTCAATTTCAAGGAAAAGGTATTGCCTAGTGATTGTAGATGATTTCTCAAAGTTTTCATGGACCTATTTTCTTGGATCAAAGGATGAAGCTAGTGAAATCATTATCAATCATATCAAGCAAGTCAACAATCATCCAGATTTCAAAGTAAGGAATATCAGGAGTGACAACGGAACTGAGTTCAGGAATTCTACCATGAGGTTGTTCTGTGAAGAAAATGGGATCATGCATGAGTTCTTAGCTCCAAGGACTCCACAATAAAATGGTGTGATGGAAAAAAGAACAGATCACTAGTTGAAGCTGCAAGAACAATGCTTGAAGAGTCAAAACTCCCAACATATTTTTGGGTTGAGGCTGTTAACTGTACATTTTACACTTAGAATATTTCTCTAATTAATCAGGCAAAAGGCATGACTCCCTATCACTGTTCAAGAGAAGAAAACCAACCTTAAACTTCCTTCATGTTTTTGGTTGCAAATGCTACATTCTAAGGAACCAACCTCATCACAAAGGAAAGTTTGATGCAAAGGCTGATGAAGGGATATTTGTTGGTTATTCTCCTGGAAAATCATATAGGGTCTACAATCTAAGAACCAACATTGTTATGGAATCTGTGCATGTTGTGTTTGATGATAAAAAGATTGATGGACTAATAGATGAGGGACATCATGAAGGACTCAAATTTGACAATATTAAGATATATTTTGATGATAGTGAAGACGAGAATGATGGAGAAGACACTTCAAAAAGTATTCAAAGTTTGCCTTTGGATAATGCACAAAATGCTGCATCAGTTGAAAGTCATAACTCAGCATCCGTTGACAGAAGTAATGCAGCATCCGTTGAAAGACAAAGTGCATCATCCGTTGAAGTACATAATGAAGCATCCGTTGATCATAGTCTATCAACGGATAATCAATTTACTTCATCAGTTGATAGAACTCCCAGTTCCTTTCAAAGGATCAGTAACTCAGAAGGAGTTTCAACCAATCAACACTCTATCTCACATCATGACAATACTGAGGCAACCTCATCTAGAGCTAATCTTCCACCTCAAAGGAAATGGACCAAGAATCATCCTTTTGAATTGATCATTGGTGATGCAACATCTAAGGTACAAACTAGAAGGGCTACTCAAGATGAATGTCTATACAGTAGTTTTCTATCACAGAAGGAACCTAAGAGAGTGGAAGAAGCTCTATTGGATCCAGATTGGATTTTAGCAATGCAAGAGGAGCTAAACCAATTTGAGAGGAACAAGGTATGGAAGCTGGTAACCAAGCCAGAGAACAAGAGCTTTCTTGACACAAAATGGGTATTCAGAAACAAGATGGATGAAAATGGCATTGTCATAAGGAATAAAGCTAGATTGGTTGTCAAGGGCTATTCTCAACAAGAGGGAATAGATTTTGATGAAAAAATTGCTCCAGTTGCAAGACTTGAAGCCATCAGAATTTTTCTAGCCTATGCAGCCCATGCCAATTTTAGAGTCTATCAAATGGATGTCAAGAATGCATTTCTGAATGGAGAATTGGAGGAAGAAGTTTATGTGAGCCAACCTCCAGGATTTGAAGATTCTAATTTTCCAAACCATGTGTATTATCTGTTGAAAGCACTCTATGGACTAAAGCAAGCACCTAGAGCCTGGTATGAGACTTTGTCAAAATTTCTCCTAGATAATTACTTCACAAGAGGTACTGTTGACAAAACTCTTTTCTTTAGAAATGTTAATGGCTCTACAATACTTGTTCAAATTTATGTAGATGATATTATATTTGACTCTACAGATGATAAGCTTTGTAAAAAGTTTGCTAAGTTAATGTAAAGTAAATATGAAATGAGCATGATGGGAGAGCTAACTTATTTTCTTGGTTTACAAGTTAAACAAGTTAGTTGTGGAATTTTCATTAGTCAAACTAAATATATTTATGATCTTTTAAAGAAGTTTGACTTAATGGAATGTTCATCTGCAAAAACTCCCATGGCCACTGCCACCAAGCTTGAATTAAACAAGGCTGAAAAGTCTGTGGACATTACAAGTTATAGAGGCATGGTTGGTTTACTTCTATATTTAACTGCTAGTAGACCTGATATAATGTTTTCTACCTGTCTCTGTGCTAGATTTCAAGCTGTCCCTAAAGAATCTCACTTAGTTGCTAATAAAAAAAAATTCAGATATCTCAAAGGGACTCCAAATCTAGGAATTTGGTACCCTAGAGAGTCTGGTTTTGATCTAATTGACTACTCAGATGCAGATTATGCTGGTTGCAAAATAGACAGGAAAAGTACAACTGGAACCTGTCAATTTCTAGGGAATAAGCTTGTGTCATGGTTCAGTAACAAGCAAAATTCTGTTTCTACATCAATAGCTGAAGTTGAGTACATTGTTGCTGGTAGTTGCTGTGCACAGATATTATGGATGAGGAATCAACTATTTGACTATGGGCTAAATGTTGACAAAATTCCAATATTCTGTGACAACACAAGTGCCATTGCCATTACTGAAAATCCAGTGCAGCACTCAAGAACCAAGCACATTGACATCAAGTACCACTTCATAAGGGAACATGTGATGAATGGTACAGTGGAACTTCATTTTGTTCCAAGTGAAAAACATATTGCAGACATATTTACCAAGCCACTTGATGAATCAACATTCACAAGATTAGTAAGTGAGCTAGGTATGCTTAATTAAACATAAATTCGTGTCCTTATTTTAATTTGTTTTGTAGCCTGAAATGAATTTGTTGCAAGAACAAAGCTGGCTTTAAGTAAAGTCTATTCTATCAATGGATATTCCCTATCCGTTGAAAGCCAAAACTGTTCTATCAACGGATATTCATTATCCATTGAAAGACAAATACATTTCTGGTAATTTTCTCCTTCAACGGATAAAACTGTGTTAATCTTCAACGGATAACTGTTTACCTCATCCGTTCAAGTGTCACATCAGTCGTTTTAAGTAAGTCACAGCCGTTGATTCTTTTTACTTAACCGTTGATACATATATATACACAGTTGTATGTATTTGTATTAAAGGCAGTTTTTAGAATACATACAATTTTCCTTTATTCTCAAACGGCTGTAATTTACTTAAAAATATTGTTTAATCATTCTCTTTATGTTTTAATTTGAGAAAGTATAAAAGCCCCTTTGAATTCTTATTTTCACTTTACGCTTTCTTGTAATTTTTAAAAGCTTTTACTCGTTTTCTCTCCCAAAACTCTCAACTTTTCTCCAGATAATGTCCCAATCTGGATTTGTCTATGAGAAAAACAATTTCGTAGCTTTGGTGGAAAAGAATGACGCCCACTCAGATTATCACAAGATGATGGACTTCATCAAAAACTGCAAACTAAGCTATACAATGCTGGAAGCCCCAATAATTTACTGTGAGGTAATTGAGGAGATTTGGACAACTGCAGAGTTCAACCCCACTGATATGACCATCACTTTCTCTCTCAAAGGTAAAGATTACTGTATTAACTGTGATGATATACAGTCTTGTTTCAAACTACCTGAAAACAATGCCATGACACCACACACTGATAATGATGTATCTAGCATGTTAGATTCCATAGGCTATTCCTTTGATTCTGCTAGTTTAGGAAGTATTAGGAGAAAAGGCCTTATGAAAGAATGGAGTTTTCTTGGTGATGCCTTTATCAAGGTTTTCTCTGGAAAAATTAGTAATTTTGATGCAATAACTTCATCTCTTGTTGATATGCTCTATATGCTAGTTTCTGATAGGTACTTTAATTTTAGCCATTATGTTATGCTCGAATTGGGTACTAGGCTAGGTAACAAGGCTAATAGACCTCATAACATCTACTATGCTAGATTCTTTATGTTATTGGCTAACCATGTTGCTGAAGGTTTGGTCATAACCAATGAGAGTAATAAACTCAAATGCTGGGCACAAGAGAAGAGGGTCCTTGTAGACCTTTTGAGAATTAACCTCAACAATCAGGTGCCATTTGTATACTTACCAATCATGAATGCACCTCAGGTAAGTGAGGTAAATACTTCTTCAACTCCTACTACTTCCAACCTCATCATTTCTTTGCCTTCAAGTGTGGCCATGGAATCTGTGTCTTTGTCCCAACAGATTCCTACCAAGGCCACCAAACTTAAAGTTTCAAAACCAAAGTCAAAAAAAGCCACCTCTGTTGTTTCCAAAAAAATAACAGTTGTAACAACTACCATAAACCCTGAGGGGAGTGAAAAGGGTGTGAGTGGTGAGGGGAGGGGTGAACATCAAGAAAACCCCCAGGATAAGGTAGGAGAGGTGAGTGGTACCCCAGCTAGCCAAGCCACAGTTTCTCAAAAGACTGTGGTGGTTGAAAAGGATTCAAACTCATCCCTATTTGCATCCTCCCAAAAGGGTGCAACTATTGAAAATAGTCCCCAACCAGGGACACAAAACAAAAGAGGGTGGGACACCGAAGCCACAAACTCACCTGTAAAAGCCTTTACCAGAAGACAGAGGGTCAAAACCCAAGTTTCCACACAGGGTGCACACACTGCACAGATACACCCACCTGTATCTATGCCTTCTCAAATTCAGCTTGATGTGACTCCAACAAATATGGAGTCACAGCCCCATTCTCTCAAAATTAACACACATCAATCACCAAATTCTCCATCACCATCTCTGGATGTGGACATGATATTCACATCAATTAATGATTCTCCCTCTTTACAACTCAGGGAGGAGCCCCACTCAAATACTGGTGATCATCATCTCTTAGATGATTTGTTGGATCATCAACCAATTTTTTCAGACTTAGTTGAAGAATCTGTGTCACCTAAATTAAAATCAATCCACACAGATTCAACAATTATGTCACTTTCTATTTCTACTTCTTTTCCTTCTTCAACGGATATCTCTCATCCGTTGATAAGTGGTTGTTCTTCAACGGATAAGCTTAACAGCAGTTATCCGTTGATACCTTATTTTCCACTTCAACGGATACTCCTTATCCGTTGATAGCCTCTACACAAATAAATGAATTAATTCCAAATGTAGAAGACATGGTTACTATACAATCACTTATAGGATTGAGGGAAGGGAGTAAAAATTTGAGTGAGAGGCTGGGTTGCTCCCAGGCAAAAGGAGAGCTTGAGAGTCTAAATATTCATGCTATTTCTTCCAGCATGGCAAAAGAAAGTGAGAGGAGTGCCACCTTAGTAGGTGAAGGTGAGGGTGTGAGGAGTGTGAGCCAGGGGAGCCCCTGATGCAAGAAAAGAGAGAAATTGAGAGAAAGGCAGGTACAGAAGGTATAAGGGTGGATCCAGCCATTGCTCATGAGTCAATGATTGTGGATGATGCTGAAAAGGAAAGACAATTTCAGCAACATTACAAAGCTGTAATTGATAACATTTCCTTGGATGCTGACACTTTTACTCATCATGTGTCAGCCTATCAACTTTTGGCTACTCAAGGCAATGACGAGGCAGAGAAGACTTTAAATCTAGTACATACTTCAGAATCTCTACAAATGGATAAAGCTGCTGTCAATTTGATGCCTTCTACAGCTGGTGAGCCATCTGAAGAATTTGGAGTAAATTCTAATGATGATGACTCTGTTTCATTTGATGGAAGAATGAACTTAGGGGGAGATGAAGGCGCAAGTTCCATTCCAAATTTACCTGAATGGGCATTGACAAAGGAGTCTACACCAGGACAATTCAATGTATCCTTAGTCAAACAAATCATGTCTATCCAAAAGGCCATTCAGAACACTTCAAATGCTGGTACCAAGGCTATTCTTCAAGCCCACCTAGATTCTCTACATCTCATGAAGCTACAACAATTAAGATATAATCTGAGTGTGGATGAACTCAAGAAGGATGTAGCTGACTTGAAATCCTATAATTCTGAGAAGCTGGATTCAATCATGCCCTATGGTACCATGCAGGACCTCGTTACTGAGACTGAGAAGAGAATCAGATGTTGAAAAGAAGCTGGCCAAATTGGAGGATAGAGTTCAAGTTATTGAAAACTCTGTGGTCCACATTCTTCAAAATCAAAAGTCTCAGACCAGTCTTTTAATGCAACTGGCTAAAGCACAAGGCTTGACTCCTCTCCTTGATGATAACAAAAAGGGGGAGAATAAAGTGGAAGGGTGAGGGGAGCCATCTATAAACATTCAAATATCCAAAGTGCTAGTTCCTGCCATCACTACTTCTCCAACACTTCAAATCAAAGGAAAGCTTGACGGAATTGATCTAATCCAGCTAGCAGCAGCTGAGATGAAGGTGAAAGAGCAAAGGAGAAAAATTGATGAAAGGATGCAACATGTGTTTGGCTCTACAACTACAAAATCATTATCTGTGAAACATAGCACAAAAGTTGAGCAAATCACAATGGAGCACAAGCCAGTAAGGAGGAATAAGGTTGGAGAAACTTCTTTCAGGAACCTGAAGCCCATGGTACTCAAGCCATCTACTAGATTCAACAAGGACTCTACAAAGAACCCTCTAAACTTTGTTCAACTAAAAGAAGTGGATTTTTCTCTTCCAAAGCCTGATGAAGACAAAGTTTTGGGTGGTAACATCATAAAGCACAAAGAGACCAAGGATGTAGTGGAAAGAATGAACATGGCTATCATATATAGAGAGGGAAAGAGTATCTGTGTGATGCAAGGACATCCCAAATTCTCAATAGCCAAGAGGGAAGAAACCATGAGGTTAAAGGAAGAAGCTAAAAAGCTGAAGGCTGACAAAAGAGCACAAGCAAAGCTTGAAAAATAGCTAAAGTCAAGTCAGACTGAAAAAAAGAAGAAGATTGAAGACAAGAGTGAAGAAGACAAGATTGAAAGCAGAAATGTGGATATGGGGAATGTAGTTGGTGAGAGTGTGGAGGAAAGAAGGGAGGAAATAAAGGAATGGCGGAACGGGAACAGAAAGAAGGCCAATGCAAAAAGGAAGAGTGGAGATGACACTTTGGAAACCCAATCAAAATCTAAACCACTACCTTTCATTCCTGAACCTTTTATTGCTGATCCCAGTATAAATGTCCATGGTGAACCAATCATCCCTAAAGAGGAACCTATTGATTGGGACACCATCAACTTGCCTACCTTCCTAACTACCTCTCCACCACCAAAGAAACTGAAAAAAAAATCCAAATATACACCTCCCCTAACCTCAAGTAAATTCACTCAGAAACATAAACCTAATCCTAAGCCACAAGCCTCAAAGGATGATTATGTTCACATTTATGACATAAAAGAGTATACAGATATTAAACTCTATCTGGATGAGCTGGAGGAAGTAAGGGGAATAAGTGCCTATAAACAGCTCCCGGAAAGGCTAGTGTTCAAGTATAAAGGAAGTGAGGAAAGGACTTGGCCTCTTCAAAGAATTCTAAATGAGGGCTATTCTACCTTGGTTAGAGTCTACTCAGATATCAAAAGGGATTCTGGCTTTACCAGGACTGCCAAAACTGAGATTCTCAACAAGATTGCCAGCATAAGGAAAACTTGGTGGGAGTCTAATTCCTTGCCTAGAACACTACTCATCCCTAAGCATGGAATTACAATTCATAAATCACCTCATTGGTTAATGGAGTTCAAAGACAATAAAGGAGTCAGAAGATTTTTCAGACTTGAAGACCAGCTTAAAATTGCCAGTAATGAAACTCTCAAGGACATGCAATCTAAGTTGGATATCAGTGAAGAAGATGAAGCTGAATTCTACAGACAACTCCAACTCCAAGTAGAGGAAAATGACAGGAGGCTAGGGAAGAAAACAAGGGAACAAAGGAAAAGAAAATAATTTGCTCAGTCTAAAGGAGCATCCTTGGAAACAATGTAATTCTTCTATTCTATCTCAGTACATACACTATTGCAGCACTTTTGAATTTCTACTTGATTTCAGCTCATATATGTGTTAAGTGTTTTGTTATCATCAAGTTAAACCTAAATTTATGCCTACAATTCTAGTAGACATAAATAGGGGGGATTGTTAGGAATATGTGTATTAGTTTGATGATAAGTTAAGCAAAACACTTAAGTAGAAATCTAGTGTTTGTAGCCTCAACGGATAAGACCACTCTGGCTATCCGTTGATGGAGTAGCTTTAGATAGAAATAAGTTTAGTATTGTAGCACATTTCAGTTTCTGTATTTAAGTTATAATTCTTAGAAGTTGTGGGAAATTATAGGTCATGTTGACTACTAGTGGATATGCAGATAGGAGGGCTAATTGTAAATATTTCATGCCTTGTAATTTTGTATAAATGAAGTAGTATCAACTGATAGATTAAAGGCCTTCAACGGATGAGAAACAAAGCTTCAACGGATGTCTCTAAAGCTTCAACGGGTAACATCCATCAACGGATGAGTACATCAACGGGTAAAGCTTCAACTGATAAAGCATCAACGGATAAAGCCATCAACGGATGAAAGCTTCAACGGATGCTCAGTTTAATAGCAGTTGACAGTGACAATTCATAAGCTGACAGAGGCACATGGGTTGACAGAGATAATTGGAATGTGGTAGCCTCTTGGAGGAATCAAGAAAATGCAGTATTTCTATTCTGGTGCAAACAAGGAAGTATTCAAAGATTCACAGATTATCCTAGATTGCATTGGATAGAGAAATGAAGAAGAAACATGGGAAGAACTATTTTCAAAATTGTATTTTATCTTTGTCTTCACTTGTAAACTTGGTGATATATAAACCAAGTTGCAGCTAATAATTAGATGATGAATTTTCCAGAGCTGTTTAGAAAAATATAGAGAGAAAATCATCTAGTTTGTACTAGGACGCAGCTGTGATCAATTCTTTGAATCACAGATTTTTTGAAATACACATATCTGGTGGAACAATAAATTCACCAGAAAAGTTTTTAAAGCCTTTGTGTTCTTTACATTTGTGTCTTGAATATATATTTGTCTGCACCTGCTCAAAGCAATTCACACACAACTGTTCATCAAAACACTTAGCCTTTGAAACTGCTCAAAACTTGAAAAAGTTTTGAGATTTACATTCAACCCCCTTCTATAAATCTCATTGTTACTTTCTTGGTTAAAACAAAAATGCACCGTGTAAACCCAAGATTTTTTTACCCAAGATAACACTTCTTTTAAACTCAGTGCTTCTGCCTCTCTAGGTGACCATGACCCCGACATTTGTCAACACATAGCTCACATAAAATGACCTATTTTATCCCTGATCACACCTCCAATACCAATAGCTGATACACTAACAAAGATAGCTGCATCGATATTTACCTTCATCCACCCTGCTTGTGGCATTTGCATTCTTCTAGATCTCGAGTTTATCGTCGCTTTAAATTTGGTAGCTTCAGCCTGTGTTGCCTTCCAATCTGCTAATACGTTCAATGCAACATTTTTATCCCAAACACAAACACCTCAATCTTATTCCACACCCACTTATTATGTCGATTCCATATACTCCAACCCATCAATGCAAACAGTGTACATTATTCCTATGTACCACTGCCAACTCAAAAATCATTTCTCCTAGTATAATTCGAACCCATTGCGTCATTTGAACTGATTCCCAAACCTGCTGACCAAAACTACATCCAAACAAAAGATAAATTAGGTCTTCATCGACTACTCGAATTCTGTCAATAGACATCGATCCTTAGACATCGGTTGCTCAAACGACCGATGTTAAAGGTTTTTTAGACATCGGTTATTCTAAAACCGATGTTACTGCTTATATTAGACATCGGTCAGGAAAATAACTGTTGTCTATAGTTATTTTTCAAAAATGAGAAACGTTAGTTAGACATCAGTTTTCTATATAACCGATGTCTTTGTTTTATAGACATCGGTTGTATTTTACAACCGTTGTCGATGGTTAACTTAAAAAAATTAAAAGAACACGCAGAAACTTTTCCCCCTTTATTCCCCAAATATTCCCCCCTTAACCAAAAAAACCTGTTTTCCCCTAATTCTTTTTCTTGTCTCTCTCTCTCACTCTCACTCTCTCTGCTCTCTCTCACTCTCACTCTCTCTACTCTCTCTCTCTCTGAGCTCTCTCTGTTCTCTCTGGTTCTTTCTCTCTCTCCTCCATCTCTCTACTTCTCTCCCTCTCTCTCTCTCTCTCTCTCTGTCTTCCATCTCTCTCTCTCTCACACACAACATATCAGTTGATTGCAAGTATATAGGGTCTCAATTAAACCCCAAATTGAAGAACACCTTCAATTAATCAAACCCCATCTACGAGAAACCCTAATTTCTGAATAGGTTTGTTTGTTCAATTAGGTTTGTTTGTTCAATTAGGTTTAATTTGTTCAATTAGGTTTGTTTGTTCAATTAGGTTTTATTTGTTCAATTAGGTTGTCTAGAGAGGCTTTTGAGGACAAGACTGGAGAGGATTTTGAGAGAAAAGGAACTCAAGAAATCCAATAGGTCACTCAATATAAATGAGGAAGAAGGGAAAGATTTTAAAGGAGATAATGGCACTGTCGAGAATTGCTTCCGCTACCAAAACCAACGCCGCCCCCTCTCCGTCTCCCTTTTATATGCCCACCAGAAAGCCATCTCTCTCCACTCGTTTATTCAGGTACTAATTATTACACACACTCTTGCCTTTTATATTATGCTATTACATTTATTATTTACACACATTGATGATATTTGTGTGTGTATTGTAGTTGTACGGTTGAAATGAGTTCGATGCAACCCTATCACACGACCACTGCTTCTGCTTTGATGACTTCTATGCTTACGCTTTCGATAGTCAGTTACGATTGGCTCCCCGAAGGTATTTTCTTTTTTCATCCTTTTTTGGTGAAAATAGGTTTATGTAGTTTGTTTCAATTTTCGATGTTAAGGATAGCTCTTGCGTGTTTCAGCAATAAGAACTTTTCTCGATAGTTATTACTGTATGCTTATTCGTGATTTGGAATTGGAGTGCGTAGCTTAACAGTTTTTGATGATTCTGTGTAAATGTGTATGTTTGTGTATGCTTATGTGTGGTGCCCTTTCTTTATAATATTGAATTGGCATTTAAAAACACGAATTGCTGTATCAGCTCTAGTAATTGTTGGAGGCCATGTCACTAGTTTTTTGTCCATTAATTTTCCAGAAAGAAACTGATAACATGTTTTGTATATTGTGAAACCATTTAACTCTGATACAGTTTAAGAGCTAGTGGGGAGGGCCTCGATAATGAGCATGAAAGAAAATGAAAGTCTGGAGCCATTAGTATTTCTGGTTAGTTCATTTTTTGAGGTGTATGTAATATAATTTCTTAGTATTCGAAAATCAAATTTTCACTTTGTCATATTGTTTGATAGTTGTAATGATATTACATGCAACAGTAGCTCTATCTACCAGAGCTGCTCTTCTGCAAGGAATGAGCCCAGAATTTTTGTGGTTTATCGACAAGCCTTAGCCACTTTAGTCATTGACAACTACTGGCTCATAGTTTTTTACTGCTCTTTGGTAGCAATTGCTGCTGGTCACTATGGCTAATTTTGTAGGTACTTAATCATCCTACGGGTTATATATACTATTCCAGTAGGAATTGCTAAACTTACAATAGGATGATTAAAATGGCTACTATCAGATTGTGAATAATGAATGAGGTTCTCTTATTATTCAGGGATTTGTCATTTAATAATCTCAGTGGTCCTGTACCTATGTTTTCAGTAAGAACATTCAAGTATGCATGTTGCTCCTTATTTAGTTTAAATTGTTCACAGAAGATATGGGTACAATTGTTGTAGTCTTCTATTTATTCATCAGTTCGCTAAAGTGTGTTTGATTTCTTTTTGCTTTCACATAATTTTCCTTTCTATAGTTTTCTGGGTAACACTTTGATTTACGGAAGCCATGTCCATGAAGGTTGCTCGGGATCAGTCACTCCTGTTCCTCTTTCATTTTCCCTAAATTCTTCCTCCGGTATCAATTCCGAACTTTTGTAATCTTCATATAAGAATGGCCTAACATCAAACTACATATAAGCAATTGGCAGGTATTGAGATCTGAGTAAGTAGTCATATTGATTGCTACCAGAGAAAAAGCAAGGATGAATATTTGATGGTACATTAGATTTCCTTTTCCTAGAATATCACCAATATGCTCATGATGTATACAAATACTTGTGGGACATAATAAATTTCTGAGTTTGAAAACCTACTCAGTCTCTGGCAGATTGGTAGTTATATAAACTTGGAAAGTAAACAAAATTTAAAATGCTTGAATGTGTCATGGATTTTAACTTGCAAATCATGCATTTCAACTAAATTACGAATTTTGCTGGTAAATTATATAAGGAATCTGGAGTAGAGGGTGTAAAGGCAGGCAGGATCGAAAGTAAATCTTATGTTACTTTACCATTGTTAGAAATTGGATATATACCTAAATAATACGGTAGTAATAATTTTATAGGTATGTTGGCACAAAATCATATGCAGACCCAGTGGCTCTTCTCAATAAAAAGGAAGCCCCTGCCAAATCCGCAGAAAATACCTCAACTGGTAAGGGAACGCAAGTAATGTGGATTAGCTGATCCATTCTCCCTTTATTTGAGTAACATATTTTCTTTGATGTCGAAGTTCTATAAATGTAGCCATGCAAGCAAATATGTTCTTAGGTTTTATCCTTACATGGCATATGTTAATTGTTGAGACTTGGGATTGTGAAAGCTTGGGGTTCTTTAACGTTGTTGGTTAATATTAAGAAATCAGGTTTATGCTTAAAAGTTAAAACTTTGAGCAAAGTTTTTTGGTCATGTTGATCTGTAGAAAGAATATCTATATTTATTTTGTGAAGATGCGTGAACCAATTGTGTCTACTAAATAAACATGTTTGCCTTAGAAAATAAACTACAATGTTGGCTTGAGCAGAGTGTATTGTATATTTGCTGATTTTGAACCTTGTAACAGTCTCTTAGTGAGATGAACCCACATCTTGAGCCAACTGAAGTTGTGCAGGTTTCTGTAATAAACTACTACTGATATTGCATTCAGAGTTTAATTCTCAAATAAACAGACTAGTTTAATAGTCTCAGATACATAATATACATTGACAAGGGTTACACTCGAGTAAGAACCAAAGTATTGGTACAACAAAATTTGCAGAACCACTACTAAGACCAAGCGGACAATTCAGTTTGTTGATTGGTGCCCAACTGGATTCAAGTGTGGAATCAACTATCAGCCCCCTATTATTGTTCCTGGTGGAGACCTTGCCAAGGTTCAGAGAGCTGTCTGCATGATTTCAAACTCCACCAGTGTGGCTGAGGTGTTCTCCCGCATTGACCACAAGTTTGATATCATACATAATATTGGCCATTTTCTAATGCTTCATGTTCTATACCCATTTAATTATAACTTTAGTATCTGCTCACCATTTGTGTACTTCAGGGCATTACTACTCTTTCCTTCGTTCTGCTCTAAACACCTGGTACAAGTTTGATGACCCAAGGGTGAGCACATGTCCTCCATTTGTTTAGTGTCACCTACCTTATTAACTGATACATACTAATTGATTCCCTCATCACTGTTTCAGTTTATGCATCAGATATCTTTTAAAGGATTGGAAAAGTTTTTAGGCGAGACAAATATCTTTTTATTGATTGGAAGCATGGTAAAGAAAATGGGAACCCGCATGAAAGGGGATGACTTGAGTACTAGAAATAGAAATATGGTTGATTTTACACATTAGTTGTACTTTGTTTAGAATGATAAACATATTTGATATTAGTTGTACACATTGAGAATTTGTTGATCTTGAATTCAATTGAGTAATAATATATATGTATTGGTTGAGTTTTGAGAATTAAGTTTTTTCAATATTATGTTTAATACATTGTCTAATTTTCGATGTTAATAAAGGGATATTAGCACATATAAACAAGGCAATAAAATCAATTCAAAAATAAACACCTGATGTCTATTTATCATATTAACATCAGTTATTTAAAAAACAATCGATGTCTATTATTCAAATTGACATTGGTTATTTAGAAAACAATCAATGTCTATTGTTCAAATTAACATTGGTTCTTTAAATACAACCTATGTCTAATAGGTTATAGACATCGGTTTTTTATTTGTAATCGATGTTATTTTATAATTATTGCTTGTGTGTTATAGTTTTAAATAGGCCTAATCGTCCAAATATTATATTTCTGAACTTGACATTACATAATTATATAACATCAATATGAATTAGACATCAGAAATTTTCCAGAAACGATGTGTAATATTACATAGACATCAGTTTTTAACCGATGTCTATGAAAAAATACATTTAACATCAGTCACGAAGACATCATACATTTTTTACATAGACATCGGTCTAGTAGTGATCTCCCACACGACACCAACTGCATTTGCGCTCTATATTTACTCTTTTTCACTTAATTTTATAGCAGTTGGTAAACATGATCGACATATCCACCATAATAAAACTTTTACCTTCGCATGTACCAATAAAGCCAATAATTTTTTCCAAAATGAAGCATCTGATGTATCACACTCCCCGACTAACTGATGATAGCAGCTTTCCACAGTAAAGTCACCCTTCCCATCGAACAGCCAGAGCCATGAGTCATGTCTATCTAATGTTGACAAAGGAATATGACTAATCAACCGAGCATCTCTTGTATTGAATATATCTGCCAAGACTTCATCATCCCATCTTCTATCATGCATTGTCATTAAATTTGATACCCTTGCATCTTCCAGTTCCGGAGACACATTTGTTGTCACATATCCATTGTCAGCACATGGAAGCCAAGGAACTTTCCACACAAACGTATCCTCTCATGTGACATCCCAAGTGAGAATTAGATTTATGTTTTATTGATTTAATTTTGGGCTACTAATTTTAGTCTAAACCTTACTACTTATTTCATTGTTATTATATACACTAATGAAAAAAAACTTCAATTTGGATACAGTTAAAAATAAAAATAAATAAATTTATTACTACTATAGTAGCAGCTTCAGGAAGACCATCACGAGTTTTCACGTATACATGTACCCAGTTGATAGGACCTTGAGACTGGGACTCCTATACAAGACATACTTCCAACATTACAAAGTAAGAAACATGTGATATTCTAGAATTCATGATTGTAACATATTTAAACTATTCATTCATACCTTGACACCAATCTGTTGTAACTGGGAGATATTGCCACCATTATAGGTGCCTTTGGCCTTCTCGCCACCTACAGCTCTGTTACTTGAAGCAGTCTTTCCCATTTTCAGTCATTTTCCATCTCTCCACTGATTACACATTTACTTCCATATATTAGCGGTGCACCACCATAGGCTATACTTGTGTACGTGTTCTGTTATATTATTGTCTGGATAGTCAATTCCAGCATTGTGCATGGATTTCCCACGATCTTTAGCAAGGTTGTCTTTGGTCCGAGCGACACATTTCTTCAAAAAGTAAGTAGATATAACCGAATTATGCTCGTCCTCCCACCTGTAATGTTTCTGCAAATACATTTAATCAAACGATATAATTAAAAATTAGTTTACTATATACAAAGAAAGATGACAACTGACTACAAATGATGACATATTTATAACATATTTTATACCTGAAATTTAGCCCAAACTTCATTTTTATGGGTGAGAGATATGATGGCCCACGTTATCGCAGGAGTAAGCCAATTCTGAAGGCACGGCTGAGAGATGCACTTCATGATTTTGTGGTCTGCAAAATCATGATATTATATAACATTGAATAAAAGATTTATTGTGTACTTCAAAAAAATATAAATCCATACTTTTTGCATACGTATCTAGATAAAGCAAAATTCATGAAATAAACATTCTACCAATGACATGTACACGGGCTGAACTCAAGCAGGCAACTATTATCGTAGTTGTGGTTATTAATAACAATTTAAGATATAAAATATTATCTAGATAAAATACTAGTTATATTTAAAAAATTATTTTTATTTAATTCTTGCTATTTTTTACTGCATTTCATCGCAGATTCTCTCTAGTCTCTAAAAAAACAAATTCTTTTTTAAAATTTTAGAGAATTAAATTAAAAATTATGAGTATAATTTAATAATTTTAATTAAAGTTAAGTTTTAAAATTTATTTTCTGTAATAATAAATTCTAAAAATATTATATTTGAATAGAAAACTATTTATAAAATAAACAAATAATATTTTTAATAATTGATATTCGTGACTCCACTCGGTCGCCGATGCTCTATGATCGCAAAAAAAGTGCGCCAAATATTTTTAATTATATATTAAATTTTAATTTTTAATTTTATATCAGAACATAGGCGTTTTTCTTGTAGTGTTGTTGAAAATGATGAGTTTATAAAAAATATTGAGAAAAATAAAGAGTTTGTAAATTTAGATGAAGATTTTGTTGATGTTGAGGAAGATTAAAATGTAGAAAGTAAAGATGAGCTTGAAAAATGATAATGTTGAGGGTGAGGATGAAGATGATAAAGTAGAGGGTGTAAATTTATCTGAAAATGTGGATGATAATAGAATTTCTTATACGAATCAGTTGTTCCATACTTTGGAGGAAGCCGGTAATTTTTTAAAGGCTTTGCCTTAAGGAATGAATTTTCTATTAAAATTCAAGCCACCCATAAGTGTAATAAAGATAAAGAAATATAAGGTCTTCTAAATGTTTGTATACTTTCGGGGTCATGGTCTAAAGTAGTAAAGCTAAACGGTGTAGAGTGGTTAATTCTTCCTAAAAGTGATTGCAAGGTGAGAATGCATGTGAATTACCAAAAGAATATAGGTATTTGGGAGATAACTAGTCTTGAGTTTGCACTTAATCACGGTCTTATCAACTCTACAAAGATGAATTCAGTACAACGTGAAAGACATGTGAACACCTCTACCCGTAGTTTGATTAAAACTTTTTATAGGTCGAGGGTTCGTAATTTCCAAGTAATGAATATCATTGGTAATATTCATGGAGGTAATGATAAAGTTGGATTCGATTCTCAACATGTTAGGAATGTGATAACTGATGAGGGGAAGAAAAGGTTTGAAATTAGTGATGCCCAAGCGGGGTTGGACTTATTACATAGGTTGAATGAAGAAAGTGGTTTTAAATATTTTATTAGGACCCGAGTTGATGAAAAGAATCGTTTGAAGTGTCTTGCATGGGTTGAATCCAGATGTTTAATAGCCTACCAAAATTTCATGATGTTGTTGCGTTCGACATGACTTTTCGGACATATATATATATATATATATATATATATATATATATATATATATATATATATATATATATATATATATATGTGTGTGTGTGTGTGTGTGTATCATGCCATTTGTCCCTTTTACCGAAGTGAACCATCATTTTCAACTAGTGAATTTTGGTTTTGCACTAATGCGGGATGAACACGCAATGACTCATCTGTGGATTTTTAGTACTTAATTTGAAGGTGTCGGGAATAAGCATCCAACGACTATAATTAATGATCAAGATCAAGCCATGATAAGCGCTATCACGGATGTACTCCCGAATTCCACCAATTTATTATGTTCTTGGCACATAAATAACAAATTTCTCGAAAAACTAGCTCATTGTTATTTAACTTTCTTGAAATTCAAGATGGACTTCAACGAATGTATTTAGAATTCCCTTACCGAAGATGATTTTGAAGTTAAATGGGAATCCTTGGTAAATACGTATGACTTACAAAAGCATGGATGGTTACATGGGTTATATGAGTTAAAGAGGAAATGGATCATTTCATATACTAGGAACACATTTTATGTGGGTCAAAATACTACGTCGAGGAGTGAGGGAATAAATTATTTCTATAATAGTTTTGTGAGTTCAGCAACAGGGTTGAAGGAATTCATTGAAAATGCCCAAAAAGCATTGACAAGGCAATTCATAAGAGAGAATGAAGAATATTATATCATGAATAAACTAAAGTGTTCCATAAAAATTCATACCACATTGGAGGATCATACTTCTTGTATTTATACCGAGGAGATGCTCAGAAGATTTCAAGGTGAATTGGTTGAGGCTTCAAAATAATTTTTTCCAAAAGACCAAGAAGCTTGTGAAGAATGGGATAAGGATGGGATGTATACACATATTATTGTTATCATATGCCCTTTTCTGAGCCTACTTAAAGAAGATTATATTATATTAAATTTGACAAGGTAGGTTTGATAGGAATATGTATATATAAAATATTGTTTGAACATTTGAGGCTACCTTGTAGACATAAATTGGCGGTTTTCAATAAGAAATGAATTTTAGAAATTCCTGAAACTTTCATACTCCAGAGGTGGACAGTGTATGCTAATAGAAGTGTGTCTATTCAAATGGGGGTAACAAAGGTCTCATAAATCCTCCTAAACTCCTCCACAGACTCTACAGGAACCTTAGCATCCAATTGTTTTAACATATTAAGTCATGCTACTATCTAAAAATAAAAACAAACAAGAAACAAGAAAAAATATAGGAATACAGGTTTTGCAATATAAAATATGATAATGTGGCGTGTAAAGTGTGATACAAATTTAAAATTTTTTGAATACTTACAACTTCATATCCCTCAAGGCTATCATATAACTCTGTCATCTTGTACTCTCCTTGAGGGTGAGGTTCCGTTTTCCCCACTCGGTCTACATACCATGTTATGTAATTAACCTTAGATGTAATATCACCAGTGCCCTCAACCATCCCCTCTAGTTCAAAACGGAATTTGGCCCACTTATAAATATCTGCAAACCACCGAACAAGTCAATTATCTCCTTCAAAATAGCCTTCTTAGGTCCCGTATAATGGACCATGTTAACAAGTTCCCGTGGAATCTAGTGACTATGACCAAAGTGTCTAATCACCCTATCCGGCTGCTTTCACTCAACCACATCATAGCATACAACGAAGACTCAACCATACCCTATTAACTGCGCCTTTATCATCTCCCAATCCATAACCTCCTCAAATCTAGCATATGGCCTCCAAACCACCTTATCTCCAGCAGCATCTTCAAACTCACCTCTGTAACATGGTAAAAAATGGTGAGGACCTCCCTGCTCGTGTTTCTTGGTTACACCCTGATGAGTAGAATAAACCCAACCCTCTGCAACTGGATAGTCTTTCTGCTCGGGTTCCCGTACATGCACATCAATACGAGGAAATCTCTTGTAAAATAAAACATGTAACAACCACACAAAACCAACAAAACCCTAACTACCCTTCATCACAACATGCTACAAACCTTTGTATAAATGAGCTAACACACATGCCTTTGTACATATAAATGAGTGTGGATATACCGAACATGAACAAAAGCTCTGTTGTTTGTAGGAAACAAGATATAACCGAACACGAATAGCAAATACGCCTTCTTATGTATAACTGAGGTCAACATATTATTCTTCTGTGATTTTTCTCTACCATATCTCTGAAATAACCAAGATTTGTCATAAGCTCAAACCAAATATTAATAAAATATGCATCCTTGTTCTCTATAAGCCCACATGTCAATGCCTCATCCTGAACAAGTAACCCTAATATATACGTAACAGTTATCTCCCCCTGCCTCAGAAATAAAGTGTTGGTCTACGGTCTCCAATGCTCTATCAAAGCAGATGTCAACTTAGTATCAGTAGCCAACACAACATGGGGGTTTGTAAGAATCCCAAACCCAAGCATATATGATAACACCCTTCACGGTCTTCTTAATTTCCAATCCCGCGGTAACTTATAATCACAATAACTCTCCATATCCTCTCTAACACCACCCTCCCAAACATCTTCACTAATATGATAACGGTTATCCTAAATAATATCCCTTCTGTTGGGACCCAAAAACATATCATAAAAATCATCAAAATTATCGATCAACGAAAGAATTTTTACAAAAAATTCAGTTATGACGTATTCAATAATACACGAAAATAATATGGTAACTATTGTTTCAAATCAAAACATCATTACTCAACAAGTATTCAACACATATGTTATAGAATACGTGATAACTCTGTTTCTTTCCCGATCTTCTCCTCTCTCACTCGAGCTCGAGCCCGGTCCATGTGGCAGATAATGCGTGGTTAAGCTGCTAAATAGGGGCTTCTGTAAAACAAAACCGGAGGGGGGGCTGTGTCCCTACAGCAACTTAGGTGTGAGAATAAGAATGGGGTTTCTTGAAAGAGAAGAAGAGGGAAGAAGGAGCTATTCTAAAGTATATGTATAGTGGTATGTGTGTGTATATGTGTAGCAGAAAATATTTTCCAACCCCGGAAACCCTTTTTCTTGGGTCCTTTAATAGGCTCCAACATTTAGGGTTTTAGGGGTTTGTACCTCTTCATCCTAGCCCTTGATGATTCTTAGTTGGTGAGTGATTGGATGGTTCAGATGGACCGTGGGGCCCACCTATCTTTTTTGCAACTGGGGTGTCCTGAGAATCATACACATGGACGGCTGGGATGTAGTTGTTCCATTTCTGGTAACATGAGACAGTTTACATTTCTGTCATTTGCCACGTGTTCTGGGGACCAACCCGGCTTGGGCCTGGGGTGTTCTTCTACTTGGGCTTTTGTATCATTTTAATTGGGCCTGATTACTTAGGACCTATCATTTTCCTCCCACTCCCTTATGCGGGTTTTCCCGGATGAGGGAGTATTGTTGTTTTCCAGAATTTGTTTTTTTATTTGTGTAACTTGGAGGAAATTTTCAATTTTCTTCGATTTATGGCCCCTAACCCCGGAGTGTTGTTGGATACAAGTCCCCGGGGTTGTGTTTGGGTAGGCCCTTATTTTTTGTGACTTAGATTTGTTTTTTGAATTTTTTCTTTGATTTATGGCCCTTAACCCCGGGGTGTTGTTGGATACAAGACTCCTGGGCTGTGTTTGGGTGGGCCTCTTGATTTTGTAAATTTATTTTTTTTTTTGCATTTTTCCATTGATCTATGGCCCCTAACTCCGGGGTGTTGTTGGATACAAGTCTCCGGGATTTTGTTTAGGTAGGTCCTTGTGTTTTATCTTGGAATTTGTGTTTGCATTTTTTCTTTGATTTATGGCCCCTAACCCCGGCGTGTTGTTGGATACAAGTCGTCAGGGTTGTGTTTTGGTGGGCCTCTTGATTTTGTAACTAGGAATTTTTTTTACATTTTTCCATTGATTTATGGCCCCTAACCCCGTGGTGTTATTGGATACAAGTCTCCGGGGTTTTGTTTGGGTAGGTCCTGTGTTGTCTTGGAATTTTTTTTTCCTTTGATTTTTGGACCCTAACCCCGGGGTGTTGTTGGATATAAGTCGTCGGGGTTGTGTTTAGGTGGGCCTCTTGATTTTGTAATTTGGAATTTTTTTTACATTTTTCCATTGATTTATGGCCCCTAACCCCGAGGTGTTGTTGGATGACAAGTCTTCGGGGTTATGTTTGGGTGGACCCCTGTTTTTTGTGACTTCAAATTTTTTTTTGCATTTTTCCTTTGATTTATGGCCCCTAACCCCGGGGTGTTAGTGGATACAAGTCTTCGGGGTTGTGTTTGGGTGGGCCCCATGATTTAACTGGCTGGGTACGGCCTTGACTGGTGTACATTATTTTGGCGTTTATTTCGGGGTGTCAAGCGATGGTTGAGTTTCCTGTAGGAATATATGTTTATATATATACATATATATCAAACATTGCAGTTTCCCCCCTCTTTTTCTCCTCAAAAGTCACACCTGTTAAATAATTACAGCTATTGTAATCATTAACTGTTGTGGTTATTTTTTGGGCGACCAGGATTGTGCCACGTGTCTCGTGTTAACAGACATGATATTTCAGCAGTTGAGTGGGTTTTTACCCCATTTCCCTTTATAATTACCTGTCCTTTCTACCTTCTTCATTCTTTACACTATCACAAACATCAAACACTTCTTATTTTCTTTGAAGGGGCTTGTGGTGTTTTTCTGGTTTTTGCTTGAAGCCATACTTTTTCTCCTGCTTTCTTGTAAGTTCTCAATTTCTTCTTCTCATTTTGCTTTATCATACTTGTCTTTGATTTGATGAATCGGGTAGCGAGTTTCTCGAATGCATGTGACTTATTTAATATTCGATTATTGTCTTAACTTTATAGTTCTGGGTTTTGATATTTTGATATGCGAAACTGTTGTTTGTGTTTGGGGTTTTTATTCGTGTGTTATTGGTTTTGTTTCATAAACTGGGACTGTTTTTCAGTTTCTGCATATGTAAGAAAGGGGGCTTGATTTTTGCAAAATAACTGGGTTTGTGTTTGTTGTTCATGGTTATTTTTGGTGTTTTAATTGTAGGCATATACGTATGTATAGGCTGCATAACATGTTTTGGTTGTTTTGATTTTGGAGTTATTTGTTTCTGAGTTGTTTCTGTTTCTCCCCCATTTTTGTTCCCGAAATGGCATAGACTCCGGGGTTATATGGTTAGGAGAGTGAGAGTGAAACAACTGGCTCACCTTACCCGTAGACCTGACCGTCCTGCTTTTTTAAGGATACCCGAAACCTCTTCTAGAGACTCTTCTCTGGACCCAGATAATATGTCTCCCCGTCGTCAACCTTTAATTGAGGAATTGCCTACCTTCCTTCTTCAACTGGGGCAGACTTTGAGTAGGAGGGATGGTTCTTGGGTAGACATAGACCATTACTTCATAAAGATCCTGGAGAACAGTCATCCCCATGACTTCTACTTTAGGGACCTTTCTGCCGCTTACAGGCCCATCAGGAAGGAACCATATAACGGGGCCCAGATGGATGAGCTATTTTATAATGCTCCGGGGACCGGCTATATTCCTGCTCCCCGTCACCCTGACCTTGGCATATATACCAATAAACATAAAGATGACCTAGTTAAGGCAGTATTTCACTTCGGGGAAGGGATGGAGTGGAGGTGGCCCGAACCCCATGAGAGGGTTTATCATCGTCCTGTGGGGAGTTGGGTAGCTATTTCGCTAGAGCACTTTCGTAGTATGAGGCCTAACCTCACCAGTTCACCAAATCTCTTTGTCGTGATGTCTACGGGATCCCCTTTAGCCCCCCGAACTTGGTTAAGTGGATATGGTTTCTTGCCTGCTGCCACATGAAGGGTTACTTGCCCATCTTCAAACTTTTTCACTACCTCTTCAAAATTAAGAAGTCCACCCTTCCGCCCTTGTATGAGTTTACCTTTAATCTAGATGGTTGTGGGTTCCCTGCCGACGCCTGGAATTTGCCTGTTTTTATGTTGAATTCGCTCTGGGGTTGGCATCAGGAGTTCATCTTCGTCCGGGGTGGGGACCTGGAGTTTATGCCCGTGTACAAAAATGTTCTTAAAAATAACAGGTTCCCAACTAAGCGGCTAGGGGGAGCTGCTCGGGCGAAGATGTATGACTTTGTCGTGGCTTTGGGGGCCCAGTGGACTCGGGACACTTTCTTAGATAATCAAACATTATTTAATATTGGATGTAAATGTTTAATTATATGTAGCCTTCCATTATGTCTCTTCATATGTACTTGTGCTCCTTCGGCTTTTATCCTCTAAATCATTATTCCACTGTGCAAGTCTTCAGTTGCTCAAACCCTTTCATCACGAAATGTTGAAGTAATTCCAGGATTTGGCTGAAAGGTTTAGGAAAATTGGCGGTGTTGTGTAACTTGACACGGGAAAGAAGAGAGCTGATGGTGTGACAAGTGACTCACAGGCTCGGTACACCGGTTCATCCAAGAATAGTGTGGGGCAGACTGTCCCGGAGAGGTCTTCTCCTCTTATTGCTGAGCCCAACGAGGTGGAAGTACTGGAACTGGATGAGGAGGAAGTTGGTGCTTTAAACCCTCACAAGAGGAAGGCTGTTGAGGATGTTGTTGGTTGTCCCGGGACTCCGCAGCGGAGGAGGGTAGCAACCCCGACTCCAATAGAGGAGGAGAGCCAGAAGTTGGTAGAATAGAAAGCTCTAGAGAACCTATTAGCCTGGATGACCCTTGATGACCGGCGGAGTGAACTATGCCACCCCCGCGGACTTTAAGGTTTATGTGAAGGAGGATGTTGACACCTTCCCGGACCATCTTGTTCGGGACGTCTCGGAGGTACGTGTATTTCGTTATTACACCTTTCTTTTCCCTTGTATTTTTGTTAAGCCTTTGTTATTTTCTTTTCAGGATAATTCTCGGATCAGCGGCTGCTATACCATCATTGACCACTATCGGGTAAGAGTGGCTAAAACGAAGACCGCAGTGAAAGAGTTGGCCGATGAGAAGGACAAGTTCACTAAGTATCGGGAGGCAAAAGAGAGGGAGTCCCGGGAGCACAAGAAGGCCCTTGCGGAGGAGGTGAAAGCCCGGGAGGCGGCTATGCAGGTTGTTGGATCCCTCCGGGCGGAGGTGGAGAACTTGAAGAAAGAGCTTTCTTCCAGGCCTCGGGCAGAGGAAGTTCTCGCAGCCTTCCGGTGTACTCTTGCCTACCACGAAGAGCTGAACAATAAATTTTTCGAGAAGGTGAACTTATGTTGGGATATCGCTTCTGCTTATCTTGCTGAGAACCTGCTGGTAACATGGAAGGCTTTGCTGAGTTGTATCTCGTGGAAGAGCTTCATCGCTAGAATGCCCAGGCTGCTCGAGAAGGCACCTACGGGCACAACCACCTCCTCCTCCCAAAGAAGGCCGCGAGAAGACTCCTCCTCCTCCCGAGAACTGACTGATGAAGATCCAGGCTTCGTGCCTTGTAATTTCCTTTCTAGTTTTCTTATGTTCAAGACTTAGCCCTTGTGGCTTTTAGACTCGTTGCTTGTTTTTAATTTCTAGTATGACTTTGATTTGAATTTGGTCCAGGGCTGGTTTGCCCCGTATGTAAATATATTTCCCTTTACCTGCATTTGGTTTTGCAGTTATTTACTAAGTCTTCGTTATTTAAAAGCTTTTAATTCAATAAAAAATTTCTAAGTACACATAGTTTGTGTATTCATCCCCGGGATGGGGTTAAAAACTTTTAATTGGATAAAAAAATTCTAAGTACACATGGTTTGTGTATTTGTCCTCGGGATGGGGTTAAAAACTTTTAATTGAATAAAAAATTTCTGAGTACACATGGTTTGTATATTCGTCCCCGGGATGTGGTTAAAAACTTTTAATTAGATAAAAAATTTCGAAGTACACATGGTTTGTGTATTCGTCCCCGGGATGGGGTTAAAAACTTTTAATTGAATAAAAATTCGTGCATGTGGGTGTGCAAACAATAATTGTAGTGTAATCATAATAGCAGTATCATTCTAGTTTAAACAATCATGGCGTGTTTCTTTGCAAAATAGATATCGAGTGATGATTACATTCTAGATGAAGTAAATACAGATTTGCGCTTCTTATTGTTTAACAAAAATTATGTAGTTATGCACACCTTTCTACTGATAGAATTTTCAGAGGCGGGCTTCATACCAGGTGTTCGGGACCTTGGTTACGTTGAGGTAGTTTAACTTGTAGGTCCCCGGACGGAGCACCTTATGATTATGTAGGGCCCTACCTAGTTGGGCGGTAGCTTTCCTTGGTTTTTTGGGTTTGAAGCCTCGGTGTGCCGGAGTACTAGATCGCCTGCTTCATGTTCTCTTATCTTGGCCATCTTCCCGAAGTAGAGATTCGTTTTCTCCTTAAACCCTCCATCTTTTGCACAACTCGGTCTCTTATCTCGTCTAAAAGTTCTAGATTGGTTTTGAGGCCTTCGATGTTTGAGACTTCATCAAAATTAGCGACTCTGTGAGAGGGTGATCCGATTTCAATTGATAGTCGGGCTTCGGTGTCGTAGGCGAGTTTGAAAGGGGTTTCCCCGGACCCTGCCCTGGGGGTGGTGTTGTAGGACCACAAGACTTTTGGGAGTTCATCTGACAAAGTTTTCTTAGACTTTTACATTCTTTTCTCTAGGCCCCGGAGTATGGTCATATTAGTTACCTCTACTTGTCCATTCTCCTGAGGGTATGCCACAGATGCCCTTTTGTGCTTGATTCCAAGCTCTTTCAAGTATGCTTCGAAATCTGATCCCACGGACTAGGGGGCATTTTTTGAGACCAGAACCACTGGGATCCCGAACCTCATGACGATTGAATCCATGAATTTAATGCAATCTTGTTGATTGATCATCCTCGTCGCTTTGGCTTCTGCCCATTTAGTCATGTAATCAATGGCTACAAGGATGTAGAGGAGGTCTCCTTTCGCCCGGGGAAAAGGTCCCATGATGTCTATACCCCAAACGGCAAACGGGATCAGAGACAACACGGATGCCGGTAGGCTCGGGCTTTGTTTGGGGACATTGCTGAATTTATGGCATTGGGAGTACTTCTTCACATAAGCAACGACATCGGAGTGGATTGTGGGCCAGTAATATCCTTGTCTGATGATATTGTAGGATAAAGCTTTGGCTGCCAGGTGATCTCCGCAAATACCTTCGTAGACTTCCCGGAGACAGTAGTCTGCTTCTTCTGGGTCAACACATTTAAGAGTGGGTGCTGAGAAAGTTCTTCTGTATAGCTGATAATTCTCCAAGAAGAAGCGGGCAACCTTGTGCTTCAGGTAATTGGCTTTGTTCTGGTATTCAGGGAGCATTTCATATCTCAAGTATGCTATGAAGGGATTCATCCAGCTATCTGGGATGCTAATGCATAAGACATCCATCCTTTCGGTGCTTGGAGTCTACAATTATTTAAAGTAGACCGAGGGACTTAGGTCTGAGGAGTTTTGCACAAGTTTGGAAAGCTCATCCGTTTGGCTATTTTCTTCCCTATTGATCTGTAGGATGGTGGTGTCCGGGATGGATTCCAGGAGATCCCTAACCATGGTCTGGTATTGGGCCAGTTTTTCGTCCTTGGCGACGTATTCTCCGCTCCTCTGTTTGACGACAATCTAGAAATCGCTGTATACGACCAGGCTTTTCACTCCGAGGGACTTTGCTAACCTGAGTTCTGACAACAGGGCTTCATATTCTGCTTGGTTGTTTAGCGCTTTGAAGGCGAAAGTAATCGCCTGCTGGATGGTGAACCCTTCGGGGCTAACCAGAATAAGGCCAGCTTCAGATCTTTCGACTGTTGATGACCCATCCACATAGAGCTTCCAAGAATCCATGTTCGGTTTGTCAGTTTCGCAGATAGTCCCACTGGATGTGGGTTTTTGTTATTCCGGGATGGTGCATTCCATCACAAATTCAGCCAGAGCTTGGGCTTTTATTACTGTTCATGGCACGAATTTGATGTTGAACTGGGTTAGCTCGATTACCCAGTTGACTAGCCTTCCGGATGCGTCTGGCTTGTGGATGATTTTCCTCATCTGTTGATCCGTGACCACTCTAATCTCTCATCCTTGGAAATATTGCCTTAACTTCCTACTAGAGTGCACGAGGGCTAAGGAGAATTTTTCCAAGTTTGGGAACCGAGTCTCGGCATCTTTGAGAACTTGGCTGGCATAGTAGACGGGGTTCTGGACCCCCCTTCTTCCCAAACAAGAGCAGAACAGACGTCTTTCGGGCCGGCGACGATGTAGAGAGACAAGGGCTCTCCGGGCTTAGCTTTTGATAGCATCGGGGGGTTCATCAAATCTTGATTAACTTCCTCAAAAGCTGTATTGCACTCCGGGTTCCAATCTACTAGCTTCCTGTTTCGGGCGCCCTTTAGCAGTTCGAAGAATGGGAGACATCTTTCTACAAGATTCTGGATAAACTTGCGAAGGGCGGTAAGGGATCCTGCCAACTTTTGGATTTCTTTTTGAGTGCGGGGTATCTGCATTTCCATTATGGCATTTATTTTCTCTGAGTTTGCTTCGATCCCTCTTTCACTGACTAGGAAACCCAGAAATTTTCCCGAGGGAACTCCGAACGTACCTTTCTCCGGATTATGCTTCATTCTGTATTTGCGCAGGTTGTCGAAGCATTCCTTGAGGTCTTTTATTTGATCTGGGGTAAACACCGACTTAGAGATCATGTCATCGAGGTAAGACTCCATGTTGCACCCCCAGTTGATCCTTGAAGATCGTGTTCATCATCTTCTGGTAGGTAGCCCCGGCATTGATGAGCCCGAAAGGCATCATGATAAAAGTATAGACTGCCCGATGGGTGATGAAGGCTGTTTTAGTGATATCTTTCGGATTCATGCAGACTTGATTATACCCTGAGAAGGCATCCATAAAACTCAGCATAGTGTGACCAGAAGTTGCATCGATTAACTGGTCGATATTGGGTAGGGGATAAGAATCTTTTGGGCATGCGGAGTTGAGGCTTGTGTAGTCGACACACATTATCCACTTTCCGTTCGGTTTCTTTACTAGAACCACACTGGAAAGCCATTCCGGGTATTTTATCTCGCTAATGATGTCAGCTCTGAGCAGTTTTTCCACTTCTTCGTCAATAGCTCACTGTCCTCCGAGGCGAAGTTTCTTTGTTTCCGTTTGATGGGCTTCTTTCACGGGTCCACATCCAAACTATGCATTGTAACCGACTGGTCTATTCCGGCCATGTCTTCTGGGGCCCATGCAAACACGTCTTCATACTCCTTCATTAGCTGAATGAGTTCCTGTTCGAACATTGTTTCTAAGCCTTTTCCTATCTTCAGCTTCCGAGTGGGGTTCCCGGGTTCCAATTCTATCTCAACAATCTGTGCAGCATGTTACACTTTGGTCTTTTCCTTTATCTCTACAAATTTCTGTATTCGGGCATCTGCATTGGTTACGCTGTACCCCAAGTCTTCTATCATGTTGACATCCAACTTTGGCCTTTAACTGAGATGCTCGCAATGTTTCTTGCGGCTTTGGCATTTGGGTAAGGCCATTGCCTTCTTCCTGTTCTTAGGTTCAGTTTCTGCCATGACCAGAGCCTGCC
Organism: Apium graveolens; assembly: GCF_009905375.1. NCBI lineage: Eukaryota > Viridiplantae > Streptophyta > Magnoliopsida > Apiales > Apiaceae > Apium > Apium graveolens. The sequence goes on from NC_133652.1 coordinate 98,185,508, forward strand.
CATAACACCTCCTGGATACGTCCCGGTCTCCCTTGAGTTCTCCGATCCCTCCCAGGGTGGGAAACTTCAACTTCAAGTGAATCGTTGAAGGGATGGCTCGGAGCTTGGTGATGGTGGGCCTCCCGAAAATCATGTTGTAGGAGGATGCTACACTTATCACGTAGAATTTCATGACATGGGAGACCTGTAGGGGTGTAGTACCAAATACTACGGGGAGGTAGATTACCCCACGTATCCGAATCATGTTATTCCTAAATCCGTAGAGGGGGTCTTCGAGACAGGGATCCATTCGAAGGTGGCCAAGTTTTATCCTGTTAAGTGTGTGCTCAAAAATAATATTAGCGGAGGAGCCATTATCAACAAATCTTCTTTTTACCTCATTGTCAGAGATATCGAGAGTCACAACTAGATCTTGGTTGTGTCCAGGATCGAGGCCCTCGTAGTGGGCATAGGAGAAACACATAGATTCGTCTTCGAAGGGTTGGATTATCATTACATCGCCGTCTATGTCTGGGCTTCGTGGCGGAGAAGAGGCCTCTCTGAAGATCATGTTGACCACATGCTTGCCGATGTTCGTGGCGTTATCCTTGTCACTTAGCCTCCTTTGTAGGTACTGGTTCATGTTACCTTTCTTGATCTGATCTTCAATAAACATTTTGAAGGAAAGCAGTTTTCTGTGATATGGCCCTGATCCTCATGGTATCCGCAATGTTTGTTGCGTGCTCTATTCTTCGTAGGCGCTAGTAGTGGCTTCGGGGGTAATAAAAGGGCTTTCCTTTAACCTCTCTTAAGCTGTCAGCTCGGGGTGTGTTAAGGGGAGTCCACTCGGGCTTAGGCTTGGTTCTTGGCTTCCTTTCATTTCTTTGGGGCCTGGAGTAGTTGTCCCGGTGTGGGGTTCCCTGAGACTGCTGGGTGTAGTTGGACTGTCTATCCAGGAGGTCTTTTCAGGAGTCGATACTTCGGGAGGGAATTTTGTTGAACTACTTATGTGCCCCTAAGCGGCATTTGGTAAGGTCGTTATTATCGTAGATATTCGAGATCTGTTCAAAGTAGTTCAGGTGCTCTTCAGGATCTGCAAGTCCATCAAAAGAGTCAAAATTGAAGTGTTTAAGGCTGGGCTCTATGAGGGTAGACTCCAGTTTTCAAGTGAATGGCGTGGCCGCTGCACCGAATTCCATGTCTCCTTCGACTTTTCTCTTGAGGTCTCGGAGATCCCGGGCCATCTGCTCTTATTTAGATTCTTTTTCTGGCTCAAAGTCTGAGGAGACATGAACCCTGCGCGTCTTCTTTTTCAGCTTTGCCTCTTCTTCTTGAATTTTTTTTCCAATGTTAGATTTTGCCTTGGCCTCTTCTTCTTTTCGGATCCGGTCCCGGAGTGCGGCTCTTTTGATTTCATCCCAAGCATCTTTGCGGGGCCTTTTCAGGTTCTTTCCAATCCGGTCCAGGACCAAACCCTGGGATTCTCTGGAGTGCTTTTCCTGATCCCCTGGGCGGGTTTCAGGCTCACGGTTCTTTTCTTTCCATAAGCTCACATCTGTTTGAATCTACTCAGGGGTCATGCTTCCCCAAGGGTTTGCGGAGGTCTCTGCGTACTTGTGGGTTGCCCTTTCAATGGTTAGCCTCTGATCTCCGGGCTGGAGCTTAGACGACGCACGAGTTATGGGGGGGCTCCTCTTCTATCTCCTCCATTTTGACATCCCTGGGTGGGACAACGGTGGGCTGAATAGTCCCCGAGACTGATGTCTTACTTTTTCTCGTGGCCATTTTTTTAATAGAATAAGGGAGAAAGACCACAAACGCAACGAGGTATGCAGTCGTAAGAAATGAAAAGTATGAAAAGGAAAGTGAGGGTGTTAACGTTACTTGGGGGGAGGTTTTTCTGTATTCTTGGGACTGTATGGCGTGATTGGAAATGGCACCACTACAACGGAGGTTCGCCCCATCCTTTTAGCGCCAATGATAACTCTGTTTCTTCCCCGGTCTTCTCCTCTTTCACCCGAGCTCGAGCCCGGTCCACGTGGCAGATAATGTGTGCTTAAGCTGCTAAGTAGGGCTTCTGCAAAACAAAATCGGAAGGGGAGCTGTGTCCCTGCGGCAACTCCGGTGTGAGAGTAAGATTGGGGTTTCTTTAAGGAGAAGAAGAGGGAAGAAGGAGTTATTCAAAAGTATATGTATAGTGGTGTGTGTGTGTGTATATGTGTAGCAGACAATATTTTCCAACCCCTAAAACCCTTTTTCTTGGGTCCCTTTATAGGCTCCCACATTTAGGGTTTTAAGGGTTTGTACCTCTTTATTTTAACCCTTGATGATTCTTGGTTATTAAGTGATTGGATGGTTCAGATGGACCGTGGGGCCCGCATGTCCTTTTTGCAACTGGGGTGTCCTGAGATTCATACACATGGACGGCTGAGATGTAGTTGTTCCATTTCTGGTAACATGTGACGGTTGACATTTCTGTCATTTACCACGTGTTCTGGGAACCACCCCGGCTTGGGCCTGGGGTGTTCTCTACTTGGACTTTTGTACCATTTTACTTGTGCCTGATTACTAATTATGGCCTATCAGAACGAATGTTTTTAATTTGAATTGCCAAAATACGAATTATTGCGACTCCACTGTTGCTCATTCATACATCGAATTACAACATAAATTTTTAATATCAAACACCTAGAAAGCCCCAAATTCGAAATCCTAATTCAGCAAAATCCTAAGCCTTAATTTTCAATTACAAAACTCTATTAATTCAAATGAAAGTAAAGCATATATGTACATATACATATGTATAATCGAACGAAGAGGATGTTAATCGAATAAAATTATCACTGAATCATCAAAACAACTATTAATTTGCTTAAAAAACCACATCGAACAAAGAAAAAAGGTTTCACACCAATTACATACAACCCTCTGATCCGTTGGTAGTACGTCTTGAAGGAGCCATCAATCGCCCCTCCATCTTTGTTAGTGTTTTATGTGTCTGGTTTGTGTGCTTTTCTAATTCTGCGTAATTACCGATGCGTTTATAATTGAACAAAATAGGATTTATCCGCTGTTCGCAGATATTATTTGTGATCTGTATATGGGGGCAAAATAATAATTAATCCGTAACGTAAACAATATTCACGATCCAGGAAAAATAAATTTAAATCACAGTTATTGAATGATTGATCTAATGACCCTTAAATCGTTTGTTGCTTAATTCATCCCGGACAAATAGTCAGTGAGAATGGGCTTCTTTTAATTTTTGCAAAGTTTTTTCTCTCTCTCTTTTATATTAGTATATCATCCATCTCCACGTAATATTTTCTTTTCTCGCATTAAAGTTCATGGTACCTGTTGGGATGTATCTCGGACCTTTTGGTCTTTTTTTTGGAACTTTATAACTTAAAAATATTTTTACATTTGTTGCCCCAACAACGATATTATTATGGTCAATATTATCCATCCAAAACTTCATAATCTATCCTTTTCACTCTTAATTTTTTTATTTGTCTCATTTTACTTTCCTTTAAATCTATTCCCATCATATTGCAATATTAATATTTTGATTTATCAATTCCATGCGGTAAGGAAAGAGACTTGTTTTAGGCTGGTTTGTAACAACATATTCATGAGTTTTGTCGACTCAATTTATAAATTGAATTTATAAATAATTTATATGTTAATAATGATGTACATTTTTTCAATTTATTTTGATTTTTTGCTTTTTTATTGGCTTCAACTTTAAGATAGTTGTTTAAAATTGTTGATCTAAATATTAAATATACAAATAAAGAAAATTACATTTAAAAATTATTTATTGTAATTTATTTAAGTAAAAAGATTCTGACTTATAAGTAAATTTATTCAAATATTTAATTAATTTATAAATATTAATCTATTTATCACTTTTAAAACACTTACTCATTATAAGTGATAAATTATTTATTTTAATATTTCCCAAACTTGATATTTATGACACACTTTTAATTTTTTGTGCAGCCTCCTTGTTTTCAACTTTATGGTACCTATGTCTCAGGAGTTGTGCACGTAAATATGTCCACAAAAATTGGCACTGGAGCAAATCAAAAAACTATCTTCGAGTCATCTTAGGGTCCATGGACAGTTGGTCCTGAAGTTGCAAGTTTTTGTTTCTTTCCGTTTTTGACAGATTTTTTTTACATTTTAAATTCACCTAGCTCGACTTATTTTTTTTAAAAAATGGATTTAATTTAAAAATATATAAAATTATGTACTTTTATGTTTATCATCAGTTTAGCTCATTTAACATATTTTCTTGTATTGTTAGAGAATAATAACAATATAAAGATCCTTAACAATATTTCATAAAATAGAAAATAATATAAAATAAAAGTGATAAAGTTGAAATTGTCCTCTCAAGTCCATACATTACAATTGGATGGGGGATTTTATACTCAAAAATCATATATTTGTTCTACATAATTTTATACATTACAAATTTTACCCAAAATAATAAAGTTCTAGAATATAAAAATTAACCCCTTCATCCACTCATTTCTTTCACTACAACCATTATATACATTAAATATTGGTTGTATCCACAACTTTACCCACTATTGTTATTTTTTCACTCCGTGCACAAACCATTTATATACAAATCAATAGAGAGCAAGTCCAATATCACTATAATTATTGCTATAATTTGGCATCAAAAAATATTTTTTGGTGCTATAATAAAACTTCAAATTCAATGTTAGTTGCATTTTGAAACCAAATAATTTTAAATTTAACTCATTTTTGTCTTTCCCTCCTATATCTTAATTAAAATTTACTAATATACATGTCATTTATGGTTACTTGATGATATGATATGAATGCATAAATGCATCTTGGTTTCAAATTTAGAATCAAGGATGCATATTTGCATCAAGGATAGAATATCTTTGGAGTTAAAATTTTTAACATTTGATATCAAATTATGGAAATGGCACCAGTTATATCATTGCGTTGGAGTTGCTCTGAGGCCCAAAGATTGTTACAAATATATTTTTTTAATATTTTATAAAAGATAACATTTTTCATAATAATATGGGACCAGTGCATTAGACCCATTAATTATACTAGTTTTATACCCGTGCAATGGGCTATTTGTAAATTGTTAATATAAGTATTTTAATTCTAATTTTATATATCATTATTTATCTTTAAATAATTTTATTTATCCTAAAATATTATTCTAATTAAATCTAACTTCGGTTAATTTTATAAATTAAAATTAATAATGTATCTTATAATTTACGTATAATATTTTACTTTATGTTTTAGTTTCAAAATGTTATTTTTTATTTAAATTGTTAAATAATTTTGTCGATAGTTGTATCTCATACATTTATTTATCCTTTAATTATTTTATTTTTTCCTAAAATATTGTTCTAATTAAATTTATTACATTAAATACTCAATGTGTGTCTTGTGTACATTAAATTTATTTCTATGTATTTGTTCTTTTTTTTCTATAACTTCTTTTAATTATATATATTTTGGATTTTTATTTAAAGTAATTGCATATAATAAATCCATTTTAAGTGGTTTACAATAATTATATATAGAATATAATTTAAAATAATTACACATTATAAATGATTATAATGAGTTTTATTGAACAAAGTACATTTTTTTAAAAAAAATAATTGATTTTTTTGTTGTATTTGAACTTGAGCTTGTGAAAATGCTACTTTTTAAGTTACAAAATGACTTTATAAATTGTGACGACCAAACCATCTAACCATATAATTTCAACACGTGACATCTCACATTAATTTGTAATTATTTTGGTACACAAGTTTTTGGTTTACATAGCTTTAACAGGTCTCACGTAATACTGTGACACGGGCAGCAAACGTCTCCAGCGTAATATTTTGCCAAGGTAATCAGAATTAATACGTCCTCTCAGTTAACTATTTTGAAAATCCATTGTGTCGTGATTATGTTCAACAATGAGCATCGTCCAAGTATATAAGTGGGATGCATGATGCATGCATAAAATTTTAGTTAAATACAAACATGTGTTTGCCCGTATGGTGTGTCTCAGTGTGTGCTTGCCATAGAGGAGAACAACATGCATCTAAGTTACAATACATATGCCATAGCAATTAAAGAACTGATTAGCAATACAAATTACAAGCTATCATCAGAAAACGGCAGAATGATTCATGATAGATGTTAAACATGATGAACATTAAACTACATAGAAGTACTTAGAAAAATTATGTTCCATTCCAAAGAAAACATAAAGAAGAACCCTAACTAGTCATACAAAGTTAAACTGGGAAATTAGAACTCAAACAAAAACTACTACATGCAGTTTCCACTTGATGATTAAATGTAAGGAGAAATCCCCACATTTGCAGCAGAAAGAAATCCATCTTTCATTAGTGCATCCTCTCCTTCCTACACATTTGTAAAATACCCGAATCACATGATTTGATGTAAAATAGTTTGTATAAATTTTGTGTGTTTGGTGGTCAAATAAGATAAGAGTACCTGCTGGCACACATTTGGTTTCTTCACGGATTGATCAGGCAAAAGTCCGAAATGAATATGTGGAAAATGGGCCCACTAATTCAACAAAACAAATGAGTCATGAATGATAAGTTATCCAATTAAGCTAGTTAAATTAACCTACCCTAGTTAGTAAACCTTGATACCAAGTTACTACAGTAATACACATATATAATTGTACGTTTCTGGGGTCTTACATTCTTGGCAGCTGCACTAAAAGCCTCCCTGTGACTAATATCAGGATTCCCAGCTTTAATACGCTGGATCTCTTCCCTGCAGTTAATTCATAGCAGCATTTTTCAATATTCGATCTTAGGTTATGTCACAATCCTAGCAACATTCTTGTCATACACACATACAAAAACGTATTTATAATGAATGAAAGGGTAGCTAGTAACACTTTAAACATAAAAATCTTTTCATCTCTGTTACTTACTTGATAAACCTGTTGTAAGCAGATGGCACTCTTTGTCTCTTTTCTGGAGCTGCATATGGACAGACATAAGGACAAATTAACAAAACAGACATTTTTACAACTTATTTTTATCACTTTTTTCTCATGTTCTGCAGCTTTCATTTCCCCTACCTCTAGCTCCCTTAATTTTCTCTTCCACCATTCAATATCTCTATATACATTTATCATTACTTCATCATTATCTTCAACACCATGTGTATTGGACTGGAAATATCTATATGCATCTCTTACTTTCCGGGGGAGAAATATTTAACTTTCCTTTTGTTTTGTGAAAGCAAAAACAAAAACGAAGAGATGCTCATAGCTAGTAATAATTGTTACACTATCATTATGTAAGGATTAAGTGCACATATATCTGTGAGGCTTTGAAAGTCAATAAATTTTTTGCTCAAGAAAAGGGAACCTTTTTAGTGAAACTATTGGGAAAGTCATGAGAATGGAGAATTTAGTGTTGGGGAAGATTTATCAACTTAGAATGACGAATAAGTTGGAAGTGGGTTATTTAAAGTTACCTTTTGATCAGGTTCAAAAAGTGAAAGTAGAATAACATTGACAAAGAAGAAATATAATTTCTGAAAGATACTTAATTTTGAGACACGGAAAGTTTGATTTATTAACTTTTTTGTGAGTACAGTTACATTCATCTTCTTACAAACAACTACCATTTCATAACTTGCTTTATAAAATATCACGATCAAGAACCGTTTATGTATATTCATTTAAACGGTCTACCATGAGAACTTCTAAATATAAAGTGCTCGCATATATAATCATGATAATTGAGAGTGTTTTTCTAAAATAAACCGGGGGAATTTGAAATAGGCACACATATATATAAGGCTAATTATATATACATAGGTAAAAGTTATATCTTACGCCTGTTAGGTACAGGGGGTGTAGGAAGAAGCTCATCAACTCCTCTAACCGGCATGAGAGATTCATTGGGGTTAGGTACTTGATTAATCAGCAACATGTTAGACGGCGAGCTTCGAATTTCCTCCTGCAAAATTTCACCAAGAAACCCTAAACTTTTATTTTCTGGCTTGTGAATATTGTATACAAAATACAAAAATAGCTAGGCATGTATACCATGAGTTGCGAAAATAGAGTGATATGAAAGAATTAGCAACATTTTCTGGTAGGTTATAAAGAAGTGCACAACTACTTCCCAATAAGTACACATACATATTCGACCCTACATTTTGTAGATAACTTAACAATATATTTAGATGCACTCACAAACACACACACACACATGAAGCCCTAATTTTAGGTTTATGTATGTAAAAAAGCTTACCATAAGATTTTGAGGAGAGAAGAAAGAGTGCCCCAGCTGGTGAAACTGATTAGATGAAGGAAGAAGGGCTCTCATGTTCACAGATAGAAGGTTGGTGCAGTGGCCACATCGAACCGTCACAGTCATGAACAAGCTAGAGCAAGGAACACTCACCTACAATAACAGCAACAATTAAATATTAGATCTTACAGTGATAATTTGTAGTGAATTTTCAAGAAAGATAAGAGGAGAAAGAAGGGAAAAAGGGTGAAATAAACACAAAATACCGCGAGAATAGTGTCACAATAGTCACAATGGACGTAACAAAGCTTCTCGGAGGGAGGAGATAGGTGGTAGTGGTGGTCCGGTGAAGAAAAAGCAGTTGAAGAAGACATGACTTTCACCTGAAATATAAGATATGATTCCACAATGATTTGATTGATTGATTGATATATTGACTGATCAATTTATGTAAACATATATACCTAGGTATTAAGAGATTGATTGATAGACAGACTAACCGACTCGGATCTGATGATCTTTCTGAATGTTGTGAAAACAAGTCAAGTGTGATGATGAATTATGAGAGAGAAGGGGAGAAAATAGTGGGGGAAAAAGACAGCCACACTCACTTGATATAAAGAGGAGTACTACCTCCCTTTGATTTAACAGTTCGACATGTTTTTTATTGCCCTACTTCTTTTTTTAGAATATTTTAATTGGTTTTCCTTTCTCCTTTTTAATGAAACTTTACTATTTTCTGTAATACATTTATTTTACTTTGGATCACCTGATTTTGGCTAGGGAAAAATTGTCCACACATTCAACTTAAATTAACCGTACTTGTGAAGTAACACTGACTCTGCTCTTCAAGTGTGGTGAGATTTCAAAAATATCAACCATTTTCTAAAGTACATTTCTTTTGGAGATAATAATGAATACCTCTTTTTAAGTAGGGCTTGAAAACATATTACTTGTGGAAACCTAGCCTAGTTGACTATTGGCTCTATATGAACTTTAACCTAAAAACAATTTCCAGTAGTAATGTGAGATTTAATATTCTATTTATCGGTGAATTGGTTATTTGGTTATTAGAATCAACTCAATTGCAATAGTGATCGAAATTTGCAAAACATAGACTTTCACTACTACTATAATGTACCTAAGGTCCTAAATACATGCTCTCCCTCCCCTCATTTCATTTCTTTATATTGGGAAAAAAAGTGAATAAAAATCGAGTGCAGAATTTCAAAAAAAAAAGTTATGCGATTATATCTTATTGTATCTTAAAATGCTTATCAGATATATTCTTCCAAATGTAAAAAATAGGGGATGGAGGACATACTTTGTAACATTTTTCTCTTATAAATAAAAAAAAATTACACAAATCTTCCTGAATGATAAATTAATGTACAAGTACTCCCTCACATACACTTAACAATTTGTTAGGGTTATAAACCTTCCTCGCTATCTTTTTCACAAAAATTCTAGTTTATCAACTTACAAGATGATGAAAAAATTGTTAATATAGCAATTAGATTGCTTTACCATGGAAAACAACACTGTATTGAGCATTTTATATAGACATTTTTATTTAACTAGTGGAGAATTTCATATGCCCACATATTACTAGCTTTAACAGGAACACATGCATTACAGAGTTAAAAGATAATGTGAAGGTGAAATATCTCTTATTGAGTTCTTTGAGAAGCTCTCTACACACCGTGTATAAGACTGTATAAGATGTATATGTACATACAGTACATGTACTTCATTTAGGGTCATGATTCAAACATTCGATTCGATTGTTGAAATCATATTATGCGTTATTATTTTTCGCTAATACGTTAAAAATTGAAAATTTGTGTAAAAGTGAGGATCACATTATCTATCCGCGATTAATACATCACCTTCAAGATTTTTAGCTTGTTGTAAAAAATATAATAAAAAGATATATTGCTAAAAATCGAATGTGATGGATCAGCTTCTAACATTTATAAGATATAATAAAAAAAACATATATGCACATACATCTAAATCTATATACACTAGCAACATTGGATCTGAAAATATATGGTTGACATTCCCGAGGATGTGTGGCACAGGCGGTAGAGGTGGGGGGAGAGGAATCAAGAAAGGGACCTGTGCATGGGAGTGATTAGCTTTACTTCATTCACCTGTTGTTTTCAAAGTTAAGAGGCTGTGTAAGCCTTTTCCCATTCCTGTTCTGGGTTATCAGTCTTTCAAACAATTAACTTATACTATAACAATAATAATAAACAAATACTCCGTAGCTCCAAACCCTAGGGCTTAGGAAAGCCTTAAATGTCGGGCACCTATATATTCGTCCACCTTTGCACTTTAATCCAAGTCCTCGCCCTAGGATTCGAGGTCAATTCTCATTTCCAGCTTATTGCTTGGTATGAATGCACTGCACAGGCCATATATAACTTACTAAGTCATTAGATTAGGTCTCTATGTAAGAAACTCGTAAATCAAGTCCAGCTTAATTTATTTCGTGTGTACGTATGTTTAACAGCGCGTACTTCCAGACATATAACTATAAATCCAAACTAATACATAATATATTTATTAATCCAAACTCTATTACAAAGGTTATAATTCGAAAGCGTAGCTAAAGCGGAAATTTAAAAGTCAATCTATTACAATCCTAAGATCCTCGAAAACCAATAATATCCAATTCGAATCTTAGACCGAACCTAAAATATTAAAAGAATGAGCTGCGAAGCCCAGCAAAAAAATTATCGATCCAACTAGTAGGTAAAACAACATATACACATATAACAAATACAGTAATCTATACGATAAGATATATAGAACAAAAACTTTTGATACATATTCGTATTCTTATTCCACTATACCATAGATTTCCTATAGCAACCCTGAAAAATTGTTGTCTGTTAGGTCACACATACAGTAGAAGGGGGTTGAATACAGTGTATACTATAATCAAATCGAATTAAGAACACAAGTATGAAACACAGAATAATCTTATTAATAAAACAGTATTACAATGGAACCGTCCTCTCTCAGTGATGAACAAATATCACGAGAGCTGCTAGGTTTACAATGAATAATATTCTCGATTAAGATAACATTTATAGTGTAAACCCTATGATGTGTTTATATAGATACACAGTTACAAGATAAACTTCTAATTGATATCGAATATAAGTCTGCATCCTAAAATATATCAACTAGTTATCTTTTCTTCCAAGTATTCTATTCTTCATAGAATTCTTCTCCATGCATATCTCTTCTTGTGTTTGCCTTAATCTTCTTTCCTTCAATGAGCCGTCTTCCTTATCTGAATGTCTTCTTAAGTCCTGATATTATCTCTTGATAAATATCTTCTGATATCTTGAGTTCTGATAACTTAAGTTCTGATATCTAAAGCTTTGACTTTAGTATAAGTACTGATATCCAGTTAAGTCCTGATATGTCCTGTTGGTTAAGATCTGAAAACTAAACACAAATCATTATTAGACATGACATCACAAATATATATAACAATCTCCCCCAACTTGTAAATTAGCATAATATACAAGTTTAATAGATATTTTATGATGTCAAAAACATTAAGTACAAATGCATATGAGAATTTGACTAAGCAACTACAACTCACAGTCCTTGTAGCTTTTACCATCCTTAAAGTCTGATATCAGCTTTAGCCTGTTTATCCTTCAGAATTTAACAGCTGTAGTTCTTGACTTGGTTTCAGTGTGTGATCTCTTTAATGTCAGGAGTTGTTCTGAGATAGTTCTTCAACAGACTTCTCTCAGCATATTCAAGTTCATTCTGCATCCTCCTTTTTACATCTTTAAGTTCAACTGTATCTTCACCTGTTTGAAAGATAGCAGCCCTGAGATCATTTATTTTTGCTTTCCTTATATCCTGATCTAGTCTGATGACATAGGCTTTATCAGACTCTAGATTGAATTCAAGACCTTTAATACCAAGAATTGTAGTGATTATTTTGGCGTAATTAGGCTTCATCTCAACTATATCACCATTGTGAGCTCTGTACTTAGGATAATATGGTATGTCAGACTTTACAGAGTAAAGTTTCTTCTGCCTTTGATTATCAGATTTTAAGTAACTGGCATCACCATCTGTTGATCAGTTTTTCACTTGAAGTAGAAATAGCACATGTTACAATTCTTCAAAATACTTCAAACAAATAGCATTCTTTCTAATCTGGAATACCCTCCCATCTATCATAAAATATAACATGATATCTTCTTTCAATACAGAGTGGTAGATCATTTGTACAGACTCCAGTTGGTTGAATCTTTCAGGAGTTGTTCCTACTCCTGGTTCACTCAAAGAAGTTGGATCAGATGTAGTATTATTTACTCTCTTTTCTTTAAAACTACCCAATCCTGATTTATCTCTAGCTTCCTTCCCTCTAATAACTCTTGCTTCAAAACCACTTGATGTAGTCTTCAAAAGTTGAGTAGATTGTTGAGCTTTAGTAAACCCAGGTAGTAGAATTTTTAAAGGTTTAACATGAGCAATGTCAGAGGTTTCCTTTTCTTTATCTTCTGATATCAAGCCAACTTGAGCTCTGTCAGAGGTTGCTTGCTTCATTGTAATATCAGAATTTACTAAGTCTTGATCTTGAACAACATGAGCTATGTCAGAGGTTGTTTGAATATTATTTTTCTTCTAAATCAGACTAGTATCTTCATCAGATTTTGCTTCCAGATCCATGATTGGCATATATACCTTTACAAGTTCATCAATTTTTGCTTTACCCTTGGGTCTAGGATCAACTTCCACCTGTGATTTGGCTTTGGATTCAGATTTGATTGCCTCAGAGTTTGTCTTCTCTTTAATCACAATGCCTTTAGGCTTAGGTGGTTTCTTTGCAATGACTTGAGCTTTTGACATTGACTTGACATTTTCTGCTTTAAGTCTGGCTTCTTCTTCCTTCAGACTTTCAATATCCATGCCTGGATTGTCCTTTAGGAACAGCCTTTTGGAAATCTCTTCATCAAGTTTCAAAGTTTGTTCACTAGAACTCATCCTTTTACTAGTATCAGAACTTGTTCTTCTCCCAGCATCAGAACTTGTTCTCTATGTAGAAGTCACTGCTTTCCTAGATGAAGAGCCTTTGCCTTGACCATAACCTCTACCCCTTTCAGAGTTTCCCTAGTCATCATTATCATCATCCTTACCCTTCAGTGGTTGATCAGTTTTGCATTTGGACTTAATCACTTTCTCCCCCTTTTTGGCATCATCGGGTAGAAGGAGAGAGACACGCAATTCCACAGAGTTTTGGATTCATTGAGTTGATCTTGTTGAGCAGGTTGATTCTTCAAAATATCAGATATTTGAGCTTGCTGCTTTTCTTGAGTCTTTTCTATGTACCCAATGCGGTCAAAGGCTGGCTTAAAAAACCTGTTCTTTTCCAATTTGACATTCATGTCTTACTGAATCAGGGTTTCTTGAATTTTGTTCACCTTGGCTTGAGTTATTGAGTGTTGACCTTAAAGGTGCCTTGTACTCAATGCAGTAACTTTGAGTTGTGCTTTGAAGTCATCATTTATTAGCATCTCATCAGCTTTAGCCAGGTGCTCAGCAAGAATATTTGTAGTGGGAACAAAATCAACTTTGTTCCATTCCTTGGTCCATTCTCTTCCTCTATTTGTTTCACTCCAAGGTACTGGTGCATCCTCTCTCACAAACTTTTTAATCAAATCAGCTTTATTAACTGTTTGTAGAGGTGCATGTCCTAAAGGACCAGCTGCATCAGTATTTTCATTTGTAGCAGCTTCACCAGTATTTTCAGCATTTGCAGCATCAGAACTTACAGAGCCTGCATAATCAGCTTCCTCTGATAAAATGATAGTGTGTGAGGCTATAGAGGTTTCAAAATCATCCTCTAAGTTCTGATCAACATCCAAATTCTGATGCTCACCTAATATCTGATCTTCATCATCTAGATGCAGAAGAGGTGTTGTTGGAATATCTGCATTGAAATCAGCATCTAAAATTGGTGTTGTTGGTGGAGTTTGTTGAAGAATGGTTGGAGCTTCCAAGTAAAGAACCTCAGGCACAACCAAGTTGTGAATATCTATTTCAGCACTTGTACTTGGGTCTTCAGCATGTACTTGTTCAATGATAGGAGACACAGGAGGTGTAGACACTCTTTCTTGAGCAGTTTCTTCAACTTGAATTGGAGACAGTGGAGGTGTAGATACAGTGGCTTCAGCAAATTCTGGTTGTGTACAAGGAAGAGATTCAATCACAATTGGCTCCTTTAAGATCAGAGATTCATGATCCCCTTCCTTAGCTGCTGCTTCCATATCCTCTGAATTTGACTCAACTGTGTACCTGTTAGCTCTTTGTTTCTTCACTTTCTTCAAGGGTGGAGAGACTGTGGGAGCTTTGTCATCAGAATTTATCTTTCTAAGCCTTTTGAGGGGCCTAGAACTCTCAGTTTCCTGAACTTTCTGAGAAGAGACCTTCTCAGCTACTTTTGCAACAGGTTCTGATGTGTAAACCTGTGCCTCATCTTCTGATTCATATCTTAGAATAATCCTCCTTTTTTTATGTTGTGTCTGAGGTACAGTCTTTGTCTCTTTGCTCTAGAAGAAGAAGGCTTCACTGTAGTATGTGCTGATGATTGATTAGCATGATCTGATGTGAGTGGTTGTTGAGTGACAGGAGTAGGTACTGATGGCTGTTGTGGGTTGGTGGGTTGGACATCAAGATATACAGTGGTATAAGTTTCTGGATCAGCATTTACCAAGACTTGTTTTACTGATTGAGGAATTTGTAAAGGTCTAAGCATATATTTCTTGGTATCAGAGTTTAACAGGTCATTAAAAGCCCTTTTTGCAAGCTTAAAGGGTAAAATTAAGTCACTGAATAGTTGGGGTTCATCAGCACAACAGTAATTATATATAAGCTGACAGAATCTAACGAAATATACTACATTCTTATCTTCTATCATCATATCCCCTATAAAACCTAGCACAGCACTTGCATAATCAAAATGAGTTTGATTTATAAGAGTGTACCTGATTTGCTGACTCAGAATGGGAATAGAATCAAAGTTGGAGCATTTATTTGCGAATGCCTTGGTGATGCATTCAAAGAAATAACTACATTCCTTTCTGATAGGTGATCTTTTCAATTGACCCTGCTTTCCTAGGCTTTGCTCATAGCCCAAATTGGCCATAAGCTGCTGTAAAATAGGCTCCTCCACTGTTGACAATGTACAGTCTTCAGGTAAATGGAGAGCTTTACGAACAGCCGATTTAGTAACCACATACTCGATATCGCCTGATGTGAAAATTATGCTTGGAGAACCAGCAGCACCACCATCATCATATAACCCAGTTCGCCAGAACGTCAGCACTTGTTTGCCAGAAATAGATTGAGGTTTAGTCAGAGCATACCCAATCTCACTATGAGTTAAGAAATCTTGTACAAAATGAAGTTCCGAAGGAGCTTCACTCTTAGTGAGAATGGCAACATAGTTGTTAGGGACGAACTTTGCTCCATTAAAGATTATATCCTTGGGTGCCATTGAAAATAGGTGAGAAGTTGGAATGCCTGAAAAGTATTTGATAAAATGTCTGTATATAAACCATCAGAGAATGTGAGAAGATAAGAAAAAGAGAGAGAGTAAATAGAATAGAAATGTAAATAAAAGATTTGAAAATCTTTTATCTCTTTTACTTAGACACTCCACGTTTCAATAGTTATTGAGAAGTGGAACAGACGTTACACCTGTCAGGCATGCAGCAGTTAAGACAGTAGTTAATGGGCACGGGAAATAAGTAATGAACACTATGCACATGCAGTTTTTGAAAAAGAAACTATTCCCACTAAACAAATGATTATGATTTTCTTTATCTCACATAAACCAATATTCTGATAAAATATAACCGTTCAAGTATTGACTTAAAAATAATCAAGGAAATAAATACTGCCACGTCAGCATCAGAACTTGATTATTATCAGAATTTAAAAGTCATCAGAATATGGCTCCTTAACTCAAAAAGTGAATGTTTATTCTTGTAATTCTTCACACAAATACTGATATGGTTACAACAGAACTTAATCATCAGAACTTCCATCAGAACTTGTCCTCAGAATTTATGCAACTGACACTTAAACTGTTCATCTAAAACAACATTAATCACCACGGTAATTTTCATCATTCACATGGAGTGTTAGTGTGTGCATTAAGCTAAATATCAGACAAAGAGTAAAGTCTGATTCACATCAGTAATCTTAGAAATAAGGCATAACTAAGAACTTTGCTTAAAACCTGTCATTAGTCTGAAGTCTACTATAGAATGAGTTCATGCATGAGTCCACCTCAATTGTTTTGTGCTCATTTTATGCATCTTTTGAAATTCCTTTTTACAGTGGCTTCTCAGTGTAAGTGAGTCACGACTGCTTATCAGAATTTATGATATTATTAGAGTATTTCTCCAGTAATCAGAGAATGTGAAAAGTCACCAAGAAAATTATATTTTTGCTTTTCTAATGCATATTACTTAATACCAGCAATGCACTTGGGTCTTCCCTTCCACATATATTTTTCTCTAGATCTCAAAGGAGTACCTGATATTTCTTTTCTTTTCTTTTCCTTTTGATAAGTGAGGCTTATCAGCACTTAGTACATCCATGAGATTTATCAACATCAGAACTTAACAGATAAGAAGCACTATTCTAGTTTTTGACTTAGTAATAAGATACACAAAGTAAACCTAACCAAGTTCAATATCAGAATTTGCTTGTGTTAAAAGATTTCCACATAAATAATTACTTCAAACATGGGATCATTAGTATATTAGAGACTACTAGGTCAGCATCTAGCACAGTTATCCTCATTGGATTGAATAGTCATAGAAACATTCATATCACTATCAGAATTTATAAATTCACATCAGACAACAATCAACACTTAGGTAAATTTCAATTTAAGCACAGATTTCATAAAGAGAGTAATACCTGTAAATACTGATCATAAAATCTGATGTATTAGAACATAAACTAAAAAGATTTAGAGAAAGAACCTGAAACCATTCCAAGTTTATTTACCAATCTTGTAAAAGTAGCTTCACATAGTGGTTTTGTGAAGATATCTGCTAGTTGTTGATCTGTTGGAACAAAATATAATTCCACTGCACCTTCCATCACATGTTCCCTTATGAAATGGTACCTTATGCTGATGTGCTTTTTCATAGAGTGCTGAACTGGGTTACATGTCATAGCAATAGCACTTTGATTATCACAGTAAATAGGCATTTTAGAAAATTCTAACCCATAATCCAGTAACTGATTCTTCATCCAAAGAATCTATGCACAACAGCTTCCTGCAGCAATTTACTCAGCTTCTGCAGTTGATGTGGAAATTGACTTTTGTTTCTTGCTAAACCAAGAAACTAATCTGTCTCCAAGAAATTGGCACCTTCCACTTGTGCTTTTCCTGTCAATTTTGCACCCTGCAAAATCTGAGTAACCTATTAGCTTAAAGTCTGATTCCCTAGGATACCACAATCCTAGATCAGTTGTACCCTTAAGGTACTTGAAAATTCTTTTCACAGCTATTAAGTGACGTTCTCTTGGATCTGCTTGAAATCTTGCACAAAGACAAGTAGCATACATGATATCAGGTCTACTTGCAGTTAGATAGAGTAGTGAGCCAATGATACCTCTGTAATCAGTAATATCTACTGATGTACCAGTATCCTTATCCAATTTTGTTGCAGTGGCCATAAGAGTGGATGCACTTGAACAGTCTTGCATTCCAAATTTCTTCAACAAATTTCTGGTGTACTTAGATTGATAAATAAAAGTTCCTTCTTCATTTTACTTGACTTGAAGGCCCAGAAAATAGCTAAGTTCTCCCATCATACTCATTTGATATCTTGACTACATTAGGTTGGCAAACCTTTTACAAAGTCTGTCATTTGTAGAACCAAAAATGATATCATCAACATATATCTGCACCAAAAGTAAGTCCTTTCCATGGTTGAGCTAGTATAAGGTTTTATCAATAGTCCCTCTGTTAAATCCACTTTCCAAAAGAAACTGAGCTAATGTCTCATGCCATGCTCTTGGAGCTTGCTTAAGGCCATAAAGTGCTTTATCAAGTCTGTAGACATGATGAGAAAATTTTGAATCTACAAAACCTGGAGGTTGTTCAACATATACTTCTTCTTCCAATTCTCCATTAAGAAAAGTACTTTTTACATCCATTTTAAAGACTGTAAACTTTTTGTGAGCAGCATAAGCCAAAAATATCCTTATGGCTTCCAATCTAGCAACTGGTGCAAATGTTTCATCATAATCAATTCCCTCATGTTGAGAATATCCTTTTGCAACCATCCTTGCTTTATTCCTCATTATTATGCCATCACTATCAGTTTTGTTTCTAAACACCCATTTTGTACCAACAACTGATCTGTTCTTTGGTCTTGGCACTAGGGTCCAGACTTTATTTCTTTCAAATTCATTTAACTCTTCCTGCATTGCTTGCACCCAATCAGTATCTTGAAGAGCTTCTTCCACTTTCTTTGGTTTATCCTGAGAAAGAAAAGAATGATAGAGACTTTTATTTGATGTTTCTGTTCTAGTTCTAATACCTGCTTCAGGATCTCCAATAATCAAGTCAGGTGTATGTGCTTTAGTCCACTTCCTTGCAGATGGAAGGTTATCTCTAGAACTGGATGCTCCCCCATGATCCATGTTGTCTCCATCAACATTTTCTGAAGCTCCCCTGAAATTATGCTCTTTGAGTTGGATTCTTCAGAATTTGAGTTTCCAGAATTATCAGAACTTGGCCCATCAGAACTTGATGAATCAGAACTTGAAGAGCCTGTTCTAGGTTCTGATGCTTCTTGAGATGTGGTTGGATCTTCAATATGCTCCCCCTGCACAGGTGCATTTTCCTTTGGCGTAGTCACCACAGTTTCAATAACATCAGAGTTTAACCCATCAGAGTTTGCAGTATCAGGATTTAGACTATCAGAATTTATAGAATCGGAATTTAAAGCTTCATTCTCAAATCTCAGCTGATCATGATCATTGAAATCTTCAAGTCATGTAATCTTCTTATCATCAAAAGATACATTGATAGATTCCATGACAACCCTTGTTCTTAAATTGTAGACTCTGAAGGCTTTTGTGGAAAGTGGATATCCAACAAAAATTCCTTCATCAGCTTTTAGATCAAATTTGGATAGCTGTTCAGGATGAGTCTTAAGAACAAAACACTTGCATCCAAATACATGAAAGTACTTCAGATTTGGCTTCTTTTCTTCACCATCTCATATGGTGTCTTTCCATGCTTGTTGATAAGTGTTGCATTCTGAGTAAAACAAGCAGTCTGCACAGCTTCAGCCCAAAAGTAGGTTGGTAACTTTGCTTCATCAAGCATAGTTCGTGCAGCTTCAATAAAAGTTCTATTCTTTCTTTCAACAACTCCATTTTCCTGCGGAGTTCCAGGAGCAGAAAATTCCTTCTTGATTATATGGTCTTTGCAGAACTCTTCCATGATCAAATTCTTGAACTCAGTGCCATTATAACTTCTTATGATTTTCACAGAGTCTTTAACCAATTTATCCAGTTGTTTGACATGATCAATCAAGATATATGCAGTTTCACTTTTTGTGTGCAAGAAATATACCCATGCGTATCTGGTAAACTCATCTACTATGACCATAGCATATTTCTTCTTTGTAATAGACATGACATTCACTGGACCAAATAGATCAACATGTAGCAGGTGATGAGGCTCAAGAACTGAAGATTCAGTCTTGCTCTTGAATGAAGATTTTCTTTGTTTTGCCTTTTGACATGAATCACAAAGGCCATCAGGAGAAAATACTGATTTTGGCAGTTCTCTCACAAGATCTTTCTTGACTAGTTCATTTATATTGTTGAAATTTAAATGAGAGAGCTTCTTGTTCCAATCCCAACTTTCTTCAATTGATGCTCTGCTTAACAGACAGATTGCAAGACCATCAGAACTTGTTAAAAGCTTGGCTTCAGAAATGTTACCATGCCTGTATCCCTTTAGAATAACTTTGCCTGTAGATTTGCTTACAACTTTACAGTGTTCTTCAAATAAATCCACATGCTAACCTCTGTCACAGATTTTACTAACACTCAGCAGATTGTGTTTAAGTCCTGAGACTAGAGCTACTTTCTCAATGATGACATTCTCAAGATTGATATTTCCATATCCCAGAGTTTTTCCCTAATTGCCATCTACTTAAGAAACTCCTGGGCTAGCTTTCTCCACAAAGTCTCATAGCAGGGCTTTATTTCAGTCATATGTCCTGAACATCCACTGTCCAGAACTAGGATGTTTTTCCTGTTGCCTTGCAATCACAGAGACCACTAATGATTAGTTTTAAGGACCTACACTTGCTTGGATCCTTTGGACTTACTAAGTTTATTAACATTTGCAGCGGATTTAAGATCAGAGTTTATGTTAACATTTTTCTTATCAGAATTTACAGTATCAGACTTTGCATCAGAACTTACACTAGAAGGAATAATGCTAACTTTCTTTAAAGAAGGTTTTATTTGATAATAATCATAGTACAAACTATGATATTCCTTAAAAGTATAAATGGAATGCCATAAACTACCACAATGAAAATAAGGATTTTGTGGTTTAAACCTAACAGACTGACTCTTAACTTCTGATTTAGGAGGTAAAGAGTTGATATTCTTATTCTTCCTGCAAAAAAAAGCCAGATGGTTAGAATTTCCACAGTTATAGCATTTATTTCTAGGAGTATTAGGAACAGGCATATAATTATTACTTTTATTCACACCTTCCTTTCCATTCCTATTTTTCCTAGGTGGCTTTACCTTGTTTACATTCTTAATCTCTTTCAACTTATACTTAAGCTGCTTCTTTGTCATTAAGCCTATGTTAACTTCAATTGGCTTATCATGTTTCAATTTGTCAGAAGTTGATTCTGCCTTAACTTATGTCTCAGTATCTTTCATCTTTTTAGAATCAGACTTTACATATTTAGTTAAAAACTTAACAGGATTTACCTTTGGCTTAGTTGTTTGTTTAACAATAATTGGCTTAATTTGTTCAGTTCCCGCTTCACTTTTATCATCTCCATAACCTAAGCCCTCTTTCCAGTTTCCACTACTTAAAAAATTCTGAGTTGTTCTGCCAGAGTTAGTCCAAGTCCTGATAATCTCTCTTTCCTTTTCTAACTCAGGTTTTAGAGATTGATTCAATTTTAACACTTCATCTCTAACATAAAAAGCATCATCTCTTTCTTTCTGAGTTTGATGGAACATAACTAACTCCTTTTCTAAATAGTCATTCCTTTTCTTAAAATCCAGATTTTCAGAAGTTAACCTATCACATGTTAAAGTCTGATCTCTATAGCCAATGAATATGGTTTTAAGATAAGATCTCAACTCATTAATATCATCAGTATAAAAATCATAAGTTGTTTGAGGTACCTTTAACTCAGCAGCTTCAGAACTGTTATCAGCATTTGCCATCAAGACATAGTTCACCTCATTTTCAGAATCTGAAGTGTCTGTCCAACTTTTCTTCTTTGTGACAAGTGCCTTGCCTTTGTCACTTTTTCCTGTCTTGCAATCAGGAGATATGTGGCCTTTCTCACCACAATTGTAGCATTTGACATTTGAGTAATCTCCTCTGTCAGACTTTTCAGCTTTGCCTTCAGATTTTCTGAATCCCTTCTTATCAGAACTTCCACTTTTCCTGGAAAACTTCTTTCCCTTTCTGAATTTCCTATAAGCTATCTTTGTGATGCCCTTCACCATAAGAGCACACAATCTCATCATCTCTTCATCAGCTTCCATCTCAGATAGACTTTCAATTTTTGAATCCTCATCACTATCAGAACTTGATGACTCAGTATCAGACTTTATGATGAGAGCCTTTCCTTTGTCTTTCTTTGAGACAGCCACTTTGGGGGATTCCTCCTCATCCTTAAGAGCAACTGTTCTTGACTTTCTCCCATGCCTCTTGCTTCTTTGATCCATCTCAAGTTCATGAGTTTTGAGCACACCATAAATTTCATCAAGAGTAGTTTCATCAAGAGCATAGTTGTCTCTTATAGTAGATGCCTTCAAATCTCAACTTTCAGGAAGAGCTAAAAGGAATTTAAGATTAGTATCTTCAAGATCATATTCCTTATCCACCAGTGACAGATCATTCAAGAGTTTGACAAATCTGTCATATAAACCAGTTAATGACTCATCAGGTTTTGAGTCAAAGTGCTCATACTCTTGAGTGAGTATAGTCCTCATGTTCTTCTTAATTGAATCAGTTCCCTGGCATCTTATCTCCAAGGCATCCCATATCTCCTTTGTAGTCTTACAGTTAATTACCCTGTTTGACATCACATTATCAATGGCACTATGCAGCAAATGTCTTACATTTGCATCCTTGGCAATAGATGACATATATTTCACTGTATATTCACTTTTCTCCTTTGGTACAGTTTGTGCTGGCTGATCTGCAACTACAACAGAGAGCTTGGTTGGCTTATGTGGTCCTTCATTAATTCTGTCAAGGTATTCTGGATCTGTAGCTTCCAGAAACATAGTCATCCTCACTTTCCATATGGGATACTCAGAAGGTTTCAGTATGGGAACCCTAAAGTCTCATATCGATTATGGATTTGAGTCTTTGGAGTCTCTTCAGTTTTAGTGGGCTTAGTTGGAGTCTTCTCTTCTTCAGACATGATTGTTTTGGATCTTTACTGTATATGTGTTAACAGACTGCTCTGATACCACTTGTTAGGTCACACATACTGTAGAAGGGGGTTGAATACAGTGTATACTACAATCAAATCGAATTAAGAACATAAGTATGAAACACATAATAATCTTATTAATAAAACAATATTACAATGGAACTGTCCTCTCTCAGTGATGAACAAATATCACGAGAGCTGCTAGGGTTACAATGAATAATATTCTCGATTCAGATAACACTTATAGCGTAAAGCCTATGTTGTGTTTATATAGACACACAGTTACAAGATAAACTTCTAATTGATATCGAATATAAGTCTGCATCCTAAAATATATGAACTAGTTATCTTTTCTTCCAAGTATTCTATTCTTCATAGAATTCTTCTCCATGCATATCTCTTCTTGTGTTTTCCTTAATCTTCTTTCCTTCAATCAGCCGCCTTCCTTATCTGAATGTCTTCTTAAGTCCAGATATTATCTCCTGATAAATATCTTCTGATATCTTAAGTTCTGATAACTTAAGTTCTGATATCTTAAGCTCTGACTTCAGTATAAGTATTGATATCCAGTTAAGTCCTGATTTGTCTTGTTAGTTAAGATCTGAAAAATAAACACAAATCATTATTAGACATAACATCACAAATATATCTAACATTGCCATATGTTACAAATTCATTGCAATAGGGTCTATAACAACGTAAATTGAAAAATCATGCGTAACGTTTGGTCTCATTGCCATAAGGCCTTATGGCAACGAATTTGAGACCATATTGCAACAGAGTAAAGTAGTTGCAAATTCGGTTTATAGCAACATTTTTACATGTACAGCAACGAATATAATATCATTGCAATATATGAGATTTTGTATGGCAACATTTGTTTGCAACTTTTTTTGTGATAATTGTTGCAGTACATGGACTTATGCAACATATTTTGAGTTAATTGTAACAAATTTGAAATCTATTGCAACCATTATACCCTCTAGTGCAACAGAAATTTTTTAAAAAAATTGGGCATGACCTTTATATTTCATTAACAACCACCAAATTTAATTGGTATACGCACAACACAATCCACCAATTCAACAAGCTATGTAGCACTAATATTGTTGTTCAAACATCTACACTATAGCAAGTTTAAAAAAATACAAAAGTTCAAAAAAACAACAAAATTAAATGTTACACACCATCCAAGTTAATTATATATAGACAAAAAATTCATAATTAATCATCTTTAAACATCAAGCACTCTTGCAGCTTCTTTCTCTCCACCTGTGGCAATCTCGTCTCCATCCTCGGCACAAGAATGCAATTTTAGACTTATAAATGATCTTTATTTTATTGGATGCAAATTTTGACTTGTAGATGATCTTAATTTGCCACTTTTCCGTGATGCGTTGAAGCATGCAAGCCGCTCCGACTACTTGCAAAAATTTCGTAGATCCCACCAAAACAATATGCTTTATGTCTTGAGGATGCTACAACAAGAAAGAGGAAAGAATTTAGCAGCAAAATCAAAAAATGTCTTAGTAATATAAAGTTGTTAAGAAGCCTGGAATACACATATGTGTGAATGTTATAAATTCTAACCTTGATATGATCTCGTAGTCCCAAAGAATAACCAAACATTAATAAACTAGTTGTGCCACCAGAAGACTTACATTATTAAAAGCTAAAAAATAATTATGCAAGAGGGTGTGAGAGTGTGTTGCATCGTTTCACCAAGTTCCATAATACTAGATGGATTCTAAATAGAGTGTTACGGCAGATAGACCTTCAACCGAATCTTAATCAATCCTAGTCTTCTTTGGTTGCCGAAAATTTACCATACTCAAGATTCTACTCAAAGGACTATTGCCCTGTTGGTATTACAGATTTTATATTATGACATATGGTGTGAAATAAATGCAAGGGCTCATAAGCAAGAATTTTTAGGCCCGAGAAAACTGCTCATGATCAGATTAATGGGGAGAATAAAACAAAGTTGGCTACCTCTGGATACTTCTCAAAAAATGTATGTAGCATGCCTGAAATATTTTCCTAGATTGCTTAGTTTTAGCTAGTTTTTATCTCACTAGTTTCAGGTTTCTTCCTATTTGTTCCTTTATAAGGTTTGTGTTTTCTTTTTCTGCAATCTTTGTTTTCCAGATAGCTTTTAGATAGTGTACCATTACTTGTAAATTTTTATGTTTATTTCTTTTCTTTTAATATATTAGCAATTTAGCTAAAAAAGAGAACTGAGACATCAGACATGTACAAATCCATACAAATATCTATAAACTCCATGTACCTGATGCATCCTAGAACCAACAAATGGCATAGTAGAACCGACTGCAAAACCCTGTTCCAAACAAAGATTTTTTTTTAATTATTAAGCCTAAGGTACAAATCCAATCAATGGATAGTATCGAAAAAAATGAGAATTTGTTCAAGTTAAACTTGTGTACCGTGCTAGTTTGATGGTAGCATATGGCAGTTATTGCATCTCACACATCAGCCCAATCAACTTTCGCTTCTGGCTACTCCACAACTTCAAACTTTTCCATCAACTGAGCCACTAATAAAATAATTCCCATCAACTGGATTAAAATGTGAATGATGGTTACACATAATATCCTTAAATGGTTACACATAATAACCTTAATAGGCTAAGACAAGTAATGTATCATACAAGCTAGACCATTGCTTTATACCATACTTTTATAATGTAAAAGTAATTCCAAGAATAATATGATGAAAATTCACCTGATCTCTGAATTTTCTTGTTGTTATATGCAGCACTATATTTTCCTTATTATCAGCGATTTATTGACGAAGGATATGCCTTAAATTAGCTCATCCACCACCTCTATGTTATGGCTCTTGCAAGCCATTTGTAGAGCAGTCTTCCCCTTCTTATTGGTACGTGTTGCAAGTTCAGGTACAATAAGTGCTCCGACCCAAAATTCTTTTTCTCCTCCTCAAAATAATACCAAACCCAAATCCTAACACAAAAAGCCCTAATTAAATCGATACATAAAAGGCTCCAAAATTAAAATAGTTCAAATTTAAACATGATATAAACCCTAATTAACTTCTTAATAAGTGTTATCTTCAAACATAAGCCATAAATTTGAGCTTATAAAACAAAAAAAACCCAAATCAAGTTGGATATACCTCCTAATTGAGATTTAGTTTTCAAACTTTACTCCTCGGTGCTTTAATCTTTGAGCTTATGTAGTCTCTAGCATCAACATTTGAACTTCAATTTTCGAGCTTCAATGGAGTTTCCAGTGCGTGTATCTCTTCTCTCACTGTGCTCGTGCGTTTGTATCTGTCTGGGTCTTCAATTGTGTTCTCTATTTTCAGTTTTAAGTTTATTATGTTTTTTTCTACTTTGAACCGCCCAAAATTTGAAGTCCCTTCAAATTTTCGGAGCCCGCCAAGAAAGTGTGCCAAATTTTAGGACTCTGTAGCAACAATTTTCTAAACTGTTGCAGTAGTTTAAACTTTTTTCACTTTTTTTACTCAATTGTAACGATTTTAAAAAACATTACAGTACATCCAAAATTTTATAAATTCAGATGAAAACGATAGTCTATTGCAATGGTTTTTCGATAGTCTCGTTGCAATATCCAATCTATGGTCTAGTGTTCAATACATACGATACATATAGCACAAAAATAACAATTATTCAAAGCTCATAATTCATGCCACAACCACTACAACTCGGTGATAACGGTCCTAGATTTTCAGAAAACTGTCACTACAATCCGGTGACTACGACCCTAAGTTCTTATTCAATATTTTCACAAATCATGACATAAATTAGAGATCTAAAATTATCGTTTCGACACCACAGAGATACAATAATACGTATATTGTAACACATAATATTTTTCAAATATTTAATCACTTAGCCAAAATTTTGATAATAAAAAATAAACGCATAACATACAATTTTAAAATCACTAGTAAGAACGATCGAAAACTTACCTCAAAATCTGACAGATCTGAATTTACCATTTTTGACCCTCTAAATGACGTTTTCTCGGAAAACAATGAAAGTTGTCGAGAACGAAAAGTCCAAAATCAACGAATTCTGACTTACGATGAATTTTCTACGAATTTTACAAAATTTTTAATTTGGGTGTATAAAGCCCTACGAATTTTATAAATAAAACCTATGAACACGAATAAGGTGTATTTATAACGATACAAAACCCTATATTCAAACCTACAAATTATACATATTAGAACCTAATCCAAATTTTAGACCCATAAGTCTAATTCAAATTTTAAATCATAGTCCTTATCTAATTTTAATATTTTTTATGCTATTATTCAATTATTAATCTAATTCTAAAAATTACGGGATATTACATACAAGTCAAATCCCGAGTCTTTTTCAAAAACCGGTTAAAGTCTCGATTCCAAGTCGGAAATAAGTTGAAGCCTACTGTCCCAAATACAGCCAACTTGGGTAATGACTAGCCCACCACAAGCCCCAAAAGATCATGATTTGTTGGTGCAAGTAGTAGTAGTTCTTTGTCTTATAAACTAAACAGAAGTCCCAAATTTTCTCGATGTGGGACTGCGGTGTTATAATGTGCCTCGCAAATCAAACCGTATTTTACAAATAAACCGGCAGTTAAGGTCAACCGAGCTGTCCTTGACAGGTTGTGAAGGTAATTTAAGTACACAAACTTGTTTTTATTTGAAATAAAGACACAGTCTTTCGAAAAATATTCTGACTTCTATATTGTTGGAATTAATCTAAACATATTTTAGTTATTTATTCATGTTTGAATAAGTCATTTATACGTTACAAGACAGGTCCAGCAGTTGAATTTTATTAGGAAAGTAGTGGAGAAATAATAGGTGGTTTCTAATTGTTAGTTACCGGTAGTTACATTTGAGTCAATATATGTATGTATACGAATAGAGAATAAACTAACGTGTGTGTAACTCATTTTCTGCATTTCAATTTCATTGAGTTCGTTCAACTCATTCTTTGTGTTTGTGTATTTACATTCTCTACATTGTGGTATCGGAGCTACAATCTTGTGACCTCGTCGAAGGTCAGGCATCGATGGAGACAAGCAAGAATCGAAAAACTCCTTTAGGCTGAGCTATCCAATGCTAACAAAGATAAATTATATTATATGGGCCTTGAAGATGAAAGTGTTTATGCAGGCTCACAGTGTGTAGGAGGTGGTCAAACCAAAATATGACAAAACAATGTTGAGGACAAGATTGACAAGCAAGCTCTGGCTGTGATCTACCAAGGGATTCCTGAGAAAATATTGATTTCAATTTCAGAGAAAAAGGCGGCGAAAGAGGTATTGGGGCCATCAAAATGTTGTACCTGGGTGTAGACAAAGTTAAAAAAGCAAGCG
Organism: Apium graveolens; assembly: GCF_009905375.1. Lineage (NCBI taxonomy): Eukaryota > Viridiplantae > Streptophyta > Magnoliopsida > Apiales > Apiaceae > Apium > Apium graveolens. The sequence continues at coordinate 98,213,918 of NC_133652.1, forward strand.
CTCCAACACTAAAGGGAGATTTTAAGTCACCTAAGATGAAAGAAACAAAGCAATAGTTGGATGAATTTTACATGAAATTGAACGGTTTGGTCTCTAACATCGAAGCCTTGGGATAGAAAATGGAAGAAAATCACGTGGTAAATAAGTTATTGAGATCGGTTCCTACAAAATTTCTACAAATAGCTTATGTTATCGAACAATTTGGTGACTTGGATAATGTCGGTAGATGAAGTAATTGCCTCACTAAAGGCCCATGAAGAACGACTGCATGGCCAGAGTGAGACTAACGAAGGAAAACTGTTCCTTACCGAGGAAGAATGGAAGAAGCGTGAGATGACATATGACAGGCTTCTTCCCACTAGAGAAGAATGGTTGAAAAGGTCGAGCAAATTTGGAATCGGAGATAGTAGTGAATCCTATGGCAGAGAAACGAGTCGTGAAGGAAGGGATATAAGCAGAGTACGATGCTTCAACTTGCAAGGCTATGGAAATTATGCGGCTGAATATCGTAAACAATACATGAAAGAGATCAAAATAAAAGACATGAGGTTAAGTTAACACATGCTACTGATGACGAACCTGCACTTCTGTTGGCAGAATATGGTAATGAAGACAAGAAAATGGTTTTACTGAATGAAGACAAAGTAATGCCACTAGTGAAGACTAGTGAAGGCTACAAAGGTGAGACAAAAGTAAGGTATTTAGATAATGGGGTCATCAATCACATGACCGGGAAGTGCTCAAAATTCAGGAGTTTGAATGAAGAAGTTCAAGGACATGTCAAGTTTGGGGAAGGCTCTACGGTGGACATAAAAGGAAAGGATTCAGTTGCTTTTAAGTGCAAGAATGGCGAAGAGAGAATTCTAAATGAGGTATAATTTATCCCAACTTTGTGTAATAATATCATAAGCTTGGGTCAATTATCTGAAAATGGTGATAGAGTAGTTCTTGAGGGAGAGTACCAGTGGATGTACAAGGGAAGTTAAAAACTATTGATGAAGGTTAGGAGGTCTATAAATCGACTGTATAGGGTAATAATTGAGGAAGAAGCATGTATGTTAACAAAGGCGGATGAGGTGTCTTGGTCGTGGCATTCACGACTGGGTCATGTTAATTTCTAGGCTATACAAATTATATCGACTAATGATATGACATAGGGCATTCCAGATTTGTGTTTACCTAAAGGAGTGTGCACATGCTGCTTACTTTCAAAACAAATGCAGATTCAAACTTCATCGCGAAAGAACCACTTGAGTTAATATATGGTGACCTCTGTAGCTCAATTACGCCACAAACACCCTTCGGGAACAAGTATATTCTTTCATTGGTGGATGATTTTAGTCGTATTATATGGGCATACTTGCTGAAAACTAAGGATGAGGCACTGAATGCGTTTAAAAAATTCAAAGTTCTTGTTGAAAAGAAAACGAGTAGAATAAAGGTTTTCCAAATATAGAAAGGAGGGGAATTTTTTCCAAACGAGTTCAGTGTTATTTGTGAGGATACGGGAATTCAACGACAATACATTGTTCCTTATACGCCATAGTAAAATGGCGTTGTCGAGCGACGTAATAGGACTGTGGTGGCCATGGCATGAAGCCTGCTAAAAGATAAAAATGATCTATCAAATCTATGAGGAAATGCTGTACGACATACTATTTATCTGCTAAACAGGTTACTCAATCGCTCGTTGTAAAAAAAAACTCCATACAAGGTCTAGACGGATAAGAAACCAAATTACCTTAGTTGTTTAAAAAGAATTCATGCCTGGCTCATATAAATATACCTGTTGTTCATATAAAAAAATATTAGATGATAAAAGTAAGTCAGTCATATATCTTGGAAAGGAACCAGGTACAAAGGCATACCGGTTGTAGGATCCAAATGCAAGTACATTTCACGTGTGTAGAAATGTTGTTTTTTAGGAAGAGAAAGGCTCGGTATGAATAGAACGGAGTTCAGACCATTGCTGCACACCTGAATCTTTTGTTTTATTGGGTACTCAGACAGAAGAGAATATTGAAGTCGAGGCTGAGGACAATTTGACAACAAAAACTCATTCGAGTACATCAAGTACACCTCGTCCGATTGGATCCAATATGCAAAATACTGGTGGTGATTATACACCTAAAGCATTTTGCGCAAGTGGAAGGTATATGTCTGATACTTCTAGCACATCAGGTGGGAGTGATTTCAGTGAGCCAAAATGATACATATCATTCAGTGAAATATATTCTAAGACTGGGGAAATATATTTGGCTGATGAGTTGTTGATGCTCGGGGTGGACGAACCAGTGACGTACGATGAAGTTCTAAAACAGAAAGCCTGGAAAACTTCTATGCAGGACGAGATTGAGGCCATTGAGAGAAATGGAACTTGAAAGCTAATAGAGCTGTCAAAGAGGCACAAATCAATTAATCTGAAATTGGTTTTAAAACTGAAGAATGACACAAGTGGGACGGTGGTAAAACACAAATCCAGACTTGTGGCAAATGGGTATGTCAAGTGATATGGGATAGACTATGAAGAAGTATTTGCACCAGTCATTATGATTAAAATTGTTCATTTATTTCTAGCACTATCAGCTAAAAAGGGTTGAGAAGTCCATCATTTGGACGTTAAATCGGCTGTTCTAAATGGAGAGCTCCTTAAAGAAGTGTATTTGAGTCATCCTAGAGGAATTAATAAGAAATGGGAAGAACACAAAGTCTACAGATTATCTAACGCACTCTACGGCCTCAGGCAAGCCCCCCGGGCCTGGTACGCTCGCATGAATAAATATCTCACTGAACTCGGTTTTAAAAAGTTCCTGTTTGAGCACACAATTTACATCAAACATTAAAGAGTTGAGACACTGCAGGTTGGAGTATATGTCAATGATTTTTTTATAACAGACACAAATACGTCGAGTATAGTAAAGCTAAAAGATCAGATGGGCAGGGAATTTGATAAAATTGATTTGGGCAAGTTATCATATTATATTGGAATGGAAGTTGATCAAGGCACTAGTTATATCGAGCTCAAGCAAAGTGCATACGCGAAAAAGATATTGGAGAAAATGGGCATTATTGATTGCAATCCTGTCAAATATCCAATGGAACCCAAATTCAGCTACACAAGGATGAAGGTGGTAAATTGGTAAACCTAACACAGTTAAAATATATTGTTGATGGTCAAAGATATTCGGTACACACGCGACCAGACATACCTTACTCAGTTGGGATCGTAAGTAGATTCACGAATAAGCCCACAATATTGCTTCAAAATGTAGTTAAAAGGATTTTACGATATGTTAAAGGGACGATTAACAATGAGGCGGTATATACAAGGCATCATAGTCAACATTGATGACCGGAAAAGTAACGGTGGTATGGCCTTTTATCTCAACAAAATTTTAATCACGTGGGTCTCGCAAAAACAGAGGTGTGTTACTTTAGCAACATGCGATACGGAGTTTATAACGGAAACTGCAGCCGCATGCTAGGGTAGGGTATATGGCTGCACAAGGTGTTAAGTATGATCTCAAACACGAAATCAGAGCCAGTTACACTCTATATTAATGGTAAGTCAGCAATTGATTTGACAAAAAATCCGATTTTTCATGATAAGAGTAATCATATAAACGTACGTTTTCATTTCATTCGCAACTTTGTTGGACAAGGAGCAATTGTGATCAAGCATATAGGGTCGCCCTTCATACAGTCAAGTTCGAGCAGATGAGAGAGTTACCGGGTATCAGAATTGGTATGTTGGGATTAATCTAAACATATTTTAGGTATTTACTAGCTTAAAACCCGTGCTATGCACGGATCGTATCGATTTTTTTGTGTTATATAATTTTTTAAAAAAATATTTTGAATTAAATTCTTAATTTTATTCATTAAAAATTTTAAATGATATGATTTTGTGATAATTATATTAATACACATATATGTTCATAATTATTAAGAAAAGTTAAACCTAGTTAAAGTAATAACCCCGGTATTGAGAAAAATATTATTATAGCGATACGTAAAAAAGACAATATTACTGATTGAAGAATAGAGTTTTATTGATAATTCTACGTATGTTTTAAAAATAATAACTTTTTATGAAATTTGATTTTTAGTTCAGATCAATAGGGTATACTTAGTCTAATATTAATTTGATTTATTCCGGATCACTGATATACATTATTTTATTTAGTCTGATAGCTAATACCCCGACCAAATTAAACTAATTATTTTAGTTTAATTTTAATTTTTTTAAGTCCGATCAATAAGATAATTTTATTTTAATTGGACAAATAATATTTTTATTTAAGTTTTGTGTTAGTTTGGATCAAAATCTTATAATATTTTTTATCTTGGAGAATTATTATATATTATTTTGTATATCTTATTTCAACAGTATATTTTTTTTAGCCAGATTATTAATATTTATTATTTTGTCTTAGCTTATCATAGACCAATGCACATAATATCAACCAAATTCATCTAATTATATTTAGTATGGTTAAATTTATTTAGGCCGTAATAACAATTAGAATAATATTTAGTATCAATTATAATGATATAAAATTCGATATAAAATAGAATTTAAATTGTTAAAGTGGTAAAGGAAATTGACTTTAATATCAATTAAAATTAGAATTTATCGTCCCACCAATCAACCGGCAAATTAGAATTAGAATAATTAAGTAAGGATAATTAAGTAATTTCAACAAGTAACGACCGACCGACTATCAAATTTTTAATATTTTATTTATTATAATATAATATTGACCAGCCGATTAAACTAACCAATCAAAATTTTAATATTTCGTTTATTATAATATAATATACAGATAGTATACTATAGATTTATAAGATAAATTTGTAAAGGTAACAATGTTACTTTCATCCCTTTAAAAGAAAATTTTAATATATACTCAGTAACATTTTTTGCAATATTATATATTAATATTATATTTAGCCGAATGTTTTGCGGGAGGAAGTAGAAGAAACATGATGGATTCTTGTTTAATTTATGGAAGAAGTATAATTGAAGTCGGACTCCCATATTAGTTATTTTCATATTAAATTAACAAACAGTTAATTAAGAAATTTCAGTAAGTACCGATCGACTACGAAACTTTTAATGTTTAGTTTATTATAATATACTAAGTATAGATTTGTGTTATTTGTTTATGTTTGAGTAAGTCATTTGTGAGTTATAAGATAGGTCCAGTAGTTGAGTTTTGTTAGGAAAGTAGTGGAGAAATAATAGGTGACTCTTGATTATTATCTATCACCTTATAGCTGTTACATTTGAGTCGACATATAAATGCATACAAGCAGAGAATAAGCTAATGTGTGTATATCCCATTTCAATTTCATTGAGTTCATCAGCTTATTCTTCGTGTTTATGTATTTACATTGCTTACATATATCTGCAAAAGTGTGTAAAATATACAAAATTGTTAATAATTAAATTCATAAACTACGTTAGTAGCGATATAAAACAAATATAAGTTTTACCTTTACTTCATAAAGGGGTCAAGACAAAATCTTAATCCATGAATTTGTTCACAGAAGAGTTAACCTTGACGATTTTAATTTTAATTCATATGACAAATAGGTAAATGAAATTGTCGAATTTAATTTTAATATGTATAGTTGGGAAGGGAGATGTGTGTACTTTTTGATTGAATATCCAGAGACATTTGACAAAAATCGAAGACTAATTTGAATATCCCAAATTAGACATGATATGGATTGAATTTAGGATTTTAGTAAGAAGGCTATTATCGATAATCACTACCTTGATTTCTGCAATTGTAACCAAGATGGAGTAGATGTATGTATGTACCGAAATGTATTAAAATTTGTCAAATTTATCGATTTATAGCATATGTTATTCATAGTATTACAGTGATCATAATCAAGCTGAGCTTTTAAATAGTCTCTGGTGGAATTCAAAGTTAAATTTTATGATTCGGACTCTAGTCAAATCTAAACATTTTTTTCCGATCTCCAACACTCTCAACTTTACATTGTTTGACTCGATTCTGAGTCCTTGGCATCAAATGCAAACAAATAATTGCATGCTAACTACGACTCCAAAATCTCCAAATAGATAATCAGAAAATGAAACGACCAATTCTATATGCAGAATTCAAAGACGGCCAAGTCTATCAAAAATCGACCGCATTTTGTTAAGACCTGTCAGATCTCGGATTTCCAACTTCATAAGAGACCCAGAGTGAGAAAATTTAGCTGTGTACATGTATGTTTTATATGTAGGAGTAATTGATAAGATATTGATAGTCGGATAATATATATTATAACGCCATCAGAACTTTTGCGATTTTCAGATTTGACAACTCGCAAGCTCTCTCTCTCTCTATATATATATGTATATCCTGCAGACACTTGCGAACGCATGCAGACAAAGTCATACATATAGGATAAGTAGCTTTCATGAAGGAGAGTATAGCTAACACAATTAATAGTATTTGTAGACCATAGCCATAGTAATATAAGGTTTCTGGAGTTGCGCCTTTTGGGCTACATAAATGTAATGAACGTCTTATCAGGGCTACACACCTTTATCTGTTGAATACATTTGCTTTCGCAGACTTGGTTTCGCCATTTAATTTTACTGAAAAAGATGCAGTTGCCTTTAGCATGGCTGCAATCACTTGTTAATTGATTGTACCCTGCCTTTTGCATTCTCCTTTTCCCTTTAGTTAAAACAAAAAAAACTAAAAAAACTTACAGCATATCAATGACTTAAAGTCAAGTTACTGTGGCAATAAAAAACAAAAGTCAAGTTACTGTAGTGTGGTTACCGGTAACTTGCGCTTCTTAACAGGAACAGGAAGTATAGGAGGTTGATTAAATATATTTTTCTATTTCTTGAAAGACAAGATGTTGATTCATTATATTTTCCTGTCTTAAAAGACAGTATACTATATAGAAGTGTTATAGACTGTACGGCTACCAGACCGGTTCCTACAGTGTATTTTAGTTTATCATGTACTTGAACCGAATACCTGTTTACGATTTATATATTTTCGTTTCCTATTGCGTAAAATTAGGTATTAATATAAAATAAACAAAAAAATAAAAATATAATAATTGTAGATAATTTTTTTAAAAAAAAAATTGAAATTGGTATATTTTGATCCCAATTATATACAATACTATAAAATCCAATTATTATTTAAAATAAATACGCTTATATTTTTATTATATATATAAATATACACATTTTTATTATAAATACTAATATTTATTTTATTATATTTATTTTTAACTTATATTCAAGTATTTCGCATTTTAAAACACTCTTCTTTGACATTTTAATATTATAAATTATCAGAAAAGGTGAGGAAATGCTTCCTCTTTTATAAAGTAAAGTTAATTTTTACAAATTTCCAAGGAATTTTGTATTTCCAGAAAATTTTCAAATCTTTCTTGTTCCAAATTTTTCACTTTGAAATTTTAAATTATAAAATTTAATTATTGCGTCAGTATCTACTTATCTTATTTGTTCATTTCCTTTTACCAAATGAGCACATGATAAATTATACAGAAATTATCAAATTTACTATTTTTAATAGTTTGTTTGCGATTTTACTATAATTTGAAAATATTTGTAAAAATATGATTTGCAACCAAAAGCAACTAAATTTACAATTTATTTTACATTTTCCGGAAAACTAGTAAATGTTTTTTGGTTATATTTGATATTGCATGTGATTGCATACATGCTTTTTCGACGAGGTTGCATCCAGTTGCAAAATCTTATTTTTGTACAAATTTATATTTTTTTGCTAAATGAAAAACAATCAAAAAACTTTAAAAAATGTATATGCAAAAATCGTATTTTTATAAATAAAAATTAAAAAAAAATGTATCTGCAAAAAAAAACTTAAAAATCCGTATTTTTTTAAATAGAACTCTAATCAAATCTATTATATTAGTCCCCTACTTTTTCCTATTGGTGCACAGCAACTATGGTGCTAGAGTCATTTAAATAGCTATTTTCATTTGTTCATTTTATTTTTCGCAAATGAATACAATACAAGATAAAGTAAAAGAACGGGGTTGTTTTTCCCCTCAATCAAAAGGTATAATTTTGATTTTTAGTCCGCTGTCCACTATGTTAACTAGGGGTGAGCATCGGTGGCTTTGGACGGTTTGGAGGGTCCAAACCGAACCAAACCGAAATTAGCGGTTTCCCTAAAATTCAATCTAAAACCAAACCGTTATCTGAAAAACCAAACCAAACCAATCCGTTTAAAACGGTTCGGTTCGGTGTGGTTTCGATTTAAACCGTTTCTCCTATAAAACAAAGTTAAAAATTAAATTAAACTTGAATTTGTAAATAAGGATAGAAATTTTGTATCATATTATAGGATTATATTTTCTATTATAATCATATTGAAAAATAATATATAAAAATAATGATTTTGAAAAATACAAAAAGGCAAGAAGACGAAAAAGATGCGACCAATTCTTATGCTTTTATTGAATAAAAATAAAAATAGTGAAAACATAACACATTATATAAATATTTATATTTTAGAATAAACTATATTATGATTAGTTCTTTTATATGTTTTAATTTACACATATGTTGTACATTATAATTTTATTATTAATTGCACTTTACAAATATATGTATATTAATGTTTTAATTTAAATATTCAGTTCGGTTCGGTTATATCGGTCGGTTTGGAGGTAAAAACCGAAACTAAACCTCAGTTTTTAAAATGTCAATCCGTAGCCGGACCAAACCGTTAGTAAACCGTAAAATTCGGTTTGGTCAGTTTGAATTGGACGGTTTCGGTCGATTTGACTAATTTATGCTCAGCCCCAATGTTAACCTCTCTAAACCACGCCAGAGTGTGTGCTAGAGAACGGTCCTTAAATATAGCTGTAAACAGTAGAGGTGGCAGCATAACACAGCATAGCATGATAGAATTGATAGCCTTTTCATCTCCCCGTAAGCCTCCCAAACGAGGCAAACACAAATTGTGGCTTTGGTTAGTATTCTACAGGTAGTTTAATAAAATAATTACTCCGTATAAAGGGATTTTAAATATGTCAGAAATTTGTCGGTAAAAACATATTCATGTAAATCAGCATGCGAAACTTTGAATATGCATTCTTTTTTATAGCAAAAGCTTCTGGTATCATATCTACTACTACTGCTGTGCTGTGTTATGGCTCTGTTACTCTCCCACAAAACAAGGGGACAAACAAACTTCTAAAACACACTTGCCCGATAAAAAGCCTATATACTACTCCCTCCATCCCTAAAAAAGTTTTTTATTTGTGTTGCACACGTTTGCCCATGCACACTTTTAATTGTTAATATCTTTAAATTCGTATTAATATTAAATATAAAAATTTCACTATATTAAAGTACTGATAAATATAAATCCAACGAGATCACTCATGACTATGTTTAATATTATAAATTAGACGTAAATTAATAGTCAATCAGTTACCGTGAACAGTATCGAAAGTCAAAAGAGGAAGAACAAAATGAGACATTACTAATTTTATACAAATCGAAGACCCCTTTTTAGTTCAATGCAGATTGTATACAGCACCATGTCGTGCATCATGTATAAGTTACGATGGTTTACACTGTTTTCACTGAATGTTTACACTGTTCTCGATTCTTCGTGCAATATCAACCGTTCTTCTTCGTGCTACTATTATGCTATATCAATCTGTGTTACACCATCACTAACCCGATAGAATATCGACACGGTAAAATAAATTCTACCTGAAAAGAAAATGGCACAACTGAAGTAATCAACATATAACCCAAATTCATTCGACAATTGACCTAAAAATGACACCTATTCATCAAGTAAAAATTTATTTATTTACGCTTTTACTCTTCTTAGATCAAATTTCTATAATGTGTAGAATAATACAGATTTAAGACGATAACAACCTCGACCACGGTAGAAAGCCAGATTTACCGCTCATATCCGGTCGCAACTGTTTTTGTGGATTGTTTATTACTAACAGTAACAATTTTTGTGGATTGTTTATTACTAACAGTAACAAGTGCTAAGGAAATATAAGAGTAAAAAGGATATTATAAGAATAACTGGAAAATCTCCAATTTAACATCTCGTAAAATATCAAAACTTTGTCTACTTTGAAAGCCAATATATGATAAGAAACAATGTACAAGCTGCTATCACTGCAGCTAGGATGAGTGTGTCTCTCGAACGCTTTCTTCTAATTGAACCTGTGGGAAAAAAGAACAAGATTTGTTGGAAAAGTTGAGACAAGTGCAAATCTAAGCTTCAGATATGGTTTACAAATGGGTACCAATTAGTCCTCGAACAATAGGAAATTTTTCGCCTAGTTGCTTCACTTTCCCTTGAACATCCCCAAACATAGCTCTTTGAGAGCCCAAGACGGCCCTAGTGGTTTGAGCTTGATTAATTACTTCATCCATCTGCACAAATTCGATTCAAAAAATGACAATCTCTTGATAATAAAGAGTCGATACCATCAGAGAATGCAGAGAGACATTCCAGAACCAAAAAAACTCAATAAAGTTTAAATAAACAAAAGACAGGAACTTCTACTCTTTTTTAATTTTTCCTCTGGTATAAATAATATTATATACTCACTTGTACAAGACTAAAGGACAACGAAGTTCAAAGTTCTGAGTTCTCGGTAACTAACCCCAACATTTTAAAGTACTCCGAATGGTAAAAAGATAGCCTTCTAACTTCATTTGCAGTTCCTTTGCTATTTGCCTTTATCTTGTAAAGTTAAAGCATGAAACGCTAGAAAATAGGAGTTTTAAATAGGGTTGTAAAAGAGTCAAACCAAGCCGAACTATGGTGTGTTCATGTTCGGTTGCTAAAAAATTATCGAACCCGAATTAACACAAAAACTTTGCCCGAGTTTGGCTTGTTAGGGAAAAAAATTGTTCACAAAAGCTCACAAACATGTTGTACCAACTTGCTCACAAACTCCTGCACACGAATTGCTCCTAAACATTGGTCACGAGCTTGTGTGTCAAAACAAATAATGAACATTGTTCACGTACAACTAACGAACACTTTCTTAAAATTTGTTTATTTAAATATTTCATTAAAGAAATTTTTTAGAAAACAACTTTAATTTTTATCCTTTCTTAAAATTTCTTTATTTAAATTTGCGAACAATGTTTATGAGACGCGTTCACGAAATACTCGTAAGCATGATCACAAACTTTTTTGTCGAACTTAGTCACGAATATTAGAGCATCTTCAATGGGGGTCCCAACATCTACTTGACAAGGTACTCTTGGGTGCCACCCGTTGGAGTTGTTAGCGTGCCCAAAGGGTGCCATCGCTTGGAGTTGTTAGCGTACCCAAAGGGTGCCATCGCTTGGAGTTGTTAAGAGCAAGTCCAATGGTAGTGCTAAAGTTGGTCCTATTGCTATGATATAGCATCCAAGTTAAAAAATCAACTCCAATGGGATGCTAAACTTATATGCAAAATAGCAAAACGTTATACTATGTTAAATTAACATATAGAACCAGAGCATAGATGTTGCTATAATTGCCAACTAAGCATGTAAGTGCCAAAATACAATAATAAAGTACTAGTGACAAATATGGTTGTGTATTTTAAGATTACACAATTAAAATATTGATTTATTTAGATATGTTTGGTGTTATCTTGCATCTACCATTGGACCATAAGTTCTATTTTAGCACCAAAAATCACTTTTTGGTTTCAAATTTAGCAATAGCTACATCTATTTTAACATCACCTTAGGACTTGCTCACGGACACGAGAAAAAGGGTGTCGTATGCATGTCTCCCCATGGTGACTCGGCACCAACACGGCTACACGGCTGAGTATGTGTCTGACATGACAGAAAAACGGAAGGGACACAGCTTCGACACTTCGACACGGGGCAGACATGCGACCTGACACAACTTAGGACTCGGCCCATTCAAAAAAATGTCCAATACAACCTAATTTTACCCTAATTGTGCGACATTCTCATATTTTATATGTCAAACTCTGTTTTCATCTTCATTTCAACTACATGTGGAAGGTGTTCAAAAAAATGACAAATCTCGTTCTTAATGAACCAGAAGCAGAAGCTGCTCTTTTTACACGAGATAGACATTCTTCTATTAATGAAAAAGTATAATATATCGTATTTTAGTTCATCATTAACCGTGAAAGAAACTTTTATTACTAATACTTCACTATGAATAAAGTTGTTCAATGTTTGACATATAGAAAATCGTACATTTTTTTACTTCTATATTTTTTGTTGCCGTGTCCCGTATCTGGACTCTTTACTAATTGGCGAATCCCCGTGTCCCCGTACCCGTATCGCCGCAGCATCCGTATCCGTGCTTCCAATCGCCGCAGCATCCGTATCCGTGCTTCCAAGGGAGCCACCCACTCGAGTTGTTAATGTTCCCAAAAGGTGCCACAGTTGGAGTTGTTAAAAGCAAGTCGAATGGGGGTGCTAAAGTGGGTGCTATTATAGCACCCAAGCAAAAAAAATCAACTCCAATGGAATGTCAAATTTAGATGCAAAATAAAAAAATGCTATACTTGGTGCGAAATTTAGAACTAGATATAGATGTTGCTATAAGTGCCAACTAAGCACGCAAGTGCCAAAATGAAATGCATGAATAAAGTAGTAGTGACAAAAATGGTTGTGTATTTTAAGATTACACAATTAGAATATAGCTTTATTTGGATATGTTTGGTACTAGCGTCTAACATTGGATCATAAGTTCTATTTTAGCACCAGCTATCACTTTTTGGTTTCAAATTTAGCAATAACTACATCTATTTTAACATCACCACTGGACTTGCTCTAGGTGCCCATAGGGTGCCAAGAGAAGTTGCCAACTTTTGATCCCCTTTTGGCACCCCCCGAATGACAAAAACACATTACTTGTACTAAATGTATATAAAAATATATTTTAATTTGGGGACCATTTAGGCACCTTACATAGGGAGCTATCTATTTAAGCTCAGAGCTGCTATATTTGACCTAGATGAAAGAGAAAGTAAAAAAGTTATTCTTTTCCTTGAGTTGGCAATGTATTGTTTGGAACCCCTTCGGGTTGCCTCTATTAAAGATACTGCTACTATTGAACCTGTCACAGACTTTTAAACTAAATTATATTATGCTCAAGTTCTCCGCCTTGCTTAGAAATCCAATCCTATGACGTGTTCATGTTGGATTCATTTACAAAAATCAAATTGAACTCTAGTCGATTTTTTTAAAAATAAATACTAAACTGTTCGTGAGCATGTCAATTCATTTACACCACTTGTATTACCTCCATTAAAGGATTTAGACTACCGCGAGTTAAAAAAAAGCTTTAAGAATTAGCCTAAGTTTTAGGCAAAAATGGAAAAGGAAAAGACAATTGTGAAGGGTGACTGCCGGTGGTAAATAAAGCTCTAAGAATTAGCCCAGGTCTTCGGCATATAAAAAGAAGATAGTTGTGAAGGGTGAAAATTATAATATGGTCAAGTTCTCTTGTTGAACATACAACGAGGGACAAACAATTAATGGTTAGACAAATGAAGTAAAAAGAAGTAGAGTTGCAACCATAGGACTTGTTCTGCTGGTCCAGGGAATTGGTGTTTTGGACTGAATACAAATGTAATCTTCGGCAGCACCTGCACGGTCCGACTCAAATGGCACATACATGATACACCTAAACTATGACCTTGAAAAGTATGGATACTACCTGTATATTAATGTCCTTTGTATGTAAATAAATGAAAAGATAACATGTTACCACTTAAAATTCGGCCTCAATTTTCATATTAACTGGTCAACATAATGTTGACAACATGCCATCCAACACCTCAAGCAACTACATATTCATCAACATCAAGTCAACTGGGACCATTACTGTCCCAACCACAGTTAAAAATCTCATAACCTTTGGATGTCCCGAATAAAGATTCCTAAATTTAGCTTGATTCTTATAATGGATATTTTTCATAGTATTTCTTACATGATATGAACTGAAGTCTCTTAAATTTTATGAAATGAAGTGCTTATTATTTTGTATTAATTTGTTTTTATAAGATACAACTACTATGAGAAAAATAATGAAAATTTTCAAAAACTTTAGAAACTAATATGAGCTGTAAACTTAATGAACTGTTTCTGAAAGAGACAGCACAAAATCTTACGTGAGATATGCTTCCATGTATGGCAGCTCTCTCCCGCAATAATTGCATCCTGGGTGATCCAGATGCCTGCAAAACTGTTCATTAGATCTTTACAAAAAAAAATACTATTTCTTCAATTAATGACTTGAACAAAAAATAAAAAAGCAAAAAATAATAAAAAATGTATCCACACCTTGTACTCACTGATATCTTCTCGTACAGAACTCAAAAGTTCTGCGTGTTCCTTCATTGAAGTTATGTTTCCTTTGATCCGTCTAAATTCCTGTAACATTAGTAGCAAATTTTTAATGGACCCAAAATTGGGAGCAGAAAATATATAAGATTATAAGCCTAGAGTGAAGCATAGACATCTAAAAGGAAATACATCAATTTATATAACAACGATAAATTCATTATATCCTCCTATACAAATAAATCTGACTATTAACTTACACAATCAAAGCATCTTATATATTTATTGCAAGCAAATAATTCATAACTTTAACTGGCAAAAATGGGGTAAAAAATAGTTAAAAACTTTTGCTCCTGAGTCCTGAACCTTAAGAGTTAAAATTTCAACTGTTAAACAGAAAAGCAGCAACAGATGAAAGGACCACTAGATCTCCAAATCAATATTGCTCACTACAAGGCAAGCACTTAATCTTAAAGGTCAATGTAAATGCTTATCTGCCATTTGCTATATTTAAGTGTAGTAAAAAAATTGGATCTGTATTAAGGTAAGGATTATTTAGATCCCTGATTCAAAGAAAATTTTATGCTTGGTCAAGCATATATGACAAGGTATACATGTTTGTACATGACAAGCTATAAAAGTCTGTGCACGACAAGGTATACATGTTTGTACCAGAAGCATCTGCATTCTGCAATACCTTAAGCTATTAAATCTTGGCCATGCGACTGGTGTTTGAGCATTATGCTAGTTCATTACATTTCTTACAAGCCAAAAGGAATTGTTATCTCTTCTATCCTCCACATGATTTTTCAAATCCTAGGATTGTATAAAGTCTTCACATACTATATTATTTACTTCACACATTATCATCCTTTCCCTCCGTCTCCATTTCTGTAAAACAATTGCTCATCTGATCCAACAAATTAATTTGATGATCAAACACAACATCAGTACAAAATGCCTGGCCCGAGGTAAGGGTTTCACGAATTTTTCATTTGCTCTGTATCTTCCAGGTATTAAATGCTATCTTAGAACGAAAATTAAAATCAAAACTCATTGTTATACCCCAATTCACAAATACTGGAGCCATGGGCAGTTTCGCTTATCGTAATATACTTGATTTTTACAACTAATTTAATATCTCCATATCTTGCAACATTAAACAAGGTAATAACCATGGTACACATGCGCATGAGATATTTTCAATTGCATTATTTACACACCATGCAGCATTAAGCATACTTAAACACATAACGACATGGTATCTAAGAAATAACACTACATGGTCTTTCAACTTATGCAATAACCTGAGTGAACTCATGAAGTATGTCTCTATGCCTTGCCAGTTTTTGTGTGACTGAAGTAGTGGGAGCAGAAGATGCAGCACAACGGCTCATGGAATCATTTACATCAAGTAATTTCTCAAGCAAGGACTGAATCTCTATTTCAGTAGACTTCCAAGACCGGCCGGAGCCAGCAGTTGGAGAAGTAGTATCCACATAACCTGAAACCACCAAAGTTAATATAGAAACATAAATCAAGGTCCTTAATATATATAAACCCACAAGCTTACATTAATGACATATAAATTCGTAAGAAATCGTTATTATAAAACATCCAATCATGCTACAATTCCTCTAAACCGAACATAATTCACGTGTATTTATTATTTCTACTACCCTTTGTCGGGAAAACGAGCCTTTAGCCTGATTCAAAAATCAATTTAAAGGATTCTCAACAGTTCATCTGATGCTAGCTAACACACACAAACACATGTACAGTACCCTATTAAAGTATCTCCTTAGCACTGTAGGTAATCCGTAAACGAAGAAACACAGTTCAAATCTCTCCTAAAGAAAAACATTCACAAAGACTTGCAGAGTCCAAGGACTTGAATGTGTGATAAAAGCAATAAAACCAATGAACTTAATCCACAAGACAGCAACTCTTAAAATGCAACGCAAATACACAATTCTTCTAATATCATACATTACGTATTTATTCATTTAAAGTCAACTTGCAAAAGAAAAACTAAATCCAAAATACGATGGTCTAATTACTTTAATTCACAGCACTCTACCGCTAGTTCACTGAAATTTTAGCATGTATTCGAGATCGATCCATAAAAACTACACACACCCCCACACATATTCAGTGAATATAACAACTAGTAAAGTTTTGATCCACTACCTAATCAAGTAATAGTAATAGTTAGCTACTTGATGACAATGTAACATGTTTCGGGATCTAATCAGCACAATTGGAACATAAAAAACAAACATAAAATGTGTGTGTAGAATAATAGATACAGAGGGGAAGAATCGAAACCAGATTGAGTGTAACGAGCACCGAGCTTAGCATAAGAAGAGAGCTTGACGTCGAGATCGCCTTCAATTTTACGAGCTTCTTTTCGGAGCTCTTCCCAACCCGATTCCTGTAAATTCGGATCCCCCGCCATTTGGATCCGATCGCTCCCTTTTCTGTTACTTACTCTTCAACTGTGATTTTACTGATTTTAGAAGTCCACTTGATTTTGCTGCTTGGATTTCAATCTCAAACTCTTAATTACAAACGAGCTGTCTTACTCGATTCTTAAAAATAAACTAGCCAAATTGGAGTTTGAGATTTAAAAATAAGTAGGGTTTAGTACATGCTATTACACGCTATGTAAAACCTGTGGTTACCGATCTATAAAGTTAACACTGGTATTTGGTTTTTATGTGTATCAAACAGATATAGTTTTTCTTCTAACTCTCTCAAGGAAGAAGTTGAGTTCTTTATCAACAAACAACCCAGAAATTTGTAGCAAGACATACTTGATTTTAATATAAAATTAAGTGTGTTTTGAAATATTGTGTGCACTATTTTGCATAATATTGTGACATTTCTTATCTGCTTTGTTCACCAAGTTAAAGTAAATCAAAAAGCCTTAAAAAACCTAAAACACATTCACCCCCTGTGTTGTATTCATTACCTAAAAAGTGGTATCAGAGCAAAATCTGAAAGTAAACAGATTAAAGATCTTGGAAGAATGAATACACAGAAGCTTTGCATTATCAAGACCCCTAACCTTTGACATATCTAACAACGCATTATGGAAAAAGAAAATGATGTTGTTATAAGGATGGCCAACCCATTATATGTTCAGATTCTCAAGAATGGCCCTTTCACCCCCATGGAAAGAGTTGAGGAATCTACAGATGGAAACATGATCAGTCCATCTCATTATGATTCTAAAGATCTCTCACAGTATATTGAACCTGAAAAGGAGAAAGTCTCTCTAGATAGTGGCTTGCAACTGATTTTAATAGAGTCACTTGACAATGTAATGTACAATAATATTATCAATTGTGATACATCCAAACAGATCTCGGAGAAGATAGAAATTCTATGTGAAGGAACAGAGGAAGTTAGGTGAAACCAAAGAAGGATTTTAATATCTCAGTATGAGGGTTTTATGGCTAAACCAAATGAAGGAATTACTGAAGTTTTTGAGAGGTTCAATAAATTGATAAATGACTTGCAGCTACATGATAAATATTATGAAGCTGAGGAGGTTAACCTAAAGTTCCTGCTAGCTCTTCCTGACCATCTTGAACAGAAAATATCAGCCATTAGAGAAGGAAGATATCTAAGCAGAATGACTTTGGAAGTTCTATATGGAATATTGAAAACTTATGAACTTGAGATGCTGCAGAGAAAGTCATTGAAAGCACACCTTGCACATATTGTTGATGGTTCCAGTGCTTTGGTTGTACATGACAGAGAAGAAAGTGAAGATGAGCAAGATAATCAAGTTTCAGTTATTCAAGCTGTGGAACAAAAGAACAAAGGACCTCGGAAGCAAGTTATGTTGGAGCTAGAGGAAGATGAATACTACACCTTGGATGAACTAGATGAAATGGACCAATCCATGGCTTACTTGGCTAGAAAATTCTCCAATATAAGAGTCAAGAAGCCAAAGTTTTTCGAAGGCAAGGGACAATATTCCAACAGCAACAATTGGAAACCAAAAGCTCAGTATAATTCAGCTAGCAAAGGTGGCTACAAAACAGGATCTGTGGACAGATCAAAGATAAGGTGATTCAATTGTGATGTGTTGGGTCACTTTGCTATTAAATGCAGAAAGTCCAAAAAGGTGAAGAAGGATAAAGCTTACTTGGAACTAGAAGCAAAATATGAAGGTCTCTTGAAGAAGCAGTCTGGAAAAGCCTATATTGCAGAATGGAAGAGTTGGATGACACTGATAATGATGATGAGGATGAAGAAGTTGGAAACTATGCACTAATGGCTTTTAAGCATAGAGAAGCATCCACTTTAAAATCAGAGGTACCAACTCTAACCATTATTGATTTAAATGTTGGTCAATATAAGGAGACTGTGGAAAAGATGAGTGTAGATGTTTCATACACACACTAGCATGGTAGCAGCTATTGAAGAGGTCAGCATGCTAACAAAAGCTAATGAGAAGCTTGAGAGTGAGAAGCAAAAACTTGATTTGCTGCTTGTGGAGCTTGACATAGTCAAGCAAGAAAAAGAATATCTGAAAAACAAGCTAAAGTGTGCTAGTGAAATTGAAGCTGTGTTGAGGGAAAAGTTGGAAAAGAATAAAGTGAAACTGAAATATTACAGGAATGCATCTGAGTTGGTTGGTTTGTATCATGAGAAGAACAAGCCATGTGCTAACATAGCTATTGTTCTTGATTATGATGTTTTGAACAACAACAAGAAAGTGGTAGGTGATAAAGGAAAAGCAACTGAAAGTGAAGATGTCCCAGCAATGCTGAGAAAGGTTGGTTCACCTATGTTCAAAGCATGTGAAGTAAATTTTAGTGAAGAAGAGTTGATCATAAAGCAAGAAATTGCTGATAAAGACAATGAAAAGAAAAATGCAGAAACAACTCCAACTTCCAAAGTTGAAATTGAAAAGAAGCCCATAATCAACCAGAATTCCAAGACACCTGTCAAGGAAGTTAAAACTGAAGATGCAAGAAAGAAGAAGGAGAATAGAAATGGGAAGATTGGGGTTAACAAAAGAAACAACTTTGAATTTATTACAGATGCTCCAAGAAAATAATGCCAAAAATGTGGCTCTGTGAATCATCTAACTCACCTTTGTAAAAAGGTTGTTAGCAAGCCAGTAGAAGGAGCATGCAAGTACATGAAGCAAATGCAAATGATCCATACTCATTATGTGATAATTTTGACTGCATCCCTTGTAACTTGAAAGTGATGAAGAGTTGCTATAAGCTGAGAGTAGACCTCAAAAAGTGAATATTAGGTCTGTATCAAAAAGGGAGAATGCACAATAGTCCATGAACACTATTCTTTCTGAATCAACTTATTCTAATTTTCCACATTCTGTAAACAAGAAGAAAGTACCCAACACTGCTTGGGTTGCTAAACACACTTAATCCTCATTGTGTGCAGGGCAAAAGGAAGAAAGTCATACGGTTCACAGAAAGTTGATACTTAAGATATATGACAGGTGATATGGCCCTGATATCATAATTTGAGGAGAAGGTTGGCCCATTGGTGACTTTTGGAGACAACAACAAAGGTTTCACAATGGGATATGGAAAATTGATTTCTGGAAATATTGTCATTGAAGATGTAGCACTGGTAGCTGGTCTTGAAGTGAATCTTCTTAGTGTCAGTCAATTTGCAGACAAAAGATTCAAGGTTTCATTTGACAAAGAAGAATGCACTTTTATTAGCAAAAAGACTGGTGAAATTGCTCTGAAAGGAGCAAGGAATGGAAGCTTATTTGTTTCAGGCTTGGACTCAACAAATGAGGATGAAATATGTTGCTTCTACACTGAGGCCTCTGTAGAGCAAAGCAAGCTATGGCATAAGAAGCTGTCTCACTTGAATTTCAAAGCAATAAACACTCTAGTCAAGAAGGAGTTAGTGAGAATTATGCCAAACCTGGAGTTTATTCAAAATAAAGTATGTGATGCTTGTCAAAAGGGAAAAATAAAGAAATCAAGTCACAAGAGTAAAATTGTGAATTCCATAAGTGCACCTTTGCAACTTATTCACATGGACTTATTTGGACCAGTTAATGTCTTATCAATTTCAAGAAAGAGATATGCACTTGTGATGGTGGATGACTACTCAAGATACACATGGGTAGAATTTATGCATTCTAAAGATGAAACTCTATACATCATAATTTGAACACATCAAGAAAATTGAGAAACAGGCTGAAGATCAGAAGTGTGTGAAAAGATTGAGGAGTTACAATGGCACATAATTCACAAATATAACTCTAACTGAATTCTGCAATGACAAGGTCATTATTCAAGAATTCTCAGCAGTTAGGACACTTCAACAAAATGGTGTTGTGGAAAGGAAAAATAGAAGATTAGTGGAGGTTGCTAGAACAATGCTGCAATATGCCAAATTGTCAACAAGTTTTTTGGAAGAAGCTGTTAACACTGCATGTTATACTCAAAACAGATATCCCATCAACAAAAATCTTGGCAAATCAACCTACTCAATCTTGTCTAAAAGGAAGCCTAATGTGAAGCATCTTCATGTGTTTGGAAGCAAGTGTAATATTTTGAAAGACAACTCTAAATATGTGAGAAAATTTGACTCTAAAGTTTTTGAAGCAATTTTTCTGGGATATTTATTGGAGAGAACTGTATACAAAGTCTATGTGATTGAATAGAAGAAAAGAATGGAAAGCACATATGTTACTTTTTATGATGACAAATGTCCAGGCTTAGAATGCCTTAGTGAAAATGAAGCTGAGACCCTAAAATTTGAAAATCTCAACATCGATAGTGATTCCGAGGATGAAGCTGAAGTCAACAAAAATTACAAAATTGATGAAGAGTCTACTGATCAAGTGAATTATGAGATTAGAAGGTCATCTCATGTACCTGAATTTGATAGCACAAACTCAGGGGGGGAAGAGAAGAAGGTTTTGCAAGTCATGTTATTGGTGAAGAAAATGCAGAAAACTAAACTCAACAAACTCACACCAGAAAGTGGTATGAAAGTCACACGAGAGAAGCAATTATTGGTGATTCAACTGTTGGAGTAAGGACTAGAAGTGCAATTATAAATGAATATCTACATGCATGTTTTCTCTCACAAGTTGAGCCAAAAGAAACTGAAGGAGCTCTACTTGATCCTGATTGGATATCTGCTATGTAAGAGGAGCTAAATCAATTTGAAATGAACAAAGTTTGGGAATTGGTTCCTGCACCAAAGAATAGAAGTGTAATTGGAACAAAGTGGGTGTACAGGAAAAAGATGGATGAAAATAGAATTATCACCAGAAACAAAGCAAAGTTGGTTGGAAAAGGCTACTCACAGGAGGAAGGAATTGACTATGATGAAACTTTTGCTCCAGTTGCAAGACTTGAAGCAATAAGGATCTTTCTTGCATTTGTTGTATACTCAAATTTTAAGGTGTATCAAATGGATATCAAGAGTGTTTTCCTTAATGGTAAGTTGGAAGAAGAAGTTTTTGTGCAACAGCCACCTGGCTTTGAAGATTCAGAATTTCCAGATTTTGTATACAAGTTGCTCAAGGCTCTCTATGGACTAAAACAAGCACCTAGAGCCTAGTATGACACATTGTCAGAATTTCTACTAAATGGATTCACTAGAGGAACAATAGACAAGACACTCTTCTACAAGCTACATGGTGGTGATATAATGCTAGTGTAAATTTATGTGGATGATATCATCTTTGGATCTATTAATGAAAAGCTTTGTCAAAGATTCTCTAAGCTTATGCAGAGTGAATATGAAATGAGTACGATGGGGGGATTAAGTTACTTTCTTGGACATCAAGTCAGTCAAAGAAGTGATGAAATCTTCATCATCCAAACTAAGTATGTCAAGAATTTATTGAAAAAGTTTGGTATAGTTGATTGTTCACCTGCATCTATACCTATATCTACAGCTACAAAGTTGGATGAAAATAAAAATGGCAAAAGTGTAGATATTTCAAGCTATAGAGGAATGATTAGATTTCTGTTGTACTTAACTGCAAGTAGACTAGACATCATGTTTGCAACATGTCTGTGTGCAAGATTTCAAGCCAATCCAAAAGAATCACATTTGATAGCTGTGATTTTTTTTTAAATATTTGAAGGGGACTCCAAACTTGGGATTATGGTATCCTAAGGGAACAGGTTTTGAAGTTGTTGGATGCACAGATACAAATTTTGCTAAATGTAGGGATGACAGAAAAAGCACTAGTGGAAGCTGTCAGTTTCTTGGGTAAAGACTTGTATCCTGGTATAGCAAGAAACAACAATCTGTGTCAACTTCCACAGCTGAGGATGAATACATAGATGTTGGAAGTTATTGTGCTCAAGTGCTTTGGATTAGAAATCAGTTAATGGATTATGGACTAGTGTTGCACAAAATTCCAATTATGTGTGACAATACTAGTGTTATATCTATTGTGGCTAATCCAGTTAATCATTCTACAACAAAGCACATTGATGTATGGTACTATTTTATTAGAGAACATACTGCAAATGGTACCATTGAGCTAATTTTTATTCCGATAGAAAAACAATTAGTTGACATTTTTACTAAACCTTTGGATAAAGCAACTTTCACTAGACTTGTAGCTGAAATTGGAATGCTTAATTCTTCATTTTAAAGGCAAGAACTCGGCTAATGTTTTGCAGCAGATTAATTTCTAGTAAATCAAAAATTAATTTGATTTAATTGGAAATTAACTGAAATATGAAGTATAAATATTTCAGATTTTTCAGCATATTTATTTTTCATTTTCCTTATTATTGAACTTGGAATTTGCTAACAATTCTAAGTAAACTATCTGTTTCTTAATTCATATTTTCAATATATGAAGTTAATAAAAGATAGATCTCAAAAGCAGCAAAAGTATATAGAAAACTGAGTTCTCGATAAGATTAAATGACTTCTCGATAAGTCATTTTGAGACTTCTCGAAGTAGTTCTCGATAAGTCAGTCTTGGACTTCTCGAGTAGGACATCTCGATAAGTCATTTTAACTTCTCAATAAGTCTTTATTAGACTTCTCGTGGACATCTCGATAAGGTATTATGACTTCTCGATTGACTTTTCGAATAAGGTCATTACTAGACTTCTCGAATGGACATCTAGATAAGTCATTTTATGACTTCTCGATAAGTATTGTAGAGTTCTCGAGTAATCCAGTATGAGTTCTCTACAAGTTTAATTTAAACTTATCTCTAACTCAAATTGAAATAATTTTATTTAATAAATTGTTTTCAGTATGATACTTTTGATAAATTTATTCTAATTTTATTTTGATTTATTCAAATAAAAATTGGAAATAATTCAGTCCATTCAGGACAAACTGGGTATATATTGTACATCTCGACAAGTCATTTTCTAGTTCTCGAGAAGAGTCAGGAAAATGACATATCAATATGAATTTATTCTCTTATTATGACTTCTTGATAAGCAAATGTCAAACCTCCATTTTTAGTTCTCGATAAATAATTTACCTGTTACTATAAATACCCAAACATCTCAACATACACCTCTTTACGCCTTCGAGAACTCTAAGTGACCTAATCTTTCAAATCCAAACTGATTTCTCTCTCATTTCAAGCTCTTTCTCTCTAATTTTTCTTACCCATTCACTCTTACTCAACTACAATGGCACTAAACAACATTAGAGCTGAAATCCCCAAGAATGGCACTAACTACCTTGCTTTCACAGATGCTAATCAAGCTTCTGATATATTCAAGGAGTTTGTTAAGTTTTTATCCGAGACTTGTCTTGCAGGATCTTAAACTGCTAACCCAATCCTTTACTTGGATGTTCTACATGAGTTCTGGACAACAGCTATGGTAAGGACAGTTATGCATGACAGTTTTGTATCTATAGCGGTGAATTTCTCTATTGGAGGCCAACATGTGGAGTTCAATGAGCAAGTTAGGAATGCAGCTTTAGACATTCCAACTGAGAATATGGTGGAGGTTCCTACTCAGCAGAAACTATACGAGTCCATGGATTTTGTCAATTACAGTGAGAAGATCAATCTAGCCAGTCTCAACAAGAAATATCTAAGGAGAGAGTGGTATTTCTTATTTGACTCAATCATAAGGGCCTTCACCTGCAGAAAGATAGGCTATGACAATATATCAAGTGTTGTACAGAAGCTGATGTACTCCATATCCTAAAATATACACCTGAATGTGGGCTTATTAATCCTTGAAGAACTAAGCACCAGGCTTACAATGCCACTAACTACAAGAGGTAAGGAATTTTTTCCTAGGTTTATTATGTCCACTTTAAATCATAAGGTTAAGGACATACATTTACTTAATGGTATTAATAGATCATTAATAGGCAATTGTAAGCAAGTATCCAAATTCTATTGAGATCACTTACAACAAAGAATACGGTACCTGTAAGTCTTAGAATAACTTCTTTTATGTTGGAGAGATTTAAGACTTACTCTTACTCCATACCTGATATGAGGTCTCAAGGTACATCAACATCTAGCATAACAATGGTCCCTGAAACTGTGGAAGAACAAACACAGGAACACCAACAAGGATCTTCCAATGCTGATACCCTTTCTTCTGTATCATTAGAAGTTAGAAAACCAACCTCTTCATCCTCTTAGAAGGGCGGAGTGAGTAAAAAGAAGAGAAAGCTGGCAACCCTGTCAATCATTAATGAGAGTGGTGAGGAATAAACAGAACCAGAGTCACCCTTGGTCAAAAAGACAAAGAAGGCTAAACAAACTGAGGTGACCACTCAAACCACCTCTGCATCCTCTCAAAAGGGTGTAGTTATAAAAGAGGGACAAAAATAGACTCTAGGGGCATCTTCTCAACATGGTGTCTCTATTGAAAAGAGCACCCTCCCAAGTGCACCCTGTATAGAGTCAGCACAAAGTCTTGAAAAAATTCAAGTGTGAAAGGAGAAATAAGGATGGCACACACAAGGAGAGCACATCTCTTGAAGCTCCCTCATTCATTCAGTATAGCTGCTAAAACTCAATTCTAACCTTCAAAATCTTATTTCTAAAATTTCTTCTTCCTACAATGAAACTCTTGAATCTGGTTCTCAAGAGTTGCCAATATCAAGTGACATGGTTCAAGAAACTGTGTTTACCACCCAGGATCCACATGTAGTTGGTGAGAGGCTACATGTTGGGGTAGACCTTGATGATACAAACAAAAACAAAGGGGTTTTATCATGTTGGATATATTTGAGATGTCATGTCTAATATGTTTCATGTTTAGTTTTCAGATCTTAACTAACAGGAAATATCAGTTCTTACTGGAATCAGGACTTACAGGAAGTTAGGACTTAAGGATATCAGGACTTAGATTATGAGAAGATAATATCAGAAGATGCATATCAGAACTTAAGTACTGGAGGACTAACAGTTAAGGAAGGAACCTGATTTACAGGAAAAAAGATCGAAACTAATATGGAATAAGATATGCATGGAAAGAGTTCGAGGACTAGAAGAATTATATAAGATATCTGGTTGATATATTTTAGGAGACAGAATTATATTCCATATCAACTAGAAGTTATCTTGTATCTGTGTGTCTATATAACATAGACATAGGTTTACTCTATAAGAGTTACGATCATCGAGAAGATCATATATTGTAACCTAGCAGCTCTCGTGATATTTGTTCATCACTGAGAGAGAACAGTTCCATTATAATAGAGTTTGTTATATCGAATACATCTGTTTTCTATTACTTGTGCTTTAAATCGATTTGATTGTATTCTATACTGTATTCAACCCCCTTCTACAGTGTTGTATGACCTAACAAGTGGTATTAGAGCTTATCTGTTAACACACATACAATAAAGATCCAAAACAATCATGTCTGAAGAAGCAAAAAATCCAACCAAGCCCGCTAAAACTGAAGAAACTCCAAAGACTCAAACCCATAGTCGATATGAGACTATTAGGGTTCACATGCTGAGACCGTCTGAGTATCCCATATGGAAAGTGAAGATGGCTATATTTCTGGAAGCTACAGATCCAGAATACCTTGACAGAATTTATGAAGGACCGCATAAGCCAACCAAGCTCTCTATTGTAGTTGCAGATCAGCCAGAAAAGACCATACAGAAGGAGAAAAGTAAATACACAGCTGAAGATATCTCATCTATTGCCAAGGATGCAAAGGTAAGGCATTTGCTACATAGTGCCATTGATAATGTCATGTCAGATAGGGTATTTCAATGCAAGACTGCAAAGGAGATATGGGATGCTTTGGAGACAAGGTGTCAGGAAACTGATGCAATCAAGAAAAACAGGAGGACTATACTCACTCTAGACTACGAGCACTTTGACTTAAAAAGTGATGAGTCATTAACTGACTTATATGACAGGTTTGTCAAACTCTTGAATGATCTGTCACTGGTGGACAAGGAATATGACATTGAAGATTCAAATCTAAAATTCCTTTTGGCTCTTCCTGAAAGTTGAGATTTGAAAGCTACTATTATAAGAGATAACTATGCTCTTGATGAAACTACTCTTGATGAAATTTATGGAATGCTCAAGACTTATGAACTTGAGATGGATCAAAGAAGCAAGAGACATGGGAGAAAGTCAAGAACAATTGCTCTTAATGCTGAGGAGAAATCCCCCAAAGTGGCTGTATCAAAGAAAGGAAAAGGAAAGGCTCTCATCATAAAGTCTGATTCAGAATCATCAAGTTCTGATGATGATGATTCAGAAACTGAAAGTCTACCTGAAGTAGATGCTGATGAAGAGATGATGAAGCTGTGTGCTCTTATGGTGAAGGGTATCACAAAGATAGCCTACAGGAAATTTAGAAGGGGAAAGAAGTTTTCCAGGAAAGGAAGAAGTTCTGATATGAAGGGTTTCAGAAAATCTGAAGGCAAAGGAGGAAAGTCTAACAGAGGAGATTACTCAAATGTCAAATGCTACAATTGTGGTGAGAAAGAACACATATCTCCTGACTGCAATAAAGTAAAGAGTGATAAAGGTAAGGCTCTTGTCACAAAGAAGAAAAGCTGGACAGACATCTCAGATTTTGAAGATGAGGAGAACTATGCCTTGATGGCAAATGCTGATAGTAGTTTTGATGCTGCTGAATTAAAGGTACCTCAAACAACTTATGCCTTTCATACTGATGATATTACTGAGTTGAGACTATATCTTAAAACCATGTTTATTAGCTCTAGAGATCAAACTTTAACATGTGAAAGATTAACTTCTGAAAATCTTGCTTTTAAAAAGAGGAATGATTATTTAGAAAAAGAGTTAGTTATGTTCCATCAAACTCAGAAGGATAGAGATGATGCTTTCTATGTGAGAGATGAAGTGCTAAAAATGAATAAATCTCTAAAAATTGAGTTAAAAAGGAGAGAGAGATTATCAGGACTTGGACTAACTCTGGCAGAACAACTCAGAATATACTAAGTAGTGAGAACTGGAAAGAGGGCTTAGGTTATGGAGATGAGAAAAGTGAAAAAGGAACTGAACAAGTTAAGCCAATTATTGTTAAACAGACTACTAAGACAAAGGTAAATCCTGTTAAATTTGTAACTGAAACAGTAAAGTCTGATTCTGAAAAGATGAAAGATGTTGAGACAGAAGTGATAGCAGAGTCAACTTCTGACAAATTAGAACATGATAAACCAACTGAAATTAACATAGGCTTAATGACAAAGAAGCAGCTTAAACATAAGCTGAAAGAGATTACCAGTGTAAACAAGGTAAAGGAAGCTAGGAAAAATAGGAATGGAAATGAAGGTGTGAATAAAAGCAACAATTATATGCCTGTTCCTAATGCTCCTAGAAAGAAATGCTATAATTGTGGAAATTCTAACCATCTGGCTTCTTTTTGCAGGAAGAATAAGAATATAAACTCCTTACCTTCTAAGTCAGGAGTTAAGAGTCAGTCTGTTAGGTTTAAGCCACAAAATCTTTGTTTTTATTGTGGTAGTGTGGGGCATTCCATTTATACTTGTAAGGAATATCATAGTTTGTACTATGATTATTATCAGATAAAACCTTCTTTGAAGAAAGTTACTTTAATTCCTTCTAGTGTAAAGTATGATACAAAGTCTGATAATGTTAATACTGATAAGAAAATTGTTAGCATAAACTCTGATATTAAATCCGCTGCAAATGTTAATAAACTTAAAAAGGCCAAAGGATCTAAGCAAGTCTGGGTCCTTAAAACTAACCTTTAGTGGTCTTTGTGATTGCAGGGCAACAGGAAGAATATCCTAGTTCTGGATAGTGGATGTTCAGGACATATGACTGGAAATAAAGCCCTGCTATCAGACTTTGTGGATAAAGCTGGCCCAGGAGTTTTTTATGGAGATGGCAACATTGGAAAAACTCTGGGATATGGCAAGATCAATCTTGGGAATGTCATCATTGAAATAGTAGCTCTAGTCTCAGGACATAAACACAATTTGTTGAGTATAAGTCAAATCTGTGACAGAGGTTATCATGTGGATTTCTTTGAACAACACTGTGAAGTTATAAGTAATTCAACAGGAAAAGTGGTTCTAAAAGGATATAGGCATGGTAACATTTATGAAGCCAGACTTTTAACAAGTACTGATGGTTCTGCAATCTGTCTGTTGAGTAGAACATCAATTGAAGAAAGCTGGAACTGGCACAAGAAACTCTCTCATTTAAATTTCAACAATATAAATGAGTTTGTAAAGAAAGATCTTGTGAGAGGACTGCCAAAAACAGTATTTGCTCCTGATGGCCTTTGTGATTCATGTCAGAAGGCAAAACAAAGAAAATCTTCTTTCAAGAGCAAAACTGAGTCATCAATTCTTGAGCCTTATCACCTATTGCATGTTGATCTATTTGGTCCAGTCAATGTCATGTCTATTGCAAAGAAGAAATATGATATGGTTATAGTGGATGAGTTCACAAGGTACACATGGGTGTACTTCTTGCACAAGAAGACTGAAACTGCATCTACCCTAACTGATCATGTCAAACAATTGGATAAATCGATCAAAGATTCTGTTAAAATCATAAGGAGTGATAATGGCACTGAGTTCAAGAATTCAATCATGAAAGAGTTCTGCAAACATCATGGAATCAAACAGGAATTTTCTGCACCTGGAACTCCACAGCAAAATGGAGTTGTAGAAAGAAAGAACAAGACTCTCATTGAAGCTGCATGAACAATGCTTGATGAAGCAAAGCTACCAACCTATTTTTGGGCTGAAGCTGTACAGACTGCTTGTTTTACACAAAATGCAACACTCATAAACAAGCATGGAAAAACACCATATGAAATGGTGAATAAGAACAAGCCAAATCTGAAATACTTTCATGTATTTGGTTGCAAGTGTTTTGTTCTTAAGACTCATACTGAGCAGCTGTCAAAATTCGATCTAAAAGCTGATGAAGGAATTTTTGTTGGATATCCACTTTCCACAAAAGCCTTCAGAGTCTACAATTTAAGAACAAGAGTTGTCATGGAATCTATCAATGTCTCTTTTGATGATAAGAAGATTACTGGATTTGAAGATTTTGATGATCATGATCAGCTGAGATTTGAGAATGAAGATTTAAATTCTGATTCCGAAAATTCTGATCCTGTAAGTTCTGATGGATTAAGTTCTGATGTTATTGAAACTATGGTAACAACTCCAAAGAAAAATGCACCTGTCCAGAGGGAGCAAGCTGAAGATCCTACCACATCTCAAGACTCTCGAGAAGCATCAGAACCTGTCACTGGCTCTTCAAGTTTTGATTCATCTAGTTCTGATGAGCCAAAGTTTGATAATTTTGGAAGCTCTGATTCTTCAATTTCTGAAAAATTAAATTCATATTCTGAAGTCTCAGAGAGCATAACTACAGGGGGAGCATCAGAAAATGCTGATGGAGACCGCATGGATCATGGGGGAGGATCCAGTTCTAGAGATCAACTTCCATCTGTAAGGAAGTGGACTAAAGCACATACACCTGATTTAATCATTGGAGATCCTGAAGCAGGTGTCAGAACTAGAACTGCAACTTCAAATGAATATCTCTATCATTCTTTTCTATCTCAGACTGAACCAAAAAAAGTGGAAGAAGCTCTTCAAGATGCTGATTGGGTGCAAGCAATGCAGGAATAGTTAAATGAATTTGAAAGAAATAATGTTTGGACCCTAGTGCCAAGACCAAAGAACAGATCAATTGTTGGTACAAAATGGGTGTTCAGAAACAAAACTGACATTGATGGCATATTACAAGGAATAAAGCAAGACTGGTTGCTAAAGGTTACTCTCAGCAGGAGGGTATTGATTATGATGAAATATTTGCACCAGTTGCTAGATTAGAAGCCATAAGGATCTTTTTAGCTTATGATGCTCACAAGAAGTTTAAAGTCTTTCAAATGGATGTGAAAAGTGCTTTTCTCAATGGAGAATTGGAAGAAGAGGTATATGTTGAACAACCTCCGGGCTTTGTAGATCCTAAATTTCCCAATCATGTCTACAGGCTTGACAAAGTACTTTATGGCCTTAAGCAAGCTCCAAGAGCATGGTATGAGACTTTAGCTCAATTTCTTCTGGAAAGTGGATTTCACAGAGGCACAATTGACAAGACTTTATTCTACCTCAACCATGGAAAGGACTTACTTTTGGTACAGATATATGTTGATGATATTATATTTGGTTCTACTAATTCCAAACTGTGTGAGAAGTTTATAACGACTCGTGTATTCTTTTTGAATTATTTAATTATGCAATTATGGAAATTATTAAATAAATAAGATATGTGTGTTGCTTTCGACCGCTATGTGTTGTTTGATTAGTATCCATATGTGATTTATAGTGTACCGGGTTGTCCGCGCGATTAATTATGGGATCTTATTGAATTGTTTTCACTTTCAAAAGTGGATTTAGTGCAAATTTATTTGCATAAATATTGGGAATGTTTCTAAAATTGTTTTTATGATTTTATAATTACAATAATTATTTTTAGGATTTTGTAAAATTGAGAAATCAATATTTCATTAGTTATTTATCTTTAAATGATTTTCTGAGTATGTTTAATGGTAAAATCCATATTTAATTCTAAAATTCTTTAAAAATTATGAAAATCATATTTATTTAAGTTCGGAATATTCTGAGATTTTTAAAATTATTTTGGAAATTTTCGGGATTAATTTCACCCGCACGTTGTTTCATTTAATTGATAAAAGTGGGTATAAATTGCATTTTAGAAATTATTTAAAAATTTAAAAAATTATATTTTCATTTACTTTGGGGTATTTCTAATATTTTAAGACTATTTTCGCGAATTTTTGAATTTGTTTTAAGAGCAGCTCGGTTCGTTAATCATGAAATGCGGTACGAGTTGATTTCAAAAATGTTTTAAAAATTTTAAAAAATTTTATTTTATTAGTTTTGGGATATTTATAAAATTTTAAAATTATTTTTGGTATTGATTGGATTAAAATCTATTCGCTAAGTTGTAAAATGCAAGGCATAATTTAGGGCATTCGGAATAAAAAAAATACGTGTTAAACCCTCAGAAATTGGGTTAACACGTGTTAAATTCTCAACATTTTATTGCTACGTGGCCTTGCATCAGGAAGCAGAGAACAATTTTATCAATTAAAACATCACACTCTCTTCCTCTCTCGGTTTCAATCTCTCGCCCTCTCTCATCTCAGTCTCTCTCTCACCCTATCTCCCATGTTCTCCCTCTTTTCTTCTTCCCTTCTCCCGTTTCTTTCTCTCATGTCGCCATCGACTTTCTATTTTCCGGTTCCATCTTCCGGTGAGTTTCCGGTCGGGAACTCCGACGAAACCCTCGATTCCGTCCCTGTTCAGATAAATATATATATATATATGCAGATATGCTTGTGTGCATATATTTCCTTGTGTATATATGTGTTTAGTGTGAGTGTGTGCCTGAGTTTTTGTGTGTGTAGGTTTCGGGTATGTGCAGTGGTGATTGTGATTGTGGGTAGTGGCGCGTTTGGCGCGTATGTGCTGTATAATCTGTTTGGTTGATTCCCTGTATTGATTCACATGATTAATTCTAAACAAGATTATTTTTATTTATTTTTTTTTTTACAGGAAATTGTTGATTGAGTATTTGTGATATAAATAATTTCATGCGTAAATTATTAATTTTAATCGGTAGAATTTATTTGGACACCCGAATATTTTGGGCACCAATAAATTTTGCCGCCGTCGGCGATGAGCCTCGGCGAGCCGACGGTGGACTGTGATGACGTGATTCTGAGTCCTAATATAAATAATTATATAAAATACGAATAATAGAAATAATTGAATAATACCGGTAATTGAGAATTTGTGATTAGTGGATTAATGGTTGGGTTGTCTGTTAATTATGACGTCGATTAATGTTTCGACGGGTAGTCCGATAAACAAAGGTGACGCCACCCGATTTTCGGAAACTGAATTACGTAAATACGAAAGCGTATCCGAGGATTATCGGAACGTCGAGCAAATATAAGTAAATACATATATATCTATTTTATACAGAACCTGATTATATATTGTGCTGTATGTTTTGTCCAAAACGCAGTAACCCTAATTTCGTAAAATAACGAATATACGTATTTTATAAAAACGAAAACTGGATCGATTTCGAGAATGTGAACCCTAATTATTGTCTGTGTTACCCTAATATGAATGATTACAAGTCGGGTTTGAATATTGTTGGGTGAGAATTAGTATCGAGGATATGTCAAGCATACCTAGACATCTAACGTAGGGTATTTCGACCCTGTAGGTTATAGTCGGGAACCTGAAAGTGGACAATGGACTAAAGATAACCTAGTGGTCAGTTGACGAGCTCAGTAGAGTTTCAACAGAAAGACCTGAGTGTCAAAGTCGAATCCAATGAGATCTAGTGGTTGAACGTTAGAGCCTGAGAAGCAGAGTCGGCTCAGAGTTGATCAATAATAGTTGTAAAGCCTTGTAAGGCAAGTACTTCCGAACTTTTCTTCAAGATATATCGCAATTATTTTCGAACTAGTTCATAACATGTCGTTCCTATTCAAAATAACTCTTGTTTATATTACAAATGCTTTAAACTATTTACCCTTGAACCCTGATTTTCTTAATCTTGAGCCGTAAGCCTTGTTCTTTGTAAACTATCCTTTGTTGATCCTTAGATACCAAATCACACAAATATGATACTACTCCCCAAATGTGTAACCACCAAACACCAAACACTGGAACAAAAATTGTTTGAAAACATAGAAACTTTTATACCCCATTCATTCTTTATAACCTCAAAGAACTATACCTTGAAAAATCAGTACTCGTCCAATACCTGATCATTTTACAGACTGAAAACCGTTTCTTATACATACCTTGATATACCCTTGAGGTATCCATGAGTTTCTTTATATTTTTATTCAAGTGTTTAACCATCATGGATTATGATCTTGTTTATCGAATTATATTGCTTGTCATATTGAACTGCTTTAGAATTGGATAGTTTTTATATATATGTGGACCAGATTCGTGGTCAGACCATATCTATGGTCAATTTAGGCCAATGTGTGCCTTGGATCCAGTAGTTAGAGCAGTGTTGTGTGCTTTGCTCGGGGTTAGTGCGTGACTGATCAGCATCCTAACCTTGGTTTTAAAAACTTAAAATGAATGTCCAATTCTAATGATTGTTTAGCAATAAACTTGATTCCTCTGAATCATCTCGTTTGATCATTGGTTAATCTCAATTATTGTCATTGTGACTTGCTGAGCTAGTTAGCTCACCCTTGCGATTCTTTTATATATTTTACAGTTGAAAAGAATATGGATGATAGTGAAGTTTCTCAGTCCAAAGTGCGGGCTAAGGTTCCAATCGAGTTGGATCGAACTAGCAGAAGTTTCATGCGGCAAAGAGATAGTCTGATTGTAAGAATGATTTTATTATCAACCGTAAGTTAAATTAGTTGGGATTCGGTATGATGTAATAATTAAGGTTGTGGCTTGTTTTCATACTTTAACCTGTTGCGATCCGTGGTTTTGTGAGGCAGGGTCATTATAAATAATATTTCTTATACAGGTTTACATATTGCGTATGTGTTGTGGACCCCAAACTTCTGACCCGGGTTTGGAAGGCGCCACAGGTTGGTATCAGAGCTACAAGTTATAAGTCACTGAAACAAGCCTAGATTGTCGGGAGTGGGAAAAGGCTTAGGATTAGGAAGAGGAAATAGAAAGATAAGACGTTGTGAGGTTGAGTGGGATGGTATAGTAGGTCTCCAGCACAGTTCGTATTGCGATTCGGGATTCTCAGCTTGCGACGTGATTTCCAGACAACGGCAATGGCAGATCCTGACTTCCCGATGTCATTTGATCGTTGGGAGCTTTCTGTCCGAGGATCATGATCTTCTCTCAGATTTGATTTGCACCTTGTTCCTCCACCAGTATTAATGGCATTACCTTCTGTTATAACGGTTGCACTTCTTCAAGCTATTCAACGTTACTTTTCCACCTCTTTATATGAGATTACCTATTCAAGAATCTCCATCTGTTTATTCTTATTTTACTGGACATTCGGTTGTGAGTGTATCTCTTTAGTTTACCCTATATCCTGTTCTATACCCCCAAGTTTAGAATTTGTCCTATGAAGCGATTGTATCTGCGAGGATGGATTCGAGAGCTACAATAAGTGGTGAGCACATGAGATATAAATAAAGGTGAGAAAAAGATTAAAGAGAAGATTTAAGTGTTTCAGAGAATAGCTGTTACCGGGTTAAAAGAAGCCATTAGTGACTAAGCCGCCCGTGAATAATTATGGGATGAATTAGCTGAATTTTGAAAGAGTTAGAGAGAAAGGAATAAATCTGGAATTTTGGTGGAATTAAATGATGGTGCTACGATAAATGCGATATGTAAAGTAGTGATATGAAGCTACGAATAAGATAATGTGCGACAACAATTGAAGTTTCGTCGATTAAGGAAGGTAAGTGGACACGATGAAGAAGAAAAGGCAGATTGAAGTGAATGGACCATTATATGGTTGTTCCATTAATTTGGTACCTTGTTACTAGTCGGAAGGACAACAACCAACTCATATAGTAAGGACAACCAGGTTTGTGATTTTCCAAACTTTTTAAATAAGTTTTCGAAAAAGATTTTCCTTTACAAATTTCTAAAAGCCTCTCGAATAAAATTATTTTTAAACATTGGTTGTCAAGTTACTATTTGAGTTTCTTGTTTGTTAGAAAGCCCGGATTACTTGGAAGGATGCTGTTTCAGACTTAGTATTGCTAATTTCGAGAACGAAGTAACCTATGATTATGAAGAAGTTGATTATTCCTAACAGTAAAGTGCAAGTATTGTTTGATAAAATTTACAACAGAATCAGCGTACAGAGTAACTATACATTCAATTACTAGGACTATCAGAGTTCAAAGAATTCATTGATTTAGCAGAAGTCGGAGCGTGATCGCAGAAGATTGGAAAGATTTCCAGACCTCTCTAAAAGCAGAATATTATTAACAAAAGGATCGTAATGTTAAATGGTACGTGGTTATTCTAAATTAAAAGAAGAATCTTGAAGTTACCTGGTAAGGAACGCCATTATGATCGAATTGTTAAAGTATTATCCGTGTGGGTGCGATATTAAAGACGCAAGATGTGACAAGTAGGAATCTACCATAATGCTTAATTTTCAAAAGCATTTCAGTGTACCCTCTAAAGTTGCTATATGATGCAATTGGGATGTGATCGAACAAGCTCGAAAGATGAATACAAGTGAAATGTGGATGGTGACCAATGGTATCGCTCTAGTTTTCAATATTACAGCATATATTCCTATTCAATTCCTAAAAATGTATGAACTTCTTTTCTTAAATAAACTCTTTGCTATGATATCGAAAAGGAGGATATCGCATTCCTTTCAAATTTAATTGTTTCCCTCAAGTTTTGCTTTCTGATTGGGACAAACAGTGTTATGGTGAGACACTTTGTCAGAATGACGAAGAGTCGGGTGGGACGCCACCTAATCATGTGCTGTATGCCAAATGGTATGAAAGACTGGCCATCTTAAGTACCAGTGTGGCTGTCTCATTTCATATTCAAATCCTTGTTTCTTCTTCTTTTGAACTCTAATTTTGTTGAATTGTGAATTCTTCTAGTTGCTTCATTGTACTGTCATTCGTTGTAAGAGTTTTTCAAATAGAAATCAACGAATTATGGACCGAGCGGGCAAAGTTCCATTTACTTCTCACGCATAGAAAATAAACAAGGGCATATGGCGAGAATTGTAAATCACTGACCCAGTTAGGGATGCATTAAGAATCAAGGGAATCTACTCCAAGTAGGATATGTCTTCGAGAACGAGAATATGCGACTTTCCTGTGAAATATGTTGTTCAGATTATGGACGTGACAACATGGATGACGATAGTAAGTACCTTATGCGTTAAAGTATTAAAAGATGCGAGAGAAACTTAATTGTTTATCTCTCAAGGTTTTGTTAATAAGATGAATTACCCTGTTGAATTGATAAGATTATGGTTAAAAAAAAGGATTAGCAAGTCAAGAACATGTAGTTGTTAAATAAGTAAGTACTAATGGTGGAATTGAGGTTCCAGGAAATAAGTTGTGAAGAATTGATATCATGGAAGATAAGAGGTTTTGATATTATTCTAAGGAATAGATTAACTATGAAAGCATGATGCCCAGACAAACCGTCGTGATGAAAAAAAAATAGACCTAAAGACGTTAAGTGGGAATATGATGAGATAAAAAGGAAGAAGGAGAGTATAGAATTTGTTAACGATGATTACGGTGATCAAGATGTGAGCATTATGGTAGTCATGAGATAAATAAAAGTCAGAAGTAAACAAAATTTGAAGATTTTATAACGATTAAAGAGTTTCAAGATATGTTTTCAAATGGGTTATCAATATTTTCTCCAGATAGAGAAGTGAAGTTCACGATTGACTTAGCACCTGAAACAAAAGCCATTGACTAGGGCCTTATACAAAATGACACCAATTCATAAGAAGATGTTAGCAAAGCGGATGCAAGAAATGCTAGAAGAAGAAGCAATTAAACCCAGCGTATCCCATGAAGTGTACCAGTACTATTTGTTAAGAAGAAAATGGAAGTATGAGATTATGCGTCAACTAAAGCCAGCTCAACAAATTTACTATCAAGAAAAAGTATATGTTACCTCGAACTACTGATTTGTTGATCAAACAGAAGGAGCAAGGTATTTTCTAAAATTGATTTAAGATTTGGGTGTTACCAATTGGAGATTGAATCTATGGACACAATCTTTAAGGAATATATGGATAAGGTGTATTTGTGTTACTTAAAGTCAATGGAGGACCATGCGAAGTATTGAATGACAACGGAGGAGTTAGAGAAGAAAGAAGTTGTATGTAAAGTTGCAAGGTGAAAGTTTTGATGATAGAAAGCATAAATAATTAGTGAGGAGGAGATTAGAGGAAATCCAGTAGAAATTAAAGTCACCATGAATAAGGTCAAAAGCACCAACAAAAGTAAGAAGTTTTTACCTTGGACCGGCTATACTAAAAATTTGTACAAGGTTTCTTGAAAGTTGCATTGCCTTTGATGAAGCTAATTAAGAAAAAGCAATAAGTGAGTATAAAATAGAGAAGGGTGAAGAAATTTTTGTAGAGATTAAATGAAAGAATGGTTATAGTACCTGCTTTATCACTTTGAAGATATCAAGGAGATTTGGTAGTTTATAGTGATGTTTCTCATAAGGGAGTAGGATGTGTGTTGATGCGGTATAATAAAGTTATTGTATATGCACCCAGACAACCGAAATCTTATGAGCAGAAGTATCCTACTCATCATTAGGGCTAACAGTAATAATATTTATTTTGAAAAATGGGGAGACATGATATGTATGGAGAAAGGTGTAAGAGCTACGGACCATAAGAGTTTGAAGTAAGTATTCACGAGAAAAACAAATGTAGTGGCAAGCGATAAAAAAGAAAAAAAAAAGGAGAGAACGAACATAGAGACTATACCAGAAGGATTAACTTTAGGATTCTCGAAGTTGGAATTAGAAGCTAAAGTTCATAATCCAAAAGGAAGAAAGATGGATAGTGTGACCTTTCAGTTGAAGTTGTGAAGGGAAAGTTAAAATGTCAAGAGAAGATAATGGATCACGATGTTAGTAGTTAGAAAAAGGAAATTTATGCACCCAGGAGAATGATCACGATATTTCCAGATTTTCTTCCAGTACTTGGATTCTACAAGTAGAAGAATCAAGAAATAAGATCCCACATAGAATTCACAATATTAAGTATTTAATTAGAGAAGAGACGCCAATATATATGGAAATTTAAAGAAAAATAGTGATAACCAAGTATAAGAAGGAAATTTCAAGATGGATCAAGAGGTGTTGGACATGTCAAAGAGTTAAGACGAAGTATTGGAAAGCCTAGTGGATAAGGCAGATCCAAGAAGTGACTTTACAAGAGGCAAATCGTGAAGTGGGAGTTTAGCAAAACAACTAATAAGAATAAGTGACCCCTATAAAGAATTAATTTCCTACGAGACCTAATTCAAGCAATATATTATATCTCGAGGATTAACTTTAGATCCAACCTGAGAAAATATCAGAGATTATGATTAAAGTGAGTTAAGAGCATTGCAAGCTCTGGTAATATTATGTGAAATAACGAGTGTATCAGGTGGCTATAAGGAATTAAGGAACGTGGTGTAAAAGGAGTACTTGGATAAGCAAACTGTATTTATTGATAACATCCTCAGCTACCCAAGGAATAAGAAAGTCTGCGTGGGATGCCCAAGGATTTTTCTCCAAAGATCAGAAGGAAAGCAACTATACGCTGAGTCTTCAAGAATGAAATTTTGACTAAGGTTAACAAAAGATTCTGAATTAATCCATTAACAACCACCTAAGCAAAACCGTATGGTAACGGGTGTTTTAGGCCGATGGAAAGGATTGGATATAATTAAGATCACCAAGGAGTTAATAAACAAATTAGACAGAGTGAAATCTGAAGTTCAAATATTTAAAAATAACAGTACCTGAAAATATAAGATTACTTTTCAACCTTAACTGATGAAAAAGAGTAAGAGATGTTCAAATGTTTGGAAACCAAGTTGAAAATGAGCACCGCCTATCATCCTTAAATGAAGAGTCAAAGTACGAAAGTGATTCAGGAACTGTAAGATATATTGAGAGATTGATTTTTTTTTAAACACTGGAATGATTATTTATCATCGATGTCAACTTTGGAATGCTACTTTACCAAGCTTCATGTGAACGCGAGTGTAGGTTCCCCTTTTTATTGAGATGAAGTGAGAGAAATGAAGTTGTTACATTCAAAGTTAATTCGACACACCAAGAGCGTAGTGCTATTGGTTGAAGCAGCTCGGAGTAGACAAAGAAAGAAGGCAAAAATTATATTGAGAGAAAGTATGAGTATAGAAATAGGCTCAGTAGTGTTAGTAAAAGTGTCGTCTTGAAAAAGATTGGATAAATTTGAAGAGAAGGGACAAGCTAAGTCATAAAATTAGTGAACCATTCGAGGTATTGATAAATATAGATAAAGTTGTTCATAAATGATATGACCGTCACATCAGTGTGTACACCTAATGTATTTTACTTGTCAATGTTAAAGCGATAAGTATTGGGTTTGAATTAAGTGATTGATCAGGAGCCAATGGGGCTCTTGTCCAAATTGTTCTGCATATAGTGATCAATCCAAATTCTTGATCCTTAAAGGCAAGTCCTTGGAAATAAGTGCATACCTATTATGAGTACGTTCGAACCCTCGAGTAGAAGGGTCTACTTGGGAATTAGAGTCAGATATGCTTGACAAATATCCTCACTTGTGTAACTAGACCAGATTCTGAGGACAGAATCTTTTTAAGGGGGGAAGGATATAACGACTCGTGTATTCTTTTTGAATTATTTAATTGTGCAATTATGGAAATTATTAAATAAATAAGATATGTGTGTTGCTTTCGACCGCTATGTGTTGTTTGATTAGTATCCATATGTGATTTATAGTGTACCGGGTTGTCCGCGCGATTAATTATGGGATCTTATTGAATTGTTTTCACTTTCAAAAGTGGATTTAGTGCAAATTTATTTGCATAAATATTGGGAATATTTCTAAAATTGTTTTTATGATTTTATAATTACAATAATTATTTTTAGGATTTTGTAAAATTGAGAAATCAATATTTCATTAGTTATTTATCTTTAAATGATTTTCTGGGTATGTTTAATGGTAAAATCCATATTTAATTCTAAAATTCTTTAAAAATTATTAAAATCATATTTATTTAAGTTCGGAATATTCTGAGATTTTTAAAATTATTTTGGAAATTTTCGGGATTAATTTCACCCGCACGTTGTTTCATTTAATTGATAAAAGCGGGTATAAATTGCATTTTAGAAATTATTTAAAAATTTAAAAAATTATATTTTCATTTACTTTGGGGTATTTCTAATATTTTAAGACTATTTTTGCGAATTTTTGAATTTGTTTTAAGAGCAGCTCGGTTCGTTAATCATGAAATGCGGTACAAGTTGATTTAAAAAATGTTTTAAAAATTTTAAAAAAATTTATTTTATTAGTTTTGGGATATTTATAAAATTTTAAAATTATTTTTGGTATTGATTGGATTAAAATCTATTCGCTAAGTTGTAAAATGCCAGGCATAATTTAGGGCATTCGGAATAAAAAAAATACGAGTTAAACCCTCAGAAATTGGGTTAACACGTGTTAAATTCTCAACATTTTATTGCTACGTGGCCTTGCATCAGGAAGCAGAGAATAATTTTATCAATTAAAACATCACACTCTCTTCCTCTCTCGGTTTCAATCTCTCGCCCTCTCTCATCTCAGTCTCTCTCTCACCCTATCTCCCCTGTTCTCCCTCTTTTCTTCTTCCCTTCTCCCGTTTCTTTCTCTCATGTCGCCATCGACTTTCTATTTTCCGGTTCCATCTTTCGGTGAGTTTTCGGTCGGGAACTCCGACGAAACCCTCGATTCCGTCCCTGTTCAGATAAATATATATATATGCATATATGCTTGTGTGCATATATTTCCTTGTGTGTGTGTGTGTTTAGTGTGAGTGTGTGCCTGAGTGTTTGTGTGTGTAGGTTTCGGGTATGTGCAGTGGTGATTGTGATTGTGGGTAGTGGCGCATTTGGCGCGTATGTGCTGTATAATCTGTTTGGTTGATTCCCTGTATTGATTCGCATGATTAATTCTAAACAAGATTATTTTTATTTATTTATTTTTTTTACAGGAAATTGTTGATTGAGTATTTGTGATATAAAAAATTTCATGCGTAAATTATTAATTTTAATCGGTAGAATTTATTTGGACACCCGAATATTTTGGGCACCAATAAATTTTGCCGCCGTCGGCGATGAGCCTCGGCGAGCCGACGGTGGACTGTGATGACGTGATTCTGAGTCCTAATATAAATAATTATATAAAATACGAATAATAGAAATAATTGAATAATACCGGTGATTGAGAATTTGTGATTAGTGGATTAATGGTTGGGTTGTCTGTTAATTATGACGTCGATTAATGTTTCGACGGGTGGTCCGATAAACAAAGGAGACGCTGCCCGATTTTCGGAAACTGAATTGTGTAAATACGAAAGCGTATCCGAGGATTATCGGAACGTCGAGCAAATATAAGTAAATACATATATATCTATTTTATACAGAACCTGATTATATATTTTGCTGTATGTTTTGTCCAAAACGTAGTAACCCTAATTTCGTAAAATGATGAATATACGTATTTTATAAAAACGAAAACTGGATCGATTTCGAGAATGTGAACCCTAATTATTGTCTGTGTTACCCTAATATGAATGATTACAAGTCGGGTTTGAATATTGTTGGGTGAGAATTAGTATCGAGGATATGTCAAGCATACCTAGACATCTAACGTAGGGTATTTCGACCCTGTAGGTTATAGTCGGGAACCTGAAAGTGGACAATGGACTAAAGATAACCTAGTGGTCAGGTGACGAGCTCAGTAGAGTTTCAACAGAAAGACCTGAGTGTCAAAGTCGAATCCAATGAGATCTAGTGGTTGAACGTTAGAGCCTGAGCAGCAGAGTCGGCTCAGAGTTGATCAATAATAGTTGTAAAGCCTTGTAAGGCAAGTACTTCCGAACTTTTCTTCAAGATATATCGCAATTATTTTCGAACTAGTTCATAACATGTCATTCCTATTCAAAATAACTCTTGTTTATATTGCAAATGCTTTAAACTATTTACCCTTGAACCCTGATTTTCTTAATCTTGAGCCGTAAGCCTTGTTCTTTGTAAACTATCCTTTGTTGATCCTCAGATACCAAATCACACAAATATGATACTACTCCCCAAATGTGTAACCACCAAACACCAAACACTGGAACAAAAATTGTTTGAAAACATAGAAACTTTTATACCCCATTCATTCTTTATAACCTCAAAGAACTATACCTTGAAAAATCAGTACTCGTCCAATACCTGATCATTTTACAGACTGAAAACCGTTTCTTATACATACCTTGATATACCCTTGAGGTATCCATGAGTTTCTTTATGTTTTTATTCAAGTTTTTAACCGTCATGGATTATGATCTTGTTTATCGAATTATATTGCTTGTCATATTGAACTGCTTTAGAATTGGATAGTTTTTATATATATGTGGACCAGATTCGTGGTCAGACCATATCTATGGTCAATTTAGGCCAATGTGTGCCTTGGATCCAGTAATTAGAGCAGTGCTGTGTGCTTTGCTCGGGGTTAGTGCGTGACTGATCAGCAGCCTAACCTTGGTTTTAAAAACTTAAAATGAATGCCCAATTCTAATGATTGTTTAGCAATAAACTTGATTCCTCTGAATCATCTCGTTTGATCATTGGTTAATCTCAATTATTGTCATTGTGACTTGCTGAGCTAGTTAGCTCACCCTTGCGATTCTTTTATATATTTTACAGTTGAAAAGAATATGGATGATAGTGAAGTTCCTCAGTCCAAAGTGCGGGCTAAGGTTCTAATCGAGTTGGATCGAACTAGCAGAAGTTTCATGCGGCAAAGAGATAGTCTGATTGTAAGAATGATTTTATTATCAACTGTAAGTTAAATTAGTTGGGATTCGGTATGATGTAATAATTAAGGTTGTGGCTTGTTTTCATACTTTAACCTGTTGCGATCCGTGGTTTTGTGAGGCAGGGTCATTATAAATAATATTTCTTATACAGGTTTACATATTGCGTATGGTTGTGGACCCCAAACTTCTGACCCGGGTTTGGAGGGCGCCCCAAAGTTTGCAAAGCTAATGTAGTCAAGATATCAAATGAGTAAGATAGGAGAACTCATCTATTTTCTGGGCCTTCAAGTCAAGCAAACTGAAGAAGGCACTTTTATCTGTCAATCTAAGTATACCAGAAATTTACTGAA
This sequence comes from Apium graveolens, assembly GCF_009905375.1. NCBI lineage: Eukaryota > Viridiplantae > Streptophyta > Magnoliopsida > Apiales > Apiaceae > Apium > Apium graveolens. The sequence goes on from NC_133652.1 coordinate 98,257,681, forward strand.
GAAATTTGGAATACAAGATTGTTCAACTGCATCCACTCCCATGGCCACTGCAACCAAGTTAGATAAGGATACTGGTACATCAGTAGATAGTACTAAGTATAGAGGTATGATTGGCTCATTACTCTATCTAACTGCAAGTAGATCTGATATCATGTATGCTACCTGTCTTTGTGCAAGATTTCAGGCTGATCCAAGAGAACCTCACGTATTAGCTATGAAAAGAATTTTCAAATACCTTAAGGGTACAACTGATCTAGGATTGTGGTATCCTAGGGAATCAGATTTTAAGTTAATTGGTTACCCAGATACAGATTTTGCAGGATGCAAAATAGATAGGAAAAGCACTAGTGGAAGCTGCCAATTTCTTGGAGGCAGATTGGTTTCTTGGTTTAGCAAGAAACAAAAGTCAATTTCCACATCAACTACAAAAGCAGAATATATTGCTGCAGGAAGCTGTTGTGCACAGATTCTTTGGATGAAGAATCAGTTACTGGATTATGGGTTAGAATTTTCTAAAATCCCTATTTACTGTGATAATCAAAGTGTTATTGCTATGACAGGTAATCCAGTTCAACACTCAATGATAAAGCACATCAGCATTAGGCACCATTTCATAAGGGAACATCTGGATGAAGGTACAATACAATTGCATTTTATTCCAACAGATCAACAGCTAGCAGATATCTTCACAAAACCACTATGTGAAGCTACTTTTATAAGATTGGTAAATGAACTTGGAATGGTTTCAGGTTCTTTCTCTAAATCTGCTTTGTTTTTGTTCTCATGCATCAGACTTTATGATCAGTGTTTACAGACTATATTATTTATATGTAATCTATGCTTAATTTGAAAATTCTTTAAATGCTGATTGTTATCTGATGTGGATTTATATACTCTGATAAGTGTTTTGAATGTTCTGTGACTATTCAATCCAATGAGGATAACTGTGCTAGATGCTGACCTAGTAGTCTTTAACATACTAGATATCCCATGTTTGAATTAGTTGTTTATGTGGAAACTCATTAACACAAGCAGATTCTGATATTGAGCTTAGTCAAGTTTACTTTGTGTATCTTATTACTAAGTCACAAACTAGATTCTTATTTCTTATCTGTCAAATTCTGATGTCGGTAAATCTTAAGAATGAACTAAGTGCTGATAAGCCTCACTTATCAAAAGAAAAGAAAAGAATAAAAGTCAGGTACTCCTTTGAGATCTAGAGTAAAAATGTGAAAGGGAAGACCCAAGTGCATTGCTGGTATTAAGTAATATGCATTAGAAGAGAAAATATTTTTCTTGGTGACTTTTCACACTCTATGATTACTGGAGAAATACTCTGATGACAACATAAATTCTGATAAGCAGTCGTGACTCACTTACACTGAGAAAGCACTGTAAAAAGGAATTTCAAAATATGCATAAAATGAGCACAAATAGCTGAGGTGGACTCTTGCATAAATTTGTTCTATAGTAGACATCATGACTGATGACAGATTTTAAGTATTTTTCTTAGTTATGCCTTATATCTAAGATGTACTGAAGTTGATCAGACTTTAATCCTTATCTGATATTTTGCTGAATGAACACACTTTCATTCCATATGAATGATGAAAAATTATTGTGGTGATTAAGTTGTTTTTGACAAAGAGTTAAGTGTCATTTACATAAATTTTGAGGACAATTTCTGATGATTAAACTCTGAAGAAAACAAGTCAGTATTTGTACGAAGAATCACAGAAAAAGATATTCACTATTTGAGTACAGAATCCATGTTCTGATGACTGTTAAAATCTGATATGAGTTAAGTTCTGATATTAAATCCTGATAAAATTTTTGATGCTTACGTGGTATTTTTCTTTACTTGGCTTATTTATGGTAAAATCTGAAACATTCATTTTTAAATCAGAATAAATTTGGGTAAGTTAAAAACAGTCATAATCATTATGGGTTAGTGGTTAACGTGTTGGTTTTGAATAAATGCATGTGCACGATAATTATTGCCTATTTTACGTGCCCATTAACTCCTGTTTTAACTTTTTACTGACTGTTCATGTGTTGCCAGGTGTAAAGTGTATCCCATGCTTCAAAAATATAACTATTGAGTGGAGAGAGTATATATATGGGAGTGAAAGATTTTCTAATCTTTTATTTACTTTTTTATTTTTCATCTCTCTTATTCTCTCTTTCTCTAATATTCTCTGAAGCGGTCTTCTTTCAGGACTTTTATCAAACACTTTGCAAACACTCTTTGTCTCACTTAGTTTCTTTCAGAGATGGCACCAAAAGACGTGATTTTCAATGGAGCTAAGTTTGTTCCTAACAACTACTCCGCCATTCTTAGCAAGGCTGAAGCTCCATCGAAACTTCATTTCATTCAGGATTTTCTCACTAATTCTGATATTGGGTACGCTTTAACCCAACCTGATGCAGTCTCCGGAACTCAAGTGCTGGAGTTCTGGAGAAGTGGAGTATATGATGATGGTGGTGCTCAAGGGTTCCCAAGTATAATCTTTTCATCAGGGGAGGACGAGCATGTCGTTACTTTGGCTACAGTACGCCAAGCACTGCAGCTGCCTGAGAACTACGCCTATTCCACTGTTGAGGAGCCAATTCTTCAAAATATGATGGCCAGTCTGGGGTATGAAAGGACATTGGCAAAGCTGGGTCAATTGAAGAGACCTTACATAAGGAGGGAATGGAGTTTCTTCTTTGACTGCATCACCAAGGCTTTTGCAAACAAATGTTCTAATTTTGATGCCATTCCCATCCTGAGTCAACAAATCGGGTATGCTCTCATTAATCAAACGAATTTTGATTATGCAAGTGCTGTTTTAGTTTCATTGGGGATATGATGACAGAAGATAGAAATACTGTCTATTTTGCTACATTCTGTCAGCTTATTTATAGCTTTTGTTGTGATAATAAGCCCCAAGTAGGTCATGAATTACTTCCATCATTCAAACTAGCCAAAAGAGCTTTTAATGACTTATTATCTACAGATAATAAGAAGGCTGTGTTTAGACCCCTCCAAATACCTTTATCTGTCAAACAAGCCTTAATAATCTATGATCCAGTGAAATACACTGTATTATATCCTGATGTCCAACCATCAGAACCTCAACCATCAGTACCTACCACCTCTACACAAACACCTCAGACTTTTCAACCATTAGCACAAACAACCAGACCTTCATCTTCCAAACCTTCTAAGAGAACAAAATTTGTTCCTAAACCTCCACAAAAGAGAAGGAAGATGATTCTCAGAGATGAGTCTGAGAGTGAAGAGGAAACAATTGAAGCATGAGTTCATGCATCTGAACCTGTGATAGTTAAAGCTGAGAATGTTACTTCTCAGAAAGAAATAGCAGCTCAAAGTTCTGATACTTTGAAAAGGAAACTTGTAAATTCTGATGTTGTTGAAGCAACTCCTTCATTGGCAAGGAGATTGAAGAAAATGAAGGCAAGGAGGTATTTGGCTAAGGCTATATCAGAAGATACTGAAGAAGCTGAGGAAGGAGATCAGGAATCTCTGATCTCACAAGAACCAATTATTATTGCAGCCCTTCCAGCTCAAGCCAAAGACACTGCTAATAACACAGTTCTTACCCCTCTTGTCTCTCATATTAAAGCTACAGATGATGCTAAAGAACAAACTGATATTTCTGAAATAGATATTCATAATTTGAATATACCTGCAGTTCTTTATCTGGAAGCTCCATCTACATCAAAGACACCAGCTCTAGAGATAAATTCTGCTGATCAGAATTTAGATGATGTAATTCTTGAATCTTCCTCAAGTTGCTTCACACACTGTTGATCTCTCAGAACAGAATGAGTCTTCCTCAAGTTCTAATGACAGTGCTTCTGCTGAGACTCCAGTACCTATTCTGGGCAAGGAAGAATTGGTGAAGAAATTTGTTGAAAAGGAAGCACCTATTCCTTGGAAGGATACTCACAGAGGTGTTGAGTGGACCAAGAAGTGGAATGAAACAGATTTTATTCCATGTTCTAAAATTCTGACAGAGCATATTGCAAAAGCTGATGAGTTGCTCACAAATGCTGATTTTAAGACATAACTCAAGATCACAGCTCTGTCTATAAAACATCTTCAAGGTCTACATACTGCTACTCATGAAAAGGTTGATACACTCAGAGAATAAGCTGATAAGCTCGATCAGGTGCTCAAGCTTGACAAAAACAGGTATATCAGACCTATTTCTGAAAAAGTTGCAGCCATTGAGAAAACTCAAGAGAAGCAACAGGCCCAAATTGCTGAGGTTCTGGTTAATCAAGCTTCTCAGAAAACTCAATTGGATAAAATCCAACCTTCAGTTGAACTTCTTCTTTCTCTCTTACTTCCTGATGATGCCAAAAAGGGGGAGAAGGTAGTTAAGTCCAAATGCTCACCTACTCAAGAACTGAAGAAAAAGGATGATAAAGGTGATGACCAGGGAAACTCTGAAAAGAGCAGAGGTCAAAGAAAAGTTCAAGGAAAATCTTCTATTCAGAACAAGTCAAGTTCTGATGCTGTGAATGCTCAAAGACAGAAGTCAAGTGATGATAAGCAAAGTCTGATGTCAAGTTCTGATATTCTGATTCAGTAAGGATCTGAAGACTCTCAGAAGTTCTTGCAAACTCTGAAGTTAAAGGGGAAGCAGACTATTGTTTATTATAAAGATCCTAAAATCCAGACACTTGATGAGGAGATAGCAAGAAGATTATTTCTAAAACACAATCCAGGAATGGATTTAGAAACTCTCAAGGAGGAAGAAGCTAGATTTGCTGCTGAGGAGACAAATTCTAAGTTTAAAGCTTCTGATGCAAAGAAACCTCCAAGGCCAAAGGAAAAGGGCATTGTGATCAAGGAAAAGTCAAATTCTGAAACTTCAAAGTTCAGAACTAGATCACAGACTGAGAGTAATCCCAAAGACAAAGGGAAAGGAAAAATTGATGAACCAACCAAATCACTGGACTTGAAAACTTCTCAAGATATGATGAAACCAGTGTGTGAAAGGGTTCAAGTATCTGATGATAATCTTGTTGAAGATGAAACTGTTCAAATTCTTAAAAGAAGAAAGATAAGTGAAGATTCTAAAATAACCTCTGACACTACTCAAGTTGTTATTCAGAATAAAGGACGGGAAAGTACAGAAGAAACATCAAATTCCGATCAAGCTATCAAGACATCAACTGTTGACAATGCTCAAGTTGATTTGAATAAATTGACAATTGCTGATAAGAAGAAGCTGTTATGGAAGAAGGCTACTCCAGTTGAACCAAAATCCAATCTCATGATTAATCAACTCGCTACATTTGGATTTAAAGCCAAGAAACCTAGAGATAGAGCTGGATTAGGTTCTGACGAAGAGAAGATGCAAATAGGAGTAGAGGTTACTCTAGGTAATCCTTTTATATTGACAGACAAACCATATGAACAAATCAAACAAAGGCACCTTGACAAGCTGTTGTCTGCTCAAGTTATGATAGATGCTCATGATAAGGAGAATCTGAAAGAGAAATTAATCTTATTTCTCAATGATGGAAGGACTTATAGATTGGCTGATTCTGATATATTAAAGAAGTCTATCAGAGAACTTCAACATATTCATTATCTTCTAAAAGTAAAATATGATGTTACAAGAAGATGGTCAGAATATATTTTGAAGGCTATAAGAGAGCTATTCAGAATCTATGGTACAAAGACTTCTCATTACAGTCCAATGATTACTGAAGATGATGGAAGAGAAATTCCTATGTTGAAGAATTCCGCTAAGGTGGAAGTTATTCTAAAAGGAAGATGCTTATGTTATAATGAAAACTCTTCACATCCTAAGGTTATCAGACTTGGTGATGGACTTGAAAGAACATCCATCCAAGCTCTCAGAATAGCCATTTATCAAATTGGTGACAGCAAAGAAGAAGAACTGATGCAGGTCAAAGCACAGTTACCTGAAGTTCTGAAGAAAGCTGAAGATAATCTGATAAATGATTTTATTAAGAATCATTATGGATTCAGATTGATTCAGTGATTTTGGTAAAGCTGGATGTTTTGTAAGTTGTAATTTATAGTCTTATTAAACTCTTATTGCATTTGAACTTAAGTGTTTTTGACATCATCAAATCTATTAACTGGTATATTCTTACATAATTTACAAGTTGGGGGAAATTGTTGGATATATTTGAGATGTCATGTCTAATATATTTTATGTTTAGTTTTCAGATCTTAACCAACAGCAAATATCAGTTCTTACTGGAATCAGGACTTACTGGAAATCAAGACTTAAGGATATCAAGACTTAGATTATCAGAAGATAATATCAGAAGATAGATATCAGAACTTAAGTACTGGAGGACTAACAGTTAAGGAAAAAAGCTGATTTACAGGAAAGAAGATCGAAACTAATATAGAATAAGATATGCATGGAAAGAGTTCGAGGACTAGAAGAATTATATAAGATATCTGGTTGATATATTTTAGGAGATAGAATTATATTCCATATCAACTAGAAGTTATCTTGTAACTGTGTGTCTATATAAACACAGATATAGGTTTACTCTATAATAGTTACGATCATCGAGAAGATCATATATTGTAACCTAGCAGCTCTCGTGATATTTTTTCATCACTGAGAGAGAACAGTTCCATTGTAACAGAGTTTGTTATATCGAATACATCTGTTTTCTGTTACTTGTGCTTTAAATCGATTTCATTGTATTCTACACTGTATTCAACCCCCTTCTACAGTGTTATGTGACCTAACATATCAGTTTTCACTGAAAACCCTGTGATAGATACAAATTTACCTTCATGTGCAAATCAACCTTCACAGGTTGCTAGGTTTGAGGGTAGTACTCCTGAGGGGAGCTATCTAAATCCTCTCCAATTCAATTGGAGGTTCCTCTTGTGGAAACAACTCCCCTCACAATCCTAGCTGAGATTGCTCTCCTAGTTGAAGCTAGGAGTTCAATTGCCAATGGTCCTGCTCTAGGGGAGGCAAGTTTTGCATATTCAAGTGCATGCTCACTGCAAAATGAGTAAGGGTTTGAGGCTAGAGTACATGGCAGTAACCTAGCTAACTCCCCTCCAATTGCAATGGAGGTTCCCACCACAAGTGAGGAACAACAAACTGTCAAAATCACATAGCAATCTGTGAGCCAACTGTGACTTCAGTCACAGGTGGTTCCAAATAAATACCCCAATCGACCTCCAACCCAACATACCAACCTTCTACTTCTCAACCACACCTCATCTCCCAATGGTTACAGGCAGCTGAAGCTCAACCAACAATTGTAGATGATCTTCTAGTTGATCAGCTATATGGACTTGCTCAAATATCACAATAACTACTGACTTCAGACTTGTCCAACCAGGATTATCAGGTTATAATGCTCACATATCAGACAGAAGTCCAAAAATAATAAGATAAAATTGTCAATGAAGCTGAACAGGATGACAACTGTGATGCTTGGCTGAACAAAGACTACAGTCTTGAGATTGATGCTGTTTTGACCAAATTCAGGTAAGACTATCTAACCATACTGGGCAGCAATGCAAAAGCCTTGAGTCCTGAGGAAGTCTATGATGCAGTCAATGAAGTTCACAAGGCTCAACTCAAAGTTTTTCACCTATTTGGTAAAGCTCTAGAATTAACATTGACTGGTCATCAAGACAAGATCAGAAAACTGGTGAGAGAGAAGATGGATGAGATTATTCCTTCTCAAGTCAAGATCACTTCAAAATTCCAACATTTTGCTGACCAAATGGCAAGAATTGATCAGACTTCTGTCGAAACAAATGTCAAAAATCTCGGACAATCTTTTATATCTTTGCATGAAGTGGTTCAACAGCACGTTACAAGTTCCAATGATACAAAACTCAAGTTGAATCAGCTCCACCAAATAGATATGAGCCTTCAGCACTTTTCATGGAAGGAATCAAAGAGGCTGTGCATGCTACTTTTGGCACCTCAGTCTCCTCAAGCTCTCAACCATAATATGCAACATCATCAAATCTTCAACTTCAATCTCTCCAACAACAAGTTTCAGCTCTGCAGTCTTCCAATGATTCACTCACAGCTCAGGTGCAAGCTTTCACTTCTTTGGTTCAGAGTCAACAAAATGACATCAAGGCTTTGGTGGGCTCTTACAAATACCTTCATATGCAGAACTCAGTTCAATTGGGAGCTATCATGGGTGCTCTGAATGTTCCTCTACCTGCACTTCCTGAGGCTGTGAGGCTAGAAATACCAACTCCCCTACTCATGCCTGTCACCAAGACTAAGGGGGAGATAGAAGCTAGGATTCAACAATCCAAGGATGCTGGTAAATCAAATGAGACTAGCAAATTGACATCAAATCACTCCGGTCAAAACTCTTCAAAAGCTCAATTATCTAAAGATGTTGGGAAGGATAGACTTTTAAAAGCTGAATGTAAGAACCCTGATTTTTGTAATAATTTAAAACTTCAGTGAATAGTAACTGGAACTAATTATGTAGTACGTATGAAGTTCATCACAAATATGAATAGTGGAATTTTGGAAATCCTAGATCATATTCTTTTTTATCGAGGAAAATAAGTGAATGTAAAAGCCGTCGGAATTCGAAGATTCACGATTATACTACGTGTTTTCGTATCCTTAAGGAATGGCGTAGAACCGGGAATACTACGTGAAATAAATATTATATCAAGGTGTTTCTATGATCAAGAGAAAGGAATAGAGTTGGTTAAAGGATTATAAGCGATAAAATAATTCACTACGAAACCAAATGTTATGCGAGCAAACTATGGGAATGGAACGACAATCGCGTGTACGATAAATAATCGAATGAAAAATTAACTCCATGCAAGTTGGCCATACAAAACCAAGCTAACTAGTAGTTAGGAGATGTAACTAGGGAATTAGAAGCTAACTAGAATAGTTAGTGGAATAGTAAGTGAATAGTAAGTGAATAGTAAGTGGGAGACAAGGAAGTACAAGGCCATACCTCCTCATTTCTACTCATCTAAATTATCAACAAAAGCCTTTTTTTTCTGATTATTATGCCCATATATACACACTATCAAGCACATCTTATACACTCCCACACTTTAACAAAAAATCAAGCCAACCCCCCCATCCTTCTCTTGCTCTCGGTCGCTTCATGCAGAAAAGGGAGAGAACTCCCTTCTTCACTTAACTTCTCCATCCTTCCCTCTATTAAAAATTCTATAAAAATTCACAAATCTTCCTTACATCCTAGTAAAGGAATGTCTATGATTTCATGGCCAATTTCTTAATGGTTTATGAGAAAAAAATTCTTGAAGTTCAAGAACTTTATGGACTGTTTTGACTAACATGGTTTCTTGGTTTTGTTTCTTAAGGATCTAGCCCTTCTAAGTGTTTTTCAAGAAAACCAAGCCCTAATCATCTTAGTACTAACCCTCCTAGTTCTCAAGAAGGTATAACTTCCAACTCTTTAAAGTTTTAAGGGTGGGTTTAAGAGTTATTTATGATGTAGTGTCAAGATCCAAAAGTTTGTGTATGTGTGAGGTTGTTTTGCTCATATTCTTGCTAAGTACTTGATTTTTTGAGTTGTGATGCTTGTATATGATGCTAGATAAAGTATATAAGGTGTATGTGGGTGGATCTTGAGAAGTAAAAAGGGTTGTGTTGGTCATAAGTAGGGATTGTGTCAAGAACAAGTAATAGAAATGGAATGTGGAGCCTATTGCACTTGGTCTGCCTTCTGCAGTGTAATCGGCCATGTAAATGTTTGAAACTTGTGAGTCACTGGCCATGACTGGGTATATCTTGATTTGTAGTTTCTGTACATGTGTGGATCGTCCCGAGGGGATTTACGGTTTAGAAGTTATGACCGTTTTAGTGTAGAGCGTTCATACGAAAAGCCAACTACACATAAGGCCACTTGCATGATGATTTTGAAAGGCTAAAAATGATTTCGCAATCTTGGAAAGATCATGATAATTAAATAATGTAGCAAGGAAGACTGTCCAAAAAGAATTTTAAGAAAATATTAATTTTTCGATTTTATAAAATTGTTTTAGGGAAGCGAATCGATAATCGTGTACTAACTAAGATCGTTGGTTATTAATTTTAGATCGCCAACAAAAGACCAGAGACCATACCACTCCTAGCACTCGAGGCAAGTTTACGAAACCCTATCACAAATCATCCATGCTATATATACTGTTGTGATATTGATGCCATGATTTACAGTTTGAAAATATATGCTTGTCTGCGATATCAATACATTCAAATTATGCGATTGTTTACGAAAACAAACTTCGTTTTATACGAGTATGAGAAATTGAAACGTAATTTTAATATGATACAAGATAGTGGGAGTCGAAGATATTTTAAATCGATTTAATTCCGGAATGAGCCGGACGCGAAAGATTTCTATTTCAATAAACAAAGTACTTTCGCGTAACATACATATTAAGCGAACGATTGAGATTTGATTTATAACTATAAGAGATAATCGAATATTCACTCAAGGGATATCCCATTTGATTATTTATTTATAAGTAATACCTAAAGAGTTACTAAAATATCCGGAAAATACTTAAAGAGACATTGAAAAGTTTTTAAATCAATTCACTCTATCTAAAACGTATGTAACCATTCGAAGGATAATTATAAGATGTCAAATCATGTCTTACGTATTTCATTAAGATTTTTATCAATTCATTGAACCTTATTGAGAAACATTTTGTACTTAAGGTTTTATCAATTCATTATACCCTTCTTAAAAATATTATGAGACCGTAAATATTTAATATTCCGTATTTCTAAAAATCATTTAAAAATAGATATAGTCCCCAAGGATACTTTCTAAATTATTCAAAATTCTCGGAAGAGATCAATCATCTGAAACTTATCAAAACCTTAGGGAACTTAGTCTAGAAGCATAAGGGTTTTGCTTCCTCGCTCAATAAAAAACAAGTGAACAGTATATGTAAAACTCTACTACAGTTAAGGGTTTGAAAATGATTTTAAATTCAAAACTCTGACAACTCCCAAGGATCAATTGAATTAAAAGTGATGAATAAATCATCTTATTTGAAGGTCAACTTAGAACGATCTATTCCTTCGATAAAGGATTTTATGTAAATGATATAATTGTTTCGGGACTGGAATGTGGCCTGCCCGACACGGAGAGGTATCGGGTAGTGACCAAGCGTGGAGTGGTGTAGTATAAAGTTATATGGTCTCTGTGACCATTGACTTTCGGACTTGCACGGAAATAGGCAACCATCGTGTAATGTCTTGATAAGCCCAAAGGCGGCTAGGTTTGTATTCCTTCTACTAGTAGAGAAAATTTCGTATTCGGCTGATCACCGGTACGTGTTTTATTCCAGTATAGTCCATTTCCTCCACTTTGGATAAATTGTTGTGAAACCTACAATAGAAAGCCGATAAGGCTGAGTTTTAAATAAGGATGTTGATGAATATATATCACATCCATTTGAGAATCTTGGTTCAAGCATCATATTGAGATTTTGAGATGAAATGAGTACGAGTATAAACTGATTAAACTGATACATTTAAAGTTGAGTTCTTCATAAAATTGACAAGCATATAAACTTTTAGAAACCTTGGATATACAATGCTTAATGGTTGTTTTTCCCTAAATGATCATATTTAAATAATGGATATCTATATCTTGCTGAGCGTCGAACTCTAAAAAAATAGATTATATCGTGTCGAACTCTTCGAACTCTGCTTCTCCACAAATTTGAACACCAATTCTATTTCTAATATCTTAAATGATTTAAAATTGTAAAACTCTAAAAAAATTAGAAAAATAGATGGAAACGACATTAGAGCGCCACCTAACCTCCCGCATATCCTCCTTTATATTTTCCTTTATATATAAAAGATAATAATAATAAAGATATTATTTGATCGATTTTTCTTCGGCATGCTAATGCCGGTATGCATTACAACACCGACAATTTTAGTTAGATGCATAATTAAAGAATAATTCTTATAAAAATGACATGATTAAGATTATTCAAACTAAAAGGTGTACAAAACATGCGAAGATAAAATCATTGAATAAATAGTGTATAGATATTTTGCATTACATAGAGATTTATTAATATCTCCCTCGTACTTATAAATCTCCCTCTTATTTGTAAGGGTTTTTTTTATTAATATGTCCCACTTTAAATATTCATTTATAAATATGTCCCATTTATAATTTTATTTACAGACATATCCCATTTTCAAATTTTTTTAACAATTATAAGTTAAGCATGGTTAACTCTACTATTTAACATTTTTGTATGACATATATAACCTTTAGTCTTAACTTCATAAATTTTATATTTTTAAATACTTCTACTTTACTTCTTGAGAAATTATATAACTGTAGAATACTTAATTAATTAGTTCAAATTATAACATATTCTTGCCATGAAACTTTTTAACAATATATGACACTATTTGTTTTAGTTGTGTCTGACACTAAAAAAATTAATATCATCATCCTCATTAAAGTAAATATATAGATGTTCATTACCACGTGAAAAATCCAATCAAAACAATTAAAAAATTTCAAAATTTTCAAAAGTAAGTAACATATAACTTAGAAAAAAATCAAAAATCCAAATAAACTAATTCAACTATCTACTTCCACTATAAGCCTTTTTTTTTGAGTTAGAGCCTATAGGACCACCATCACGCGTAGTTTTGTTATGCCCATGTTGCTTACACTCAACATCTTGTTTTTTCTCTCCTTTCTTCTATTCTTTCTAGGTCTGCCGTGGGACAATAATTGCTCCAGGCTACACAAACAACTATAATGACTATTAGTTATATTAAAAATTTGCTTATAAGATTTAATTTAGCAACGCTTTTATATAAATACCTCTTCCCAATCATCAGCACCTTCCAAAGATACCATCTCTGATGCATATGTTATCTTATAATTATACACAGAATAATATCTAGCACAATACTTGAGAATCCAAAAAATTAAATTAATTATACTGATATCTATTAACAACTATTTTATTATTTATTTATTTAATTGAACAATTACTCAACCCAATTGAGTCTGATTTGTTACAAAGCACATACTGCATGTTGACAAGGGAAACCACTGCACACAGCTACATGTTTTTTTAGTAATTTCTTGGCGCTAGGAACCAAATCTCTAGAATCCCAACCAACACATACAATTCTTCTCTTGAAAAATAACCCCATGACCAATTGACCGTACATTAATACTAATGTACAAACATGTTTCTCCCTAATTTTCGTAATCATATGAGAGAACACAACTAAGTGATGAGAGAACACTGATAGGAGGTAGGGGATGTGTATTACGTGAGAGTGTAGATACCTGATAAAAAATAAATGGTCGGTATGTTAGAAAATGGAAAGTTTGAGGCATATTTTATATATGTTCTTGATATGATTTCCGGAAACTAACACTTGGAGGTTGTTCCTTGACATGAGGACTTAAACTTTCGTATTTGGATCTAAGACATTTTCTTAGTGGAATCCATGAATATATTGTGACAAAGTTGCTTGTTTGAAATGAGTTATGGGGATTTTGTCCCACATTGATATTGTAAAAGAAAGATATTGAGTTTATATAGCATCTTGTGTTAGTGTTGTTTACAACTACTAGCAATAGTGGAATGCTTGTGTGGCCTAGTGCTAGTGGGAACTCTTATATTTTTCTTTTCTATTACAAGTTTAATTATTTATATTGAGTTTTTAATTATTAATATAAAATATATTGAGTAAGGATTATTTTAATCATACTCTGAATATATTTTATAATAGTAATATTAAGTAATCTGGATATAATATAAATAATAAGGAAAACCCATTTTGTTTACTTTTTCTGTTTTGTTACTTGGTGTATTACATCGAGTAAAATAGAAGAAGAGCAACTTCAGATGCCTATATATTGAGAGGTATACTTGAGATTAATATGACACAAGTCTCGGTGCCTACCTGGCAAACATATATGAGTTGCATAGGTTTTTTGGGCAAACTGAGGTGGGAGTCGCCGTTGATCATTGTTGGTTCTGTGGTCAGATTGATCTGTTGATGTTTTATCCTGGAAGCGATATTGCTGCATTCCATCACAGCTTAAGTGGGGGGCAATAATCTCTTCAAGAACAGTCAAGTCCTCTTGAAGGGTTTGGCGACTTAACTGTAGTGTTCTTCTTCTTATCAGAATTTGGAAAGCAATAAGAGATAAATTTTCTTTACTTTCTTTGTGAATTACAGTCTTTATAGTTTGTTATTACCTTCGTGTTTTGTTTCGTTAGTTGGTTATTTGGTTATTTGCCTTGTTCTTGTTATTATATATATATAACTGCCCATTATTGTTGTGTAGTTAGAATTATACCCAACAATCTTGAAGAGATTATAGTTATATATAGTTAATTAGCAAGATGGTTAACAAAATTACAGATGTTCCTAAAATTGTTGAGACTGGTTCTGGTTTTGGTGGTACTACTACCATTGACTGGACCACGTATCGTTTTCCCCAACCAATTGATTTATCGAGTATGCCTAATAAATTCAGTGGTGGAGCTTCTTTTTCTCGTTGGCAGAAGAAAATGAAGCTCTGATTAAAGGTTAAGGGTCTATGGTTAGTGGTACAGTATGATCCTCCTGGGTTGGATCAAAAGAAAGCTGAATCTGTTAAGGTTTATGCTTTATGGGCTGAGAAGGATGGGGTGGCTAGGGCAGCCATTTTGGCATCCTTGGAGAACACCTTGTTCGGTATTTATTCATCAGATACCTATACTGCTAAAGTCTTATGGGATATGCTGGACCAAACCCATAATACTGATTCTCAATGATTTGAGAAGTATTCTGTGGCTAGGTTTCTTGATTATAAGCTGGTGGATGGAAAATCCATGACTGAACAGGTTCATGAGTTTGAGATGTTAGTTCATGATTTGGGTGAGTCCGGTATGGTCTTGCTTGAGAAGTTTCGAGTGATGTCTGTGATTGAAAAGCTCCCTAAATCTTGGGAAGAGTTTGCTCTCTCCCAAAAAAGACAGAAAGGAAAGATCACATGGACTAACTTGATGTTGGACATCTCTGTACAGGAGCAGCACAAGTCCAAATAGGGACATGTGTTGCCTGTGGAACATGGGAGCTCGAAGGTGAATGTAGTGACTATAGGATAGAAAAGAAAGGTAGTCACTAAGAAGGCTAACACTAAACCTGACAAGAACAAGGCTAAGAAACCAAAGGCGAACAAACCATGTTGGTCTTGTGGACAGGTTGGTCATTGGAGCAAGGACTGTCCAAGTAAGAAAGCTAAGAAAGCTGGAGTGGTAGCTCAAGCAAATACTGTGCTTGGACTTGGAACCACGAGTGGGCCAGTAGCTAACATGGTCATTGGTGAGGTTTTGCCTCTGGAACCGATGACGGGTATGTTACTTACAACCCTGTACTACTTTTCACTTATCTGTCACATGAGTGGTTGATTGATACTGGAGCTAATGTACATATTTGTGCTGATATTAGCTTGTTTGTATCTTATCAAAAGAGTCATGGAGTGACAGTGACGATGGGGAATGCTAGTGCTGCACAAGTGCTTGGAATAGGAAACGTGGACCTGAAGTTTGCTTCTGGGCGGATTCTATCTCTCACTAGAGTGTATCATGTTCCCTCTATTCGTAGAAATATTATAAGTGGAAGTTGTTTAGTTAAAAACAGCTTTGAACTTTCTTTGAAGTGTAATAAAGTAGTTGTTACTCATACTGGTACATTCTTTGGCTAGGGTTACTTGTCTAATGGTTTGTTGTTAATAGATGTTGAACCCGTTTTGGGTGGTTTTATTAATGATAGTGTTGCACCTTCTGTTAATTGTGTAGAATCATCTGATTTGTGGCACTTACGAGTTGGTCATTTAAATTTTGGTGCTCTAAAGAATATGATGAATTTAGAGTTGATTCCAAAGTACACCATTGATAAGAAATCTAAGTGTCAAGTGTGTGTAACTGCTAGACAAACAAGGAAACATTTTCATAATGTTGTTAGGGATTCAGACTTGTTAGATTTAGTGCACTCAGACATATGTGAATTTGGTGGTGTGTTGACTAAGGATCACTGTAGATATTTCATTACCTTTATAGATGATTGTAGTAGATATTGTTATGTTTATTTGCTTAAACATAAGAATGAAGCACTAGATAAATTCATTATGTATAAAAATGAAGCTGAAACACAAATTGGCAAAGTACTTAAACGTTTGAGGTCTGATAGAGGTGGTGAGTATATGAGTACCTTGTTTAATAAATTTTGCGCAAACAATGGTATAGTTCATGAGGTTACTCCACCATACACACCTGAGTCTAATGGATGGCAGAATGAAAGAACAGAACTTTTAAAGACATGATTAACAATATGCTAATTAATTCTGGGTTGCCTAAGTACATGTGGGGAGAGGCTCTGAATACGGCTTGCCATATTCTGAATAAAGTCCCTCTGAAACATATGGACAAGACACCATATGAATTATGGAGAAAGCGTAGGACAAGTTTGAGTTATCTTCGTGTGTGGGGGTGCCTTACTAAGGTGCTTGTCCCTGAACACAAGAGAAAGAAACCGAGTCCGAAAACTGTTGATTGTATCTTTCTGGGCTATCTTGAAACCATAACTGCTATGAGATTTTTAGTATTAAAATCTGACATAGATGGTATTGTGGCGAATACGATAGTTGAGTTTCGTGATGCAACTTTCTTTGAGGAAGTATTCCTATGAAGGCTGGTATACCTTTGGGTAGTTCTGAGGATGATCTCACTCACACATCGACTTTTATTCCTGATCATGTGGAAAAGATGACAAATGTGGGGCTGGATCCTGGTAATAGCTCTACTCCTAATGAAGCAGAGGAACCTAGAAGGAGTAAGCGTGCAAAGGTAGTCAAGGACTTTGGAAGTGACTTTATCACTTACAATGTCGAGGATGAGCCTTTAACTTTCCGTCAAGCCAAGGATTCTTCGGAGTCAAGGCATTGGAAATGCGCTGTAAAGAGTGAAATTGACTCAATTATTTCAAACGGAACATGGGATTTAGTTGATCTCCCTCCAGGGTGTTCTACTATTGGATGTAAATGGATCTTCAAGAGGAAGCTAAACCCTGATGGCTCAATAAATAAGTACAAGGCTAGGCTAGTTGCTAAGGGCTTTAGGCAAAGGGAAGGCACTGATTATTTTGATACATATTCTCCAGTTGCCCGAATGACAACAAACAGAATGCTTATTTCATTGGCTTCTGTACATGGTCTTATCATCCATCAAATGGATGTAAAGACAACTTTTCTTCATGGTGACCTTAAAGAAGAGATTTATATGGATCAGCCTGAGGGATTTGTTGCTTCTAGTAATGAGAGGAAAATATGTAGGCTAGTCAAGTCCATCTATGGCCATAAACAAGCACCTATAGACTGGCATAAAAAGTTTGATGAAACTGTTTTAGACTTCGAATTTTTTAGTTAATGAAAGTGACAAGTGTGTCTACTATAAGATTAGAGGTAATGATTGTGTGATCGTGTGCTTGTATGTAGATGATATCTTGTTGTCTGGAACTAATATTGAGATTATTAAGGAGACAAAGAGTTTCTTAAAAAGGCATTTTGAGATAAAGGATATGGGTGAAGCTAGTGTGATTCTTGGGATCAAGTTGACTCAGTCAACTGATGGAATAACTTTGTCACAGTCTCATTATATAGAGAAATCTATACTTGAGAAGTATGGTTATTCAAATTGTAGAATCACTAGTACACCATATGATTCAAAAGTTACCTTAGTCAAGAATAGTTCAGGAGTTCCTGTGTCTCAGTTAAGGTATTCTTAGATTATTGGGAGTTTACAATAACTTGCTAATGTGACTAGGCCAGATATTTCTTATTATGTGTCTAAATTGGCTAGATATACAAGCTGTCCAAACAAGACTCATTGGGAGGCAATGGATAGAGTTCTTAGATATCTGAAGGGAACTATTTCCCTTGGCTTGCATTACCGGAGATTTTCGGGGTACTCGAGGGGTACAGTGATGCAAGTTGGATAGCTAAGAAACCTGGTTCCAATGGAGTGACTGGATATGTGTTTACCCTTACGGGTGGAGCAGTGTCCTGAAAGTCTTCTAGACAGACTTTGATTACTCGGTTTACTTTTGAGGCTGAGTTGTGTGCACTTGATTCCACGGGGACGGAGGCTGAATGGTTACATGGACTCATGAGTATGTTACCTGTAGTAAGCAAGTCGCTTCCTACCATTTTTGTTCATTGTGATAGCCGTACAACTATCGACAAAGTCAGAAGTATAAAGTATAATGCTAAAACAAAGAGACACATCCAAGTTAGACTAAAGTCTACAAGGGGTCTTGTGTCTGATAGGATTATTGCTATAGAGTTCATAGGAACTCAGGATAATATAGCTGATCCGCTGACTAAAGGGATTGAGCATGCTATAGTCCTTAAGTCGAGGTTGGGGATGGGACTGGTAACCCATCATAATTCATCAACAGCGGGAACCCAATACACCTGAGAGGAGATCCCTCGAAGTGTATTCAATGTGGTAATAACAAGTTGTAAGGATGAATTGGTAGTACCTCTACCATATACATTTAGATACTTATGTATCTGAGTCTATTCCCTATAAACCTTAAGAGGTACTTGAACTGCTAGTTAGCAAGAGTTATTTGAACTCTGAATGGGGTCAAGTCGTTTGACGAGATGATAGCAGTACATCTCTGGAGATGCCCAGCTAAGTGAATGTAATTGTGTGGTCGTAATTAGAGGAAAGGGTTATTCCTCGAAACATTCGACGAACAGGATCGAGACATGACCATTAACGTCTCAAAGCCATAGATTGGCACCATAGCCTTTGACTTGTCGTCGTCTATGGAGTGTGGTTACACCCAACGGATAAAGATTCAAAGTGAAACATTCCATCTGTATCTGGTAGCCATCAAAGTAGAGGATTTAGGAGGGTTCAAACCCGGAAGGGTACCGACTCTGAAAAACATGTCATGTATAAATCTTGTATGCAATTTGATTATGGATTTGTGGGGGATTCTTGATAAGGCCAACTTTAGGATTGAATGGATATAATATAAATAATAAGGAAAACCCATTTTATTTACTTTTTTTGTTTTGTTACTTGGTGTACCACATCGAGTAAAATAGAAGAAGAACAACTTGAGATGCCTATATATTGAGAGGTATACTTGAGATTAATATGACACAAGTCTCGGTGCCTACCTCGCAAACATATATGAGTTGCATAGGTTTTTTGGGCAAACTGTGGTGCGAGTCGTCGTTGATCATTGTTGGTTCTGTGGCCAGATTGATCTGTTGCTGTTTTATCCTGGAAGCGATATTGCTGCATTCCATCACAGCTTAAGTGGGGGGCAATAATCTCTTCAAGAACAGTCAAGTCCTCTTGAAGGATTTAGCGACTCAGCTGTAGTGTTCTTCTTCTTATCAGAATTTGGAAAGCGATAAGAGATAAGTTTTCTTTACTTTCTTTGTCAATTACAGTCTTTATAGTTTGTTGTTACCTTCGTGTTTTGTTTCGTTAGTTGGTTATTTGGTTATTTTCCTTGTTCTTGTTATTATATATATAACTGCCAATTGTTGCTGTGTAGTTAGAATTATACCCAACACGGTAAAGGCAGAAGTAGACACCTAACATAAAAAATTTTGGCGGGTCATGTTACATGATCACTTAAAACTAATGTCTAGTTTATTAACTTATCTGTAAAATATTGGGGATATTTTAGTCAATTTAAGTAAACAAATATATAAATACATAATTTAATTATATATACAAGTTATTTAAGAGTTAGAATTTAACCTTAGGATATATTTATAATTATTAAACAAAAAGGGATACATCTGTAAAGTAACATACTAATTTGGATATACTCCCTCTGTTTTTTTTACTTGTCGCTTTGACTTTTGCACACATTTCAATGTTCTTTGACCGGTTAGTTCAAATTATCAATTATAAAATTTTCTTTTTGTAAATAAAAGTAGACAGCTTATATTTTAATTCACAAAAAGAAAATTTTTAAAATCATATTTCTAACTAACCGGTCAAACCACATTAAAATACGTGCAAAAGTCAAAGTGACAAATAAAAAAAAACAGAGGGAGTATTATACAAATCCCCAATTTATAAATTAGGACACCTCTTTCCTTCATAATTATGAATCCTCCTTAGTTATTCTACTTTAGAAAATGTTTAAAGATATTTGAACCCTTATAGTTTACAAATTGAAATACCTATTCAAACTACAATATAAGTTTTATTTATTAATATTTAAAATTTACAAAAATAAAAAAAATAAAAATAGAAAGAGAAAATATAAAAATGTCACATAATATCTGGGAACTGTTTGAACGGGCAACCATAATTTTTTAATTAGACTTGAGCATGCAAGGCCTGAAAAAATACAAGGCCTCCAAAAAATAGGGAAGGCCCAGCATGTGATTTCTAGTCTTTGGCATCTTTCCACATCATTGAGTAAATAGCCCACACTTACTATTTACACCATACGCTAGGATTAACTTCCTATAAATTCGTTTGCAGGACACATATTTGAAATCTGATTCGCATATGTGCTACTTCATCATTGTTGTATACTTTCACAATGCAAGATTGTTTTACATTGCAAGACATATCTACAGTGTAATATAATAATCGGAATATAATATATTTTATTTTAACGGTTATTCTTTTATTTTAGTTATTAAAAATAAAAATAAATATGATTATATGTATATTAAACTACTAAATTATTAGACATAATCTTCTTATTCTACTAATTACGACCAAACTTATCCCACTAAACTTCGATAACAGTCATTTCTATTTCATTATTATAATTATTATATATTTATATGAATATATTAATATTAATATATGATTGAATAAATAAAATTTAAAATTTATTTAAATATTAACATAAACTGTGCATCACAACGGATTTAAACTAGTACATATAATATATAAAATGTTAATAAATGCAACATAATAATGTACTAGATAAATGTGTCTGAGAAGATTATACAACCAACATAACTTTTAAAATTGAATGAATTATTCCATGATATATTTTACATCATGCAGAACAACTCGATCGAACCCTATATATCATGTCCGTACAAAGTAATATGGAGAGTTGTCGGAAAATAAATGGCATATGAATTGCGCAGCCATCAGAAAGTGTGCATGCGATTTCTTATACAAGGTTATATGACATAATCAACATATTTGAATTTTTAGATGACAAAACAATCAACAAAGTCATTGTCACAAAGAGACGTTTAACCACAATTTTGAATTAATTCTTTTGAATTATCAAACCCTAATCTTAATTAGCCAATATATAGTGCACATCCATAGTTATGTAGACGGTACCAATACAAATTAATATTATCAATCACTATTAATTTGAGTGTAGTTTGTGCAAATTTTATCAAGTAGCAAGTGTGTATATAAGCATGACGCTCAAATTGGGTATAGCTTTTGGATCGTGCTCAATTAAATATGCAAATTATTTTTATTTACTTTGTCTATTCGAAATTATCAAATATGGATTTTTTTTAATTTACATATGCATACACAAGATTCAACTCCATAATGTTACATTAGTGCTCTTTACGTCCAAACCAAACTATTTTGATGCATAAAACGCTTAGTACATAAAAACTACACGGTCGTAGAAAAATCATACAACATTCTTTTTTAATTAACATACAGCTAACTCTTAGATATTATATTTTTCTTAAAAATATTGAAGTAGTGATTGAAGTGTAAGTACAGTACTCTGGTTTCTCCGTGTTTATAAATATATAATTGATTTCTAAAACGACAGCAAAACCCTTATAATTGGCCATCTCATTACCAATGGAAGATCTCTCTATATATAAATATACTAAGTGGTAGTCAATTTATCATCTAAAGTTGTTATCCAGTTTACGCTATTTTGTTATGATAATATTTGCCCTTGCAAAAATGTTTAAATGTACCTGTTATGCCCAGATTTCTTCAGAAGCTTGAACAGGCAAGGGTTTGTACCCGCGATTCACCTCCGGTGTGAGAATAAGAATCTGGTTGCAAGGGTGTGGTAAGAATACAAGAAAAGCAGAGTGTATGCGAGAATGTGTGTATCTTTTGTCTTACTTCACAAGGGTTTTTATACTCAATTTTGCCATGAAGGCTCATCCGTTACTCATCATTAAGGAGGGAGTGAAAAGGGGGCGTTATGTCCCTTGTTCTTTCCAACAGTCTGAAGAAGAGTGGGCCTTGGCCTGGGACTTCCGTGGGCCTTCGTCTCGCGGGCCTGAAGGTTCTTCGGTCCAGTAGCTTAATCTCATATTAGGCCTTCGTTCGATGGGCCCTGTTGGGCCTATAACCAACATGTCCCTGTCCTTCGGCTGGGCCTTCGGGCTGGCCGACGGACACCTGTCTCGGCCCATATTGGGGAGGAGAAACCCTAGGTCGACTGCTTCAGTTCCGCCTCGATCTTCAGTCGTACACTTGGCAAGCTGGTGGGAACTTGTAGTGCATTAACGTGACAGCTGTTGGCACGTCATTCCATGGTCAATCTCAGCCGTTGAATCTCAACCGTTTTAATCTGGGACGTCTATTTGAAAAACCCCCAAACGTCGCCTTTCCAAATTCATTTTGGGCGCCTATATAAAGCTCATTTGTGCCTTTCCTTTCACCATTTCCATTTTCTCTACACAGCAACAAACTCCGGCGAGCTTTCTAATTACAGGTACCATCAACTCCGTTTTTCCAGATCACCCCATTACAGTCCAGGAGCATCTTCAAATTAGTAAGTTTCCTTTTGCTTTTGAGCATTACTTTTATTTTGCATGCGGGTTTTCGGAGTTTACTAGGTTTTGCATGCGGCCTCTGTGGCACTGGGTTTAGGAGTAACCGGGACTGGAATGTATTTTATTGTATGTTCTGGGGTTTTCCAGCTGCTGGGTATTTCTGGGTAGGTAATAGGAATTCGTCTAGGTTTTATCAATTTAAGGGGCCCCACGGGTTTAAAGATGGCATGTTAGGCGTTTTCTGGCCAAGAATGTCCTTCGGGGTTTTTTGGTTTTAGAACGTCTTTCGGGAGCCAACCCAGGGCGTAAACATGTGGCCCGGAGTTTGAGATACTTGCGAAGGGTTCTTTATGGGCAAAAACATCCTTCGGGCTGGCTTGCCCCAAGAACAACCTTCGGAAACCACCTCCCGGTTTTTTGTTCGTTCGGTCGGTCCTGGGACATGTACTCGGTTTTTTATTTTTTCTCTTTTGTCTGCTAATCCGAGTACATGGACTAATGTCTCCCTGTTTCCGAATACAGGGACATGGAACGAGCGAACCACCCTCCAGATTCTTGGGACCCCTTATCGAACAGCTTGGCGGGAACGTCTTCTATTCGCCCCGAGCGAACGGGGCGGGCCCTCTTTGGTTCGGCCGCGGACTATTCGACGGCCAACAATCGATCAGAGTTGTCGAAGGGGCGCGTGGTTCAGATGTACGATGATTATTCCGTCCCTCGGGGGTTCTATTTTCTGTATGCGCCGAGGGAGGACGAAAGGATCTACGATACTCTCGGGGTGCCGGAGGGATACGGAGGCTGCGCCGTAGGGGTTTTGGAAGCGGCCTTTAAGTGTGGCCTAAGGGTGCCCCCGTTGAAGTTAATAAAACATCTTTTCTTCCAGATGGGCATCGCCCTCGGATAGATGGACCCAAATGGGTTCATCCATTTTAACTATTTCCAGAACAGATGCTTCCACACCGAGATCGCACCCAACACTCGTCTATTCTGGTATCATTACGACTTTCGAAAGAACCCGAAGAGTCCCGGTTTTTACACCATCGCTCGGCGAGCAGGGCGACCTGATTGGACGGCGACCAACCTGAGCAACAAGGCCACTCACACTCATTGGTATTATGTCAGTGGTCCGTGGTTGGCTGTCATATCGGTTTGGCGCGATGTGAATCCCTTGCTGCTTCTTATGCCGAGCCTGAACCTGGAGGACAAAGAGAATTACACGGCGTTGGTGGACGTCCGTGTGAAGAAGTTGGGTCCCGAAGAGTTTCGGGACAAGGACTGGCTCTTCAGCTTGTGGGGTGGGGGTAACAAAACTTCTTCCTTCGTTTTTTCTTTCATTAGTTTTGTTCCATCACCTGTATAATTGTTTGTCCTTATTATGCATTCGGTTATATATGCTTGGACTGACTTGCTTCCTTCTTACATTTAGTATCTTCAAGGGAGGCCTTGATTGAGAGAAAAAAGGCCAGGGCGGCCGAGAAGAGGGCTGGCGAGGAGGCGGCGAAGAAGAAGGCCGCCGAATAGAGGGCTACGCCGGATCCTTCGGAGGAAATAGGGGAGAGGGCTCAGACCGAGAGGGCTTCGCCGCCCCGCCAGTCTCGTGCGGCTTCTGAGGCCGAGGAAGGGGACGATCTGGAGTATATGGGAGAGGGGAACCCTTCCAAGTGGACCTGGAACCAGGAGGGGATCGTGCATTCCTATCTCCAAGGGTGGGGCGTGCTAACGTCCGACCATATTATGTACCCGGCCCGGCAATCCACAAAGGAGGTGGCTTCGGACTTGTGCCATGGCCTCCAGCTTCCGGTCGATCTTCCGACCTTCGCTTCGGCCTCTGCTACCGAGGCCTATACGGAGCTTCTGTCCTTCCTGCCCCTGGTATGTTTTTAATTTTTCTTCATTTTTTCTTTTGCTCGTCTTTTTTCCTTCGGCACCTTTTAGTAATGCTCTTGTCTTTTTTGCAGGCTGCTCCTTGGGCCGCAGCCGTGGAGGAAAAAGTTCGGGATATGGAGACTCGGATGGCCGAGGTGAAGGAGCTGGAGAGGAGGGCCACGGCGGCCGAGGAGGAACTTGTAAGGGTGAAAGGCCAGGACGAGGTCCTGGACGGCGAGGTCACCGTGCTTAAGGAGGACAAGTCCCGGCTGGAGAATGAATTGGAGAAGGCGAACCGGAGGATCTCCCATCGGAACGTCCAGCTGAAGAGGTCCCGAAAGAAGCTTTGGAAGAAGCAGAAGCAGCTGGACCGGACGGAGGAGCGCTGCTTCTAGTTCGGCGCTGACTATGTCCTGGAGAAGGCCCATGGCCTGGACTGGGACTATAAGCAGTTGTTGGACGATAGCCTGGAGGATCCTATCAGCCGGCCAGCAGTTGAAGCCCCTCTTGTCTCCTCTGGCGAAGATGAAGAGCTCTCGGATGAAGATCCTCAGGCCTAAGCTTTCACCACTGAGGTGCTTGATATGACGGAAGATGATCTTGTTGCGAAGTTTGCCATTGGTGTTTTCATGGTCATACCCAACTCTTGCAGTGGCTTTCTTCGCTCATCTTCTTAACTTGTAATTTTATTTATTGTAATCGGTACTTCTACCTTCGAGCTTTTGTAATTTAACTAGCCTTCGGGCTTTTATATTTTAATGTATCTTTCATCTTTCGTCAACATTGTTTCTTTTATTAACGGTTTTAGTGATTATATCTTCGGCTTCATTTGCCTTAACAATTTTAATAAAATGAATCGCCTATTCGACATTATCGATTTGCCTTTAACGATTTTAATAAAATGAATCGTATCTTCGGATTTATCCATTCGCCTTAACGATTTTAATGAATTGTGTCTTCGGCATCATTTGCCTTAACAGTTTTAATTTTAATAAAATGAATTGTATCTTCGGCTTCATTTGCCTTAACAATTTTAATAAAATGAATCGCATCTTCGGCTTTTGCCTTAGCAATTTTAACAATTTTAATAAAATGAATTGCATCTTCGGCTTTTGCCTTAGTAATTTTAATAATGCCTTACTACCCTCTATGGCCCCAAGGGTTAAAGGCCGAAGGGGACTTCGGGCTGTTAATGCTTCTGCTGCTCTTATGTGAAGGAACAGGGATGCTGATCGTTCAGTGATTGCCCCTGGATCAGCATGTCATCGTTCGTTCGGTCAATAAGAAGTTTCAGCTGGTCTTCTTCAGGATCTCCCCTGGACCATGTCGCCTTCATTTTGTTTTCTTCGGTAGATACAATTGTGATTGAGGCTGAGGGAGCACGTCCCTTTCTAAGATTGCCCCTGGACAGGGTTTCCTTCGGCCTTCTTAAATATCACACGAACAAGGGAAAGACGAAGGATAGGACAAATTGAATTATAATAGTGTAGTGAAGGATGTTTAAGTTTTGGGTGATTGCCCCTTATGTTATATGCTTCATTGACAGATTAGACTAGGGCGGCGGCCGAAGAGTTTATCGTCTTTGGGATCGCCCTCAGACAATACTCATGCGGCCGCGACTTTGGTAAATAAAGAAATGTGACATAAAATGCATCTTTATTTATAATCGAACTGCTTACATTCTTCATATAAAATTCAAGTACAAACTTTAAAGAAGTTTCTTACTGATAAAATTTCCGAAGGCGACTGGCGTGCCAAGTGTTTTTGATTGCTTCGCCCGATAATGTTTCAAGCTTGTATGTTCCGGGACGAACGACCTCGATCACCTTATAGGGCCCCTCCCAGTTAGGCTGAAAATTTCCTTGTTTGGTCGGCATAGATGCGGCTAGCTCCCTTAGGACTAGATCTCCGACTCCGAAAGACCTCTTTTTGACGTTGGAGTCATAGTGTTGTGCCACTTGTAGCAAGTACCTCATGTTCCTTTGGTGGGTGGCTTCTCTTTCCTCCTCCAACAAGTCTACATTCGCCCTCAACCCGAAGCTATTAGTTTCTACATTGCAGGTCTCAGTTCGATATGATTCTAAGCCTACTTCGACTGAAATTAGGGCTTCGGTTCCATAGGCCATTTTGAAGGGAGTTTCTCCTGTTGATGTCCTAGGGGTCGTTCGGTAGGCCCATAAGATCCAAGGGAGTCTTCCGCCCATCTTCCTTTAGCTTCTCCTAGCCTCTTCTTTACTCCTTGAAAGATTACTTTGTTCGACGCTTCTACTGCCCCATTCCCTTGCGAGTGGGCGACTGAGCTAAACTTCTGTTCAATTCCGAAGTGGTGCAGGAACTTACAAAATTTGTTTCCAATAAACTGGGTCCCATTTTCAGAGATGCAAATCTTCGGAATCCCGAACCGGAGAATAATCTGTTCCAAGAAGAACTTCTTTGCTACTTCTTCGGTAATGGCAGAGAGAGGTCGTGCTTCGACCCACTTGGTCATGTAATCGAGGGCAATTATGCAGTATTTTACTTTCCTCGTGCTTTTTGGGAGAATGCCCACAATATCCACGGCCCACACGGCGAATGGAATGGGACTTAGTACCCAAGTCATCTCTTCTAGGGGTTGTTTTGGGATAGTGGCGAACAGCTGGCACTGTACACACCTTTTTGCATAGTTACTGGCGTCGGCCTTCAGAGTGGGCCAGAAGAATCCCTGTCGGAGAATTTTAAAGGCGAGGGACCGACCATCCAGGTGCTCGCCGCAAATTCCTTCGTGCACCGCCTCTAGAGCCTGTCGTTGTTTTTCGGCGTTTAAACATCGCAGAAGGGGCTGACTGACTGATCAACGATACATCCGCCCATTAATGATCGTGTAGCTCGATGCTCTGTATTTAATTTTTAGCATTTCCCTTCGGTCTGGAGGTAGAATGCCTTTCTCCAGAAAGTTCCTGAGGGGGTCATCCAATCGTTCCCCTGGTGAATCTTCAGACATTCTTTCTTCTCGATCGAAGGCGTCTTAGCTTCGGTGAGGTAAATAGAACCAGTTAGGTTCTGTGTCTCGGACGAAGCTAGCCTGGAAAGGGCGTCTGCCCTAGCATTGTTCTCTCTGCCAATTTGACTTAGTTCAAAAGTTTCAAATGATAAAGAAGCATCTCTTACCTTGGCAACATAGGCTTTCGTTCGGGGATCTCTTTGCTCATTTTCCCCCGTGAAGTGTTTTACAACCAGCATGGAATCGTTGAAGGCCCTTAGATGCTTCGCCTCAAGGCTTCGGGCCAGCTCCATCCCTACGAGGTGTGCCTCGTACTCGGCTTTATTATTCGTCAAGGGGAAGTCGAATCTTATAGCCTGGCATATCTCGAATCCTTTGGGGCTGGAGAGAATTAAGCCGGCCCCACACTTTTTTCCGGCTACCGACCCATCTACAAAAAGTTTCCACTTCCCTGGGATTCGGATTAGTTGTTCGTTGGGTGAAAGATCCTTCGGACCCGAGAATGTGCATTCAACCATGAAGTCGGCCAAAGCTTGAGCCTTAATTGCCATTTGGGGAACGTACTCGAGATCAAATTCCCCGAGTTTGATGGACCATGCTACGACTCTTCCAGAGGCTTCGGGCCTTGTTAAAATCTTCTTCAGAGGTTGGCTGGTAACAACTTGAATCGTCTGGACTTGAAAATAATGTTGCAATTTTCGGGAGGCTATAACCAGCCCATATACAAATTTTTCGGCGTTGGGGTACCTTGTCTCTGCATCCTTGAGGACATGGGACACGTAGAACACGGGATGCTGATTGCCTTCATAGTTTTTCACAAGTACTGCCCCCAGAGTTCTGTCGGACACGGATAGATAAAGCTGTAGGGTTTCCTTCGGATCAGACTTCCTCAAGAGTGGTGCCTTTGTAAGATATTCTTTTACTTCTTCGAATGCCCTTTGACATTCAGGCCCCCATTCAAAATTCTTTGACCCTTTGAGCACGACGAAGAAGGGGAGTGCCTTCTCGACTGACCGGGAAATGAAATGCCGAAGGGCGGCGAGCCGGCCTGTCAATTTCTGGATGTCTCTTATGCATTTGGGAGGTTCCATATTAATAACTACTTCGATCTTCTCTGGGTCCGCATCTGTCCCCCGGGCACTGACCATGTAACCACGAAACTTGCCACTAGAGACTCCGAAGGTACATTTGTTCGGATTGATTCTCATATTGTTCTTTCGGAACGTTTCGAAGCATTCTTTTAAATCTTTGGCATGATCTTGGAACAACAATTTTACAATCATGTCATCCACATATGCCTCCATATTCCTTCCGATCTACTCTTTAAAGACCTTGTTTACCATTCGTTGGAATGTGGCTCCAGTATTCTTCAATCCGAAAGGCATTTTAATATAAGCATTAGTCCCCTTCGGAGTTATGAACGCTGTCTTGGGCACATCCTCGTCATTCATAGCAATTTGATGATAACCAGAAAAAGTATCCAAAAAACTAAGTACCTCATATCCTGTCGTGGCGTCTATCAGTTGGTCGATGCTGGGCAAGGGATAGTAATCCTTCGGGCATGCTTTATTGAGATTCGTATAATCCACGCACATCCTCCACTTCCCATTTGACTTCTTGACGACCACTATATTGGCTAGCCAGTCGGGATATTCAATTTCTTCGATAAATTTGGCTTCCAACAAATTTTCCACTTCGGCCTCTATGACCTTCTATTATTCGACTGCAAATGTCCTCTTCTTCTGCCTCACCGGTTTGGCCTCGGGCTGCACATTCAAGCAGTGCTTTGTCGTCTTGGGATCCAATCCGGGCATGTCTTCCGGCCCCCAGGTGAATACGTCATCATATTTCCGAATGACAGCTATTACCTTCGTCTTCAGATCTGCCCTCATGTTTTTTCCAATCCGAACCATCTTTCCCAAATGGCCCGCGTACAATTCCACTTTTTTGGTTTCCGCGGCGGGTTCGGCAATCGGGCTCGGCAATCGGGCTCGAGAGATCGGCCCCAAATTTCTCCAACTCAATGTTCAATGTTTCTCAGCTTCCGGTGGGCTCAGATTCAGCCCGCTTCCTCTTTCCGGTTCCATCCGGTCCTTCATATTCCTGATCCTTCTCAAGATCTTCTAGCATTATGATTCAAGCGGTTTTCTGGTCGGCTCTCATTTCTCCTACCCCTTTCTTGGTTGGAAACTTGAGTTTGAGATGGGGTATAGACTCCACCGTTTCAAAGGTTGACAAGAAAGGCCTGCCAAATATTGCATTGTACGGGCTTTCGATCCAAACTACATAGAACTTCACTGGCTTCTCGACGGTATATGGTAATTTTCCGAGGAGGACTAGTAGAGTAATTGTTCCTTCAAACTGAATGGGATTCCCTCCAATGGCATAAAGGGGAGCCTCGTTGCAGGGCTCTAGTTGCTCTCCAACCAAGTTCATCTTACAGTAGGTTTTATGGAACAGTATGTTGGCCGAGCTGCCTGTATCCACCATTACCTTCCATATCTTATTTTGCCCGATGATAGGATTGATGATTAGAGGGTCGTCGTGCGGGCGAATGATATCCTCATAGTCTTCAGTGCTGAAGGTCATGGGCATATGGGGCTTTGCCTATCCGAACTGATACAGATTGTACACTTTTTGGGCATACTTCTTCTTTGCTGTCTTACTATCCTTATCCCGGATGATGCCCCCAGATATAGTTTTTACTTCGCCCCTTATCCTGTCCCTTCACTCTGGCTCATCGGCCTCTACCTCCTCCTCCGGGTTCTCCTTCGGCCCCAGCCTATCTCTTAGATCTC
Source organism: Apium graveolens (assembly GCF_009905375.1). Lineage (NCBI taxonomy): Eukaryota > Viridiplantae > Streptophyta > Magnoliopsida > Apiales > Apiaceae > Apium > Apium graveolens. The sequence goes on from NC_133652.1 coordinate 98,288,167, forward strand.
GGACGAACTGATTAAGCTCACCATCTTTGATCATGCGCTCAATGAGCTTTTTGAGGTGATAACACTCATCGGTGTTATGCCCCTTGTCCCTGTGATAGTCGCAATATTTATCAGGGTTTTTCTTATGGTTTGGGACCTTCATTTTTGCGGGGCAGACGAATCCTAGTTTGCCCTTGATCTCATGGAGAATCTTGGAGATCGGCGCATTCAAAGGGGTGAATACGGTCGAATCTCTATCTCGTCGCCGTTCGGCCCCACGATCCATTTCTTTTCTTCCTTCTTTCCTACTATCCCTTCGGTCAGAGCCCGATCTTGAGCCTTCCTATCTGTCGGCTCATTTTGATCGGTCGTCCCTTCTTGAATCTTTATACCCCCCAATAATTTCCATCTTTCGACGAATGTTCTCGCCTCTCACATATATATCATTCCGGGATTTAGGGGGAAAATCGTAAAGAGATGAGCGAAGCTTTTTACCTTTATAGGGATCCAGCCCCACCGTCAGGAAACCCATTGCTTTGATTTTGTCCAGATTAGTGACCATCCCAGCTTCTTCCTTAAACCGAGCGAGATAATCCCCCAGTTCTTCATTCACCCATTGTCTGCAATGGACCAGGGCTTCAGTATCCGTCGCCTTCCGGCACAGGTGCGAGTAGTACTTCAAAAACTTCCTCTTCAACTGCTCATAGGACCCAATGGATCGGGGCTTGAGGGACTTGTACCACATCGAAGCCGACCCCTTAAGATAAGTCTTGAACATTTTGCACAACATAATATCATTGTGACCCATCCCAACCATCAGGACTTCATATTTTTCGCAGTGGTCCTCGGGTTCTCCTTTTCCATTGAACTCGCTCATCTTAGGGAATTACCTCTCTTCGCCTGGGGGGGTCGATACTGCTCAATTTCTTGTGTCACGACCGGTTCTCGATCGGGCCTTCTATCACCGAACAGGGCCTTCTCTAGGCGATTGAGCCTGAGGCTGGATCCATCGGGCTCCTCATCTGAATTAGAAGAAAAGGGTTGCTTTATCCTTTTCCTTCGGGGATGCGAATCAGAGTCTGACTCATCTTCTTCGTCATGCACCCGACGTTCTCTTCTATCCTTATTCATTCTTCCGTGCTTATCGGCCCGTATTGCTTCGCGCAAGGCTTGCTCTTGCAGTTCAATCTCCCCCATTTGGAGCTGCAGGGCCTTTAGCCGGACCACATCAGCCTCTCTTTTCTTCGCTCGCGCTTCCGCTTCTTTGTCAACTTGATCGGTTTTGGCCTTGCCCTTCTCCGCGGCCTTTTCTGCCCGGATCTTTAGGAGTACGGCCTCTTTTTCAGGAGTCAATGTGATGACCCCGTCCTCGTCCACTAGGGAGGATGGTTGTCCTTTGTCGGTAAAACCAGGCAACGGTGAATGTTTGTGAATTATTTATGTCATGTTCTCGTTCTCAGCTTGTAACTCTCGTATTTCCCACAGACGGCGCCAAATGTTACGCCCAGATTCCTTCGGAAGCTTGAACAGGCTTCGGTACCTTGAAGGTGGCTTCGGCTGATACCTGAAAGAAGAGAATGCGAGGGTTTGTACCCCCGATTCACCTCCGGTGTGAGAATAAGAATCTGGTTGCAAGGGTGTGGTAAGAATACAAGAAAAGTAGAGTGTATGCGAGAATGTGTGTATCTTTTGTCTTACTTCACAAGGGTTTTTATACCCAATTTGGCCATGAAGGCTCATCCGTTACTCATTATTAAGGAGGGAGTGAAAAGGGGGCGTTATGTCCCTTGTTCTTTCCAACGGTCTGAAGAAGAGTGGGCCTTGGCCTGGGACTTCCGTGGGCCTTCGTCTCGCGGGCCTGAAGGTTCTTCGGCCCAGTAGCTTAATCTCATATTGGGCCTTCGTTCGATGGGCCCTGTTGGGCCTATAACCGACAGTACCTGACAAACTGACATTGAGTATCTAGTAATTTAATATTTTTAGGCTTTTTTGCCGGTGGTTTTGATGTATAGTACTGCTGAAATTACTTTTTCCTTGTGCGTGTGAGCACCGAAACTATAGTCCTTACTCCCGATTCAACATGCTGCTATTCAACCATATACATCGCCCCAAGCTGAAGGCCTTTTCTTAAAACTACATGACCCGTGGCGTGTTAGCTCCGGTCTAGAGTACTCCTTCTGTTCCACTGAATTGTTTACATTACTTTTCAGCACATTTTTTAATACTCGTTTAAAGTATAATTTCATAATTTTTTTTTTAATTTTTTTCTAAATAATTGTTTTATGTTTAAATTTTTATTCAAAAAAATAAAAAAAATATTATGAAACTATACTTTATAGAAGTTTCGAAATGCGTGCAAAAAAAATTGATCAAACCATAAGTTTGATTACAATTCTTCTCGCTTAACATTCCATATCATGAGCTCCTTAAATAAATATATATAAAAAATTACTTGAGCACTAAACATTAATTTCCCTAAGTCACTGTTGCCACTTACAACTCCACTACTTTTAAGATATATATTATTCAACAAATAAATACATAATACTAATACTATTTAATATAAATAATAATTCAAATACTAATTAACAAAAATTGTAACTGACATGAGCCATCCCACATCTTCAAGACTTGTTGGTCTATCATTACCTCCCTCTTTCACTGTATTCTTCTCCTCAAGATCCATGCCCTAACTCCTCAATATTGCTACTTCGGAAGACATCTGCATTAAAGGCTTTGAGTACCATTAATTCTGCTTTTGACCTTCGACATTTATTTCCCCAACGAATTTGTTATTGCAGTTGGAATACAAATTTTGAGCACGTTTTCTTTGTATTTCTTACCAAGGTAATCGTTTTAACGACGGTGATATGTTAATGCTCCTAGTTGGTATAGAAGAGTCCACATGTTGATTATCAACATCAGGAGGCTGGTTAAATTCATCTCGTCAAACAAGTTGTTCATTTCTCATTCGAGCCAGGCTAAGAGCATCCTTTAATGACTTAGACTTAAACATTCGAATTCCATTTGCAATATTAGATTTCAGACCCCCATAAATGTCTCTATTAGTGCCTTTTGTGTCTGTCCTTCCACTCGATTTTCAATTTTCTCAAACTCTCGTTTATATATAATCATGTAATGGGCCTACTTGTGTCTCCCTTGACAATGCCTCATCAAAGTCTTCACACTCCGTCGGTCAAACAAGCCTAAAGTTCTTCATTAAATAATTTTCAAGTATATACTTCATCTTTATAAGTGCATCATCACCATTTCCATCATTGGTTTGCTTCTTCCTCAAGATGAAAAGAAGATAGAGAAACTTTGATTTTCTGGCGTGCCTTGAAAATTAAAAAAGTTGTGCTACACGATTGAACCATTCTGCTGGATCGTCATCAAAGTACTTCGGAAACTCCATTTTGTGATTTTGGATGAAAATACATGTAGGTTACCATCAAACTCTGGTTGTGGTTCAGTATGTGTGTGACCAGTATGGTGGTTGGAGCTTTCAGCATTTGAATGTATGACTTCAGATAACCTATCAATGGTTTCATCAATTTGTTGCATTCCTGTTGGAATTCCAGCAACGGCGTGCCTTGAAAATTAAAAAAGTTGTGCTACACGATTGAACCATTCTGTTGGATCGTCATCAAAGTACTTCGAAAACTCCATTTTGTGATTTTGGATGAAAAAGTATGTAGGTTACCATCAAACTCTGGTTAAGGTTCAGTATGTGTGCGACCAGTATGGTGGTTGGAGCCTTCAACATTTGAATGTATGACTTCAGATAACCTATCAATGGTTTCATCAATTTGCTGCATTTGTGTTAGAATTCCAGCAACTGCGGCCTCTAATACTTCACTCCTTTCTTTATTGTTTACCATGTAACCTTGCTTTTGATACCAATGTTAGGTCCTAGTCAAGAATAATAGATATAAGTTTATCTTTGGATGAGAGTGACCACAAGTTTAATTATAATTTTTCCCTTTTAGTATTTCATACATGAACTGCCTAAATAGATACACATAATGTTTTAAAAGTTGGGGATTAATCGGTATTTATCATCAATTAATCACTGTTCTGTAGCAAAACATACCGATTAAGTGAAAATTGGGTCACACATTATTTTTTACGAAAATCGGTCAAAAAATCAGAAAAATTTGTCAAAGATCGGGTTACTCAGTCAAAAATCGGCCTCAAATAAAAAAAATTAAAAAATATAGCAGACTATTTATACGGGTTAATTATCATATTGGTCATTTAGTATATTTTAATATATAAAATGAGTTATCGCGAAATTTTTGGTATCAATTGAATCACTCAAGTGAAAATGTGAATCATGTAGTTAAATTTTTCGAAAGTCAACGTTAAAACTAAACGTTTTCTATTTAAGGTGGTTGACGTGTTATCTATGTGGATGTGTCTTAGTTTTTGACTCCATTCTGTCGGAGCTATATCTATGTGGATATAGTCATTAAAATAAACAATTTGGGGGTTGGAAGCACCCTAAAAACCCTGTTACATATTGAATTCTCAATGATCAGAAGAAGCTCAGGATCTGGCTATTTTAGTGTCATCAGGATCTGATGTACCGTTAGGATTTGGTATGGCATCAGCATTTGTATGACATCAGTATTTGAAGACAGTCAGCATTAGAGGATTTGTTATGTTCCTTTTAATGTGGAGCAAATATCTGTTACGTCTGAGTTATAGGACTTTATCTATTTAGTTTAAGATATGTATCAATTTCAATTAGTTTTTGGTAATGCATATCTTAGATTAATCTGTTGTAGCTGTGAAGTATATAAACACAGTTTAGGTCATCACTTAGTGGAATCAAACTCGAGGATTATTCGACCTAGCAGCTCTCAAGAACATCAGTAATTCTTGAGAGGATTTTGTAACAGTTTTTATCAGAAATATAAAAAGCAGTTATATTTTATTACTTGTTTGAAACATTTATACAATTGTATCAAACCCCCTTAAACAATTGTATCTTTACTGGACAACAATTGGTATCAGAGCACACTGATAAATTTACAATTAGAAACGATCTAAACATGTCTCTGAACAAGTATGAAAGCATTAAAATTCCCATTCTGAAAAAGACTGAATATCCAACATGGTAGGTGAAGATGCTCATGTACCTGGAAGCTAGAGATCCAGATTATCTAGACGTAATCAATGATGGACCCTTCATGCCAACAAAACTGGTGCCTGCAACTCCTATGATTGCTGAACATTATCAACTGAAGGAGAAGACAGAATGGACACCAGAAGAGAAAGTAGATGTGCTGAAAGATGCAAAGGTAAGAAATATTTTGCATAATATTCTTGATTCTGTGATGTCAAACAGGGTTATAGCCTACAAGACAGCCAAAGAGATCTGGGATGCTCTTGAAACTCAATTTCAAGGAACCATGGCCATCAAGAAGAACAGAAGGGCTGTTCTGATTCAAGAATATGAACACTTTGAGGCCAAGCCTGATGAAAGTCTCACTGACATCTATGATAGATTTCTGACTCTGCTAAACAATCTGTCTTTGGTGGGAAAGGTGTATGATCGAGATGATTCAAACACCAAGTTTTTGAGAGCCTTGAGTGAAGAATGGGAGACTCAGACTTCAATCATACGACATCAGTATGATCTGGAAGTAATTACTCTGGATGAAGTCTATGGTATGCTGAAAACTCATGATTGGAAGTTCAGCAAAGGAGAGAGAGGAAAAGCAACAAAGGGAAATCTGTTGCTTTGAAAGTGAATGATAAAGCTTCAAGAGAAAAGTCTGCTGGAGCTGCAAGAAAGAAGAACAATTTGCCAAAATCAGATACTGATGATTCATCATCATATCCTGATGATGATGCTGATTCTGAAACTGATGAGAACATGACAGATTTTGATGTCATGCAAATGGCCATATTGCTGGTTAAGGGCTTCAGGAGGATGCAGTTCAGGAAGTCCAAGAACAACAGAAGCTTCAGGAAGAAGTTTACTGGAGGTGAAAGGAAGTTAACTGGGAGAAAAGATAGAAAGGACTCTAGAGTTGGGAAGGTAGACATAACAAAGATCAAATGCTACAACTGTGATTAACCCGGTCAATTTGCCACAGAGTGCAAGAAAACAAAGCATGACAAAGGGAAGAGCAAATCCCTGATCACATCGAGCAAGAATTGGGTGGACTCCTCTGATTCCGAAGATGAAGACACATGTTATGCACTGATGGCCAGTCTTGATGATCCTGCTGCTTCTGAGCCTAAGGTACAAACTCATTTCTTCTTTTTTGATACTGAAAACATATCTGAATTGAAATCTATTCTTAAATCTTTGCATGGTAATTTTAAGAATAAGACTCTAGAAAATGATAGACTTATAACTGAAATTGAGATCCTGAAGTCTAGGAATGAACAGTTAGAGTCTGACTTAATAAATCAGATAGATTTGAAGAAAGAATGTGAGAGAGCTAAACATTCAGTTAAGATTTTTGAGGCTAAATACAGTATGTTAGAAAAGGATCTAGAAAATGAGAGAAAAACTCTTAAAGCCTGGATTATTTCAGGAAAAAAGGTTCATGGATTATCTCAAAGAAAAACTGGAAAGAATGCTTAGGCTAAAAAGATGGAGTTAAGGATGTTAACACTGAAAATAAAATTACTCTTAAACCTCCTGTTAAGTTTATCTCTTCAGAAGCTGATGAACCCAAATCCACTTTTGAAAAGGGTTCAACATCAGTATCACAAGAAAAACTGGTAAGTGATAAAACTCTAAGAAAGGAAAGAAAGGAAACCATTATGTCTGTCAAGAAAGAAAAGAACATAGGACTTTTGTCAGCAAGACAATTGAAAAAGAAAATATCTGAGGCTACTGATAAACCTCACGCAAAAAGTCCTAAAAGAAACAGGAATGGTAAGCAAGGTATTTTTAAGGATTCAAATTACAAGGTTGTTCCCAATGCTCCTAGGAAAACTTTTTTTAACTGTGGAACTACTAATCATCTTGCTATTGATTGCAGGAGGAATAAGAAAAGGAAAACTGCTATTCCTAAGTCTGATGTTAGGGGTAGATCAATATTTTATAAACCACAAAATTCCTATTTTTATTGTGGCAGTAGTTGGCATTCGATTTATACTTGTAGTTCTTATCACAAGTTGTATCACAATTACTATGAACCTTTGCCTAAGTTTAATAAAGTTGCTTGTGTGATTATTTCTGTTGGTTTTACTAAACTTGCTTCTGACAAGACAAATCCTGACAAAGGAAAGACTATCAAAAGTACTCCTGACACACAAAGGCTTAAGTTGTCCAAAAAAGGGCCCAACAAGTGTGGGTCCTTAAAAATCCTTCTAATTAATTATTCTTCTGATTGCAGGGTAACAAGAAAAATACACTTGTCTTGGATAGTGGATGTTCAGGACACATGACTGGAAATAAATCCCTACTGTCAGAATTTGAGAAGAAGGCTGGCCCAGATGTATCTTATGGAGATGGAAATGTAGGACATACTCTGGGATATGGCAACCTGATAATTGGAAGAGTGGCAATAGAGAATGTAGCTTTGGTGGATGGACTGAAGCATAATCTTCTAAGCATCAGTCAAATCACTGACAGAGGTTATCATGTGGTATTCTATGACTCACACTGTGAAGTTATTCATAACAAGTCAAAGAAAATTGTCTTGATAGGATACAGACATGGTAACATTTATGAAGCAAGGCTACATGAAATTCTTGAAAAGGAAGCTACTTGCCTTATCTCTAAGGCATCAGTAGATGAGAGCTGAAATTGGCATAAGAAGCTCTCACATCTCAACTACAACTCAATCAATGAACTTGCCATGAAGGAGCTTGTAAGAGGATTGTCAAACTTGCTATACTCAAGTGATGGTCTCTGTGATGCTTGCCAAAAGTCTAAACAAAGAAGAGTATCTTCCAAAAGAAAAACATAATTCTCTATCTCTGAGCCATATCATATGCTGCACCTGGACCTTTTTGGACTAGTGAACATAATGTCCATCAACAAGAAAAGGTACACACTTGTAATTGTTGATGATTTCACTAGATATATATGGGTCTATTTTCTACACAGGAAGGATGAAACTCCAGAAATTCTTCTGGACCATATAAGGCAAATTGAAAATGGATCTACTCAGAAAGTTAAAATCCTGAGAAGTGATAATGGCACTGAATTCAAGAACTCAAAGATGGAGGAATTCTGCAAGTACAAAGGCATAGAGCAACAATTCTCAGCTCCTGGTACACCTCAGCAAAATGGTGTTGTTGAAAGGAAGAATAGAACCTTGATTGAAGCTGCAGAACTCTGCTAGAGGAAGCAAAACTACCCACTTATTTTGTAATAACTCGAATTTTTGAGACCTTGTAAAACGTTTAATGAATAGTAACCCTGACGGACAGGGAAAACTTTTTAGCCCACACAATGTAGTGCATGAGAAAATGAGTTTCAGAGTTGATATTATGATTATACGTACCAAATGAGTGTATGTAAACGCCATTAGTTTTCGAAGAAAACGAACTTTAAAAAACGACCATATTTACGAATCATCGAGGATTACGGGAATCATAATATAATTAGAAAATTAAAACCCAACGGATTTATATCCAAGTATGATAATTCAAAATATAAGGAATCAATACGAAAGGAATTACGTCGCGAACCATTTACGAGGAAGTATTATAAAAACATTTAAGCGACCAAGCGAACGCGTAAACGATTAAATAAACGTAACACACTAACTAACCATGGTAATAAAGTAACCATGGTTACTTTATCAAATAATGATCTATTGAGTAGGATGAGCAACCAAGGCTATCAAATAGTAAGCTAAAGAGCTAAACAAGTCGCTTAGCTTGTAAACTAGGAAGCTAGTTGGATTTGTCCCCAAGATTTGCAACAAGAATAAAATCCTAGGATCTAAACTAGAGAATAACAAATCAATATAAGATATCACAAGCTATCACTTGCATTATTCCAAGAAGAAACCAAGAAGCAAACACAAAAACTCTCTCCCCATTTCTTCTTTAGCTCCATTCGGCCCTCACCCTAAAACCAAGAAACTAAATTTCAAATGTTCAAGTTCTAGCCATTAATTCTAAAGCTTCATACCAACCAAACTAAGGTAAAATAACTATTTGAGCTCTTTTTATCAAGGTTTGATGGGTGAAATAAAATCAAGAAAGTTGATAATGAATAGTATGAATAGTAACTCTTCCTTGGTTTCTTGATTTTGATGGTTGTTTTAGGTTCCAAATGTAAGTGTATACTGAAAATATTTATTTGAAGTATATACATTTATTTCTGGCCAGTTTAATTGAGAATCATTTGAATATTTACATGTTGTCTAATATTATATATTGTGAACAATCTAGTATCAAATGGGATACAGAATATTAGATTGTTAAATACGGTCATATAATATAATAAGGTTCACAACACAGGTGGTGTTGGACAATCCACTGGTATGGCTGTAGTATTATTTAGATTAGTTTATATTGACTAATAAATAATACTAGTATACTTTGTGTATATTGAACAGGATCAAATTTAGAATTGTTCCCTTAATACTAATTAAAAAGGAGAACTAAGATTCTATGTTATTATTAATGCTTAGGTTCTTAATCCGGAAATAGTAATTGACACGTGTATATTATTTACATGCTTTGATTTATATATGAAGTAATTCTTTTGAATTATATCATTATATTTTGGGTGATGGAATTATATACATGGTGGATATTATTTATTGAAGAAATCCATGTCCTGATAATATTCGGGTTAATGATGTCCCCTTGAAAGCTCAAAAAGATTTAATTATGCGAAACCCTGCAGGTGGAATTTATTCTGGCATAATTAAATAAAGGTTGAGTGGATGATCAAGGATAAAAGATATTAATTAAATAAATTATCAGTAATTTATTTAATTAATGGACATGCGATATTTTAAACATGGGGAATTTAATAAGCAAATAATATTGGAACCGAATTAATTATTTAAATTGCGGTATTAGGAAAGGTAGTGCAAATATTAATTCTTTAGTGGATTGAATTAATATTTAATTACATTAGGCTAGGCTCAAGATGTAATTATAAGGCCCAACCTAATTATCCATGGTCCCTATTGTAGCCTATATATATTCTTATTCTCTTCTTGCTTGGTAGAGGGTGAAAAACATATTGTAGCCACCAAGAAGCAAGAAGAGAGGATAACTTGAGAAGACGGAGGCCACACTTCGCTCAAGGGAATTTGGGAATACAATAGAAGAGCGTGGAATCAACCGTTAACAAGGTGATTTTCTTTTCGTAATCTTTATCGTAAAACGTAGTAGCACCCCAAGTCTGTGGTTCCCAACAATTGGTATCAGAGCCTGGTAATGGGTTCTACATTTTATGATATGATGTCCATGTCGTAATTATATATGCGTGTATATAGTGTTTTGCTTGTATTGGTTTTTATGCAGGTTGTTAATCCACTATTATGGCCATGTATATTTTAATTATGTGTTTGGATCCCACGTGGTTTAATCGTGGTTAATTTTTGTTTTAGTTTCCACGTGGTTTAATCGTGGTTGTAATTTACACGAGGGTTGATCGTGTTAGAATAGATTTTACAAAATTAGTTTTGTATTAGATCTATTTTTTTGTAATTGTTCCGGGTATTTTGTAATAATTATGTGCGATCGGAAATCAATTCCGGTGTTTTTTTGTTCCGCTGTGCAACACAAGGGGCTGCTGTTGGTGTTTGGTTCGAACAATAACCAAAACAAAAACAAAAACACAACAGACAAGGCGACTTGCGGCTTGCGCGTGGAATAAACAGGGGGTAACGCAGGCCGAACCTGCGCAACATGCCCAGGTTGGCTGTAACGCAGGCCGAACCTGCGCAACACGCCCAGATTGGCTGTAACGGAGGTCTGGCATGCGCAACAGGAGCTGGCGGCATAATTTGTTTTCTCAACAGCTGGAATTTTTTTCAGAGGGCCATAATAGTGGAAAATTTATTTTAATTTTTTCCATTAATTTTTTAATTATTGCTTTAATTTATTGATTATGTGTGTCGTTAATTATGTGTGTAATTCCTTTAAAATTTCATGTTTAACATAATTAGGACGACATGGACATAAATTTTATTTATTTCTTTAATTAAATGTTATATGTTGTTAAAATTATGTGTGTATTTTGAATGCATGATTAGACATAATTGTAACGACATAGGGCCCCATTTAATTTTAAAATTCCTCAATTTTAATAAAAATTCTAAGTGGCAGAGGGAATTAATATGAAATTGAATCCCATGGTCTCCATTGTTGTTTGTATGTAATTTAACATAAAGACGAATATAAATTATATATGCGTCACCCATCGTGACATGTAATTTATGGTGTCTAGAATGTTATAGAAATTACTAGAACAAACTTCTTAAATTAATAAGTTTTAAAAAGGAATAAATACGAATTTTCTTTATTTCTGATATGGGGCGATTTTGTCAAAAACGGGTTCATCGAACTTGTAAGGCTGTGGGTATTAAGTGAGACCGATGTGACTCCTCCACTACCTAGAAATCAAACCATTGATGAATGTTGAATTGAAGTATTCTATTTAAGGCAAAATTACGAATATTGGAAGGTATACACGCCACCCATCGTGGCATACCAAGTTCCATAGATTTCGAATAATTTAAGATTTGATGATGGTATACACTTAGCTATGAAAAATAATATAGACCACCCCAACGTGGCATATTGTTTAGTAATATGACCGAAGTAACATTTAAACAAAATTAAGTGGTATACATGTCACACATCGTGGCGTACCAGAAACCTATGGTGTTTAGATGTTAGTGCATTTAATTTTAATAATTATTAGAGGAATCAATAGCTCTTAATAATTAATGCACCCTTATTTATGTGTAATGTGATGTTTTTTTTATGCATGATTCTCAGGATAAAATGGGCTTTAATCGACTATTCACCATACTTAAGGATAAGAAACTTACCGGACCTAACTATATTGAATGGAAACGAAATTTGGACATTGTGTTGACTGCAGAGGAGTACAAGTTTTGCACTTATGAACCCAAGCCTGATCAGCCTGCTGCTGATGCTCCTGAAGATGAGAAAGAGTATTATAAGCGGTTGATTAAGGCTGATGAGATGTCGCGATGTTACATTCTGGCAGCAATGTCGGGTGTTTTGCAGCATCAGCATCAGTCTATGGCCACTGCTTCGGATATGCTCTTTAATCTCAAGGAACTTTTTGGAGATCAGAATAGGGCTGCTAGGCAAGTAGCCATGAAGGCTTTAATGAACACTCAGATGGCTGAATGAACACCTGTAAGGGATCATGTTCTCAAGATGATGTCACATCTGAATGAGATAGAGATCCTTGGTGCTGAACTTGACGGGGAAACCCAGATTGACATTATCCTTACGAGCTTTTCCAAGAGTTTTGAGCAGTTCCGCTTGAATTACAACATGAACAAGAGGTAGTATAGTCTCGCGGAACTGCTGACAGAACTTCAGGCAGCTGAAGGATTATTTCGGCAGAGTGTTCAAGTGAATGTGGCTGAGAAAGGTTCTTCCTCTAAGCCGAAAGGTATTAAGAAGAAGAAAAAGGCTCAGACATAGAAAGCTGTGAAGGCAGTGGGAGTTCAGGGTGGTGTAAAAAAGCCTAAGGGAAAGTGCTTCAGATGCAAACAGTCAGGTCACTGGAAATAGGATTGTCCTCTTCCTAAGAAGACAAACAATACTTGTATGTCTCTTTCTCTAGGTACAGAAATATTTATAGCGGCTATATCTATGAGCACTTGGTGTGTAGATACAGGAGCCACTGATCATGTTTGTAACTCTATGCAGGGGTTCCAGTTATCCAGAATGCGTATAGATGGTGAGATATACGTGTTCATGGGAGATGCTAAGAAAGTAGCAGTAGTTGCAGTAGGAGTTATTAATTTATCTTTTGGTTCTGATAGGATTTTGGTTTTGAACAATTGTCTTTATGTACCTTCTTTTAGAAGGAATTTAATTTCGGTTTCTAAACTTGCTTTGGATGGTTATAATGTTTGTTTGGATCGTAATTTTTCTATTATGATGAATAAACGAATTATATGTTCTGGTACATTGCAATACAATTTGTATATAATTAATCCTAGTCAACCTGCACTGCAACTGCAATTTAGGGAATTGAACAACACATCTACTAACTCTACTAAAAGAAAGGAACCTTCTAGTATGAACTAAACATATCTTTGGCACTTGAGATTAGGTCATATTAACTTGAGGAGGATTCAAAGACTGGTAGTAGACGGGCCTTTAAGCTCATTGGCAGTGGAGCCATTTCCAGTTTGTGAATCCTGCTTGGAAGGTAAAATGACTAATAGGCCTTTCAAGGCAAAGGGGAATAGAGCCAAACAACTGTTAGAATTGGTTCACTCTGATTTATGTGGACCCATGAATATCCAAGCAAGAGGTGGTTATGAATATTTCGTCACTTTCATTGATGATTATTCTAGATATGGGTACGTTTATTTGTTGCGCCGTAAGTCTGAGTGCTTTGATAAGTTCAAAGAGTACAAAGCTAAAACGGAGAAGCGACTTAATAAAAGTATCAAGTCACTACGATCAGATCGTGGTGGCGAATACTTGCTTGGAGAATTTAGGCAATATTTATCATAAAATGGGATAGAATCCCAGTTAACTGCACCAGGCACACCCCAGCGGAACAGTGTAGCAGAGAGAAGGAACCAAACACTTTTAGAGAGTGTTAGATCGATGATGAGTTATTCGGATTTACCCAAGTCATTTTGGGGACATGCCTTAGAGACAGCAGCTTATCTTCTGAACTTAGTACCTTCTAAGTCGGTTCCTAAAACCCCCTTAGAATTGTGGATAAGGGATAAACCGAGTCTAAGACATATTCGAATATGGGGTTGTCCAGCACATGTGCTGAACAAGAACGCGACTAAGTTAGAATCTCGTACAGAAGTAAAGTTATTTGTAGGGTACCCCATGGGAACGAAAGGATATTTATTTTATAGTCCGAAGAATCGGGATGTCATTGTTAGCACCAATGCAAGATTCTTAGAGGAGGACTATATAATGAATCATAAACCCATGAGTAGTATCGTTTTAGAGAAACTAGTGAGAGGGACAGATAATACCCATGAAGCTGTAGTACAAGTAGAAAAACCATAACAAAATGTACAACCTGTCACTAATACCGCACCGGTGCCTCGTCGTAGAGGGAGGGTTGTTCAATAGCCTGATAGATTCATGTTTTTGGGAAAGTCTTCAGACTTGGTCTCTGGTGAACATGATGATGATCCACGTACATACGAAGAGGCATTACAAGACAAAGATACAGATCTTTGGCAAAAGGCGATGAAATCTGAGATATAATCAATGTATTCTAATCAGGTCTGGGAGCTCATGGAACCACCCAAAGGTATAAAACCTATTGGATGTAAGTGGATCTACAAGAAAAAGAGGGGATTAGATAAAAAGGTGAAAGCCTGGAAAGCAAGACTTGTTGCGAAAGGGTATACTCAGAAAGAAGGTATCGATTATGAGGAAACCTTTTCACCGGTAGTCATGCTTAAGTCAATCCGTATTCTTTTATCTATAGCAGCTCATCTCGATTATGAGATTTGGCAAATGGATGTCAAGACAACTTTTCTTAATGGAAGTCTTAAAGAAACCATCTATATGCAGCAACCAAAAGGATTCATTAAGGAAGGCCAAGAGCATCTGGTATGTAAGCTTAAGAGGTCTATTTATGGACTTAAACAAGCTTCTAGAGACTGGAATATTCGTTTTGATCAGGCAGTCCAGTCATATGGATTTGATCAAAGTCCAAGCGAATCGTGCGTGTATAAGAGAAGTGAAGGTAATGCAGTGGTTTTTCTAGTACTATATGTAGATGACATTTTACTCATTGGAAACAATGTTGAGATGTTGTCATCAGTAAAGGCATGGTTGTTCAAATAATTTGACATGAAGGACTTAGGTGAAACGGCATACATCCTTGGGATCAAAGTTATAAGGGATCGCAAGAAAAGGATGTTGGCTTTATCTCAAGAGCCCTACATTGATGAAGTATTAGCTCGTTTTAACATGCAGAACACCAAGAAAGCTTTTCTACCTTTTAAGCATGGAGTTTCTCTATCTAAGAAGCAGTGTCCTTCGACACCTAAGGATATAGAGAGCATGAAAGCAGTTCCTTATGCTTCAGCATGTGGAAGCTTAATGTATGCTATGTTATGTACGAGGCCTGACATCTGCTTTGCTGTAGGCATGGTTAGTAGATATCAGTCGAACCTAGGTCAGGAACATTGGAGTGCAGTAAAAACTATACTCAAGTACCTGAGAAGGACTAAGGAGTATATGTTAATTTACAAGGCCTCAGATCTATTTCCTTTGGGATATACTGATTCAGATTTCCAATCAGATAGGGATAAGAGGAAATCAACCTCGGGATATGTTTTTACTTTGGGAGGTGGAGCCGTTATATGGAGGAGTGTAAAGTAGAAATGCATTGCAGACTCCACCATGGAGGCCGAGTACGTGGCGGCCTCTGAGGCTGCCAAGGAGGCTGTATAATTCAGAAACTTCCTTTTGGACTTAGATGTGGTACCTAATTTGCCTAGGAGCTTGACAGTGTATTGTGATAACACTGGTGCTGTGGCAAATTCAAAGGAACCGTGAGACCACAAAGAAGCTAAACATATTGAACGTAAGTATCATCTTATACGAGGAATCGTAAAGCGATGAGATATAGTTGAGGCTCACATATCATCAGAAGACAACCGAGCAGATCCTTTCACAAAGAGCTTGCCAGCCAAGGTTTTTGACAACCATGTGGAAGCGATAGGAGTCAGATGGATGGACACATAGATTTTTGTGTAATAGTGGATTAAACAAACACTGATGTACACATAGAATATTTTGAGTATAAGTGGGAGATTGTTAGTGTATACTGAAAATATTTATTTGAAGTATATACATTTATTTCTGGCCAGTTTAATTGAGAATCATTTGAATGTTTGCATGTTGTCTAATATTATATATTGTGAACAATCTAGTATCAAATGGGATACAGAATATTAGATTGTTAAATACGGTCATATAATATAATAAGGTTCACAGCATAGGTGGTGTTGGACAATCCACTGGTATGGCTGTAGTATTATTTAGATTAGTTTATATTGACTAATAAATAATACTAGTATACTTTGTGTATATTGAACATGATCAAATTTAGAATTGTTCCCTTAATACTGATTAATAAGGAGAACTAAGATTCTATGTTATTATTAATGCTTAGGTTCTTAATCCGGAAATAGTAATTGACACGTGTATATTATTTACATGCTTTGATTTATATATGAAGTAATTCTTTTGAATTATATCATTATATTTTGGGTGATGGAATTATATACATGGTGGATATTATTTATTGAAGGAATCCATGTCCTGATAATATTCGGGTTAATGATGTCCCCTTGAAAGCACAAAAAGATTTAATTATGTGAAACCCTGCAGGTGGAATTTATTCTGGCATAATTAAATTAAGGTTGAGTGGATGATCAAGGATAAAAGATATTAATTAAATAAATTATCAGTAATTTATTTAATTAATGGACATGCAATATTTTAAACATGGGGAATTTAATAAGCAAATAATATTGGAACCGAATTAATTATTTAAATTGCGGTATTAGGAAAGGTAGTGCAAATATTAATTCTTTAGTGGATTGAATTAATATTTAATTACATTGGGCTAGGCTCAAGATGTAATTATAAGGCCCAACCTAATTATCCATGGTCCCTATTGTAGCCTATATATATTCTTATTCTCTTCTTGCTTGGTAGAGGGTGAAAAACATATTGTAGCCACCAAGAAGCAAGAAGAGAGGATAACTTGAGAAGACGGAGGCCACACTTCGCTCAAGAGAATTTGGGAATACAATAGAAGAGCGTGGAATCAACCGTTAACAAGGTGATTTTCTTTTCGTAATCTTTATCGTAAAACGTAGTAGCACCCCAAATCTGTGGTTCCCAATAATTGGTATCAGAGCCTGGTAATGGGTTCTACGTTTTATGATATGATGTCCATGTCGTAATTATATATGCGTGTATATAGTATTTTGCTTGTATTGGTTTTTATGCAGGTTGTTAATCCACTATTATGGCCATGTATATTTTAATTATGTGTTTGGATCCCACGTGGTTTAATCGTGGTTAATTTTTGTTTTAGTTTCCACGTGGTTTAATCGTGGTTGTAATTTAAACGAAGGTTGATCGTGTTAAAATAGATTTTACAAAATTAGTTTTCTATTAGATCTATTTTTTTTGTAATTGTTCCGGGTATTTTGTAACAATTATGTGCGATCGGAAATCAATTCCGGTGTTTTTTGTTCCGCTGTGCAACACAAGGGGCTGCTGTTGGTGTTTGGTTCGAACAATAACCAAAACAAAAACAAAAACACAACAGACAGGGCGACTTGCGGCTTGCGCGTGGAATAAACAGGGGGTAACGCAGGCCGAACCTGCGCAACATGCCCAGGTTGGCTGTAACGCCGGCCGAACCTGCGCAACACGCCCAGATTGGCTGTAACGCAGGTCTGGCATGCGCAACAGGAGCTGGCGGCATAATTTTTTTTTCTCAACAGCTGGAATTTTTTTTAGAGGGCCATAATAGTGGAAAATTTATTTTAATTTTTTCCATTAATTTTTTAATTATTGCTTTAATTTATTGATTATGTGTGTCATTAATTATGTGTGTAATTCCTTTAAAATTGCATGTTTAACATAATTAGGACGGCATGGATATAAATTTTATTTATTTCTTTAATTAAATGTTATATGTTGTTAAAATTATGTGTGTATTTTGAATGCATGATTAGACATAATTGTAACGACATAGGGCCCCATTTAATTTTAAAATTCCTCAATTTTAATAAAAATTCTAAGTGGGAGAGGGAATTAATATGAAATTAAATCCCATGGTCTCCATTATTGTTTGTATGTAATTTAACATAAAGACGAATATAAATTATATACACGTCACCCATCGTGGCATGTAATTTATGGTGTCTAGAATGTTATAGAAATTACTAGAACAAACTTCTTAAATTAATATGTTTTAAAAAGGAATAAATACGAATTTTCTTTATTTCTAATATGGGGCGATTTTGTCAAAAACGGGTTCATCGAACTTGTAAGGCTGTGGGTATTAAGTGAGACCGATGTGACTCCTCCACTACCTAGAAATCAAACCATTGATGAATCTTGAATTGAAGTATTCTATTTAAGGCAAAATTACGAATATTGGAAGGTATACACGCCACCCATCGTGGCGTACCAAGTTCCATAGATTTCGAATAATTTAAGATTTGATGAAGGTATACACTTAGCTATGAAAAATAATATAGACCGCCCCAACATGGCATATTGTTTATTAATAGGACCGAAGTAACATTTAAGCAAAATTAGGTGGTATACATGTCACACATCGTGGCGTACCAGAAACCTATGGTGTTTAGATGTTAGTGCATTTAATTTTAATAATTATTAGAGGAATCAATAGCTCTTAATAATTAATGCACCCTTATTTATGTGTAATGTGATGTTTTTTTTATGCATGATTCTCAGGATAAAATGGGCTTTAATCCGCAATTCACCATACTTAAGGATAACAAACTTACCGGACCTAACTATATTGAATGGAAACGAAATTTGGACATTGTGTTGACTGCTGAGGAGTACAAGTTTTGCACTTATGAACCCAAGCCTGATCAGCCTGCTGCTGATGCTCCTGAAGATGAGAAAGAGTATTATAAGCGGTTGATTAAGGCTGATGAGATGTCGCGATGTTACATTCTGGCAGCAATGTCGGGTGTTTTGCAGCATCAGCATCAGTCTATGGCCACTGCTTTGGATATGCTCTTTAATCTCAAGGAACTTTTTGGAGATCAGAATAGGGCTGCTAGGCAAGTAGCCATGAAGGCTTTAATGAACACTCAGATGGCTGAATGAACACCTGTAAGGGATCATGTTCTCAAGATGATGTCATATCTGAATGAGATAGAGATCCTTGGTGCTGAACTTGACGGGGAAACCCAGATTGACATTATCCTTACGAGCTTGTCCAAGAGTTTTGAGCAGTTCCGCTTGAATTACAACATGAACAAGAGGTAGTATAGTCTCGCGGAACTGCTGACAGAACTTCAGGCAGCTGAAGGATTATTTCGGCAGAGTGTTCAAGTGAATGTGGCTGAGAAAGGTTCTTCCTCTAAGCCGAAAGGTATTAAGAAGAAGAAAAAGGCTCAGACACAAAAAGCTGTGAAGGCAGTGGGAGTTCAGGGTGGTGTGAAAAAGCCTAAGGGAAAGTGCTTCAGATGCAAACAGTCAGGTCACTGGAAACAGGATTGTCCTCTTCCTAAGAAGACAAACAATACTTGTATGTCTCTTTCTCTAGTTACAGAAACATTTATAGCGGCTATATCTATGAGCACTTGGTGTGTAGATACAGGAGCCACTGATCATGTTTGTAACTCTATGCAGGGGTTCCAGCTATCCAGAATGCTTATAGATGGTGAGATATACGTGTTCATGGGAGATGCTAAGAAAGTAGCAGTAGTTGCAGTAGGAGTTATTCATTTATCTTTTGGTTCTGATAGGATTTTGGTTTTGAACAATTGTCTTTATGTACCTTCTTTTAGAAGGAATTTAATTTCGGTTTCTAAACTTGCTTTGGATGGTTATAATGTTTGTTTGGATCGCAATTTTTCTATTATGATGAATAAACGAATTATATGTTCTGGTACATTGCAATACAATTTGTATATAATTAATCCTAGTCAACCTGCACTGCAACTGTAATTTAGGGAATTGAACAACACATCTACTAACTCTACTAAAAGAAAGGAACCTTCTAGTATGAACTAAACATATCTTTGGCACTTGAGATTAGGTCATATTAACTTGAGGAGGATTCAAAGACTGGTAGTAGACGGGCCTTTAAGCTCATTGGCAGTGGAGCCATTTCCAGTTTGTGAATCCTGCTTGGAAGGTAAAATGACTAATAGGCCTTTCAAGGCAAAGGGGAATAAAGCCAAACAACTGTTAGAATTGGTTCACTCTGATTTATGTGGACCCATGAATATCCAAGCAAGAGGTGGTTATGAATATTTCGTCACTTTCATTGATGATTATTTTAGATATGGGTACGTTTATTTGTTGCGCCGTAAGTCTGAGTGCTTTGATAAGTTCAAAGAGTACAAAGCTAAAATGGAGAAGCGACTTAATAAAAGTATCAAGTCACTACGATCAGATCGTGGTGGCGAATACTTGCTTGGAGAATTTAGGGAATATTTATCATAAAATGGGATAGAATCCCAGTTAACTGCACCAGGTACACCCCAGCAGAACAGTGTAGCAGAGAGAAGGAACCAGACACTTTTAGAGAGTGTTAGATCGATGATGAGTTATTCGGATTTACCCAAGTCGTTTTGGGGACATGCCTTAGAGACAGCAGCTTATCTTCTGAACCTAGTACCTTCTAAGTCGGTTCCTAAAACCCCCTTAGAATTGTAGACCAGGGATAAACCGAGTCTAAGACATATTCGAATATGGGGTTGTCCAGCACATGTGCTGAACAAGAACGCGACTAAGTTAGAATCTCGTACAGAAGTAAAGTTATTTGTAGGCTACCCCATGGGAACGAAAGGATATTTATTTTATAGTCCGAAGAATCGGGATGTCATTGTTAGCACCAATGTAAGATTCTTAGAGGAGGACTATATAATGAATCATAAACCCATGAGTAGTGTCGTTTTAGAGGAACTAGTGAGAGGGACAGATAATACCCATGAAGCTGTAGTACAAGTAGAACAACCACAACAAAATGTACAACCTGTCACTAATACCGCACCAGTGCCTCGTCGTAGTGGGAGGGTTGTTCAATAGCCTGATAGATTCATGTTTTTGGGAAAGTCTTCAGACTTGGTCTCTTGTGAACATGATGATGATCCACGTACATACGAAAAGGCATTACAAGACAAAGATGCAGATCTTTGGCAAAAGGCGATGAAATCTGAGATATAATCAATGTATTCTAATCAGGTCTGGGAGCTCATGGAACCACCCAAAGGTATAAAACCTATTGGATGTAAGTGGATCTACAAGAAAAAGAGGGGATTAGATAAAAAGGTGAAAGCCTGGAAAGCAAGACTTGTTACGAAAGGGTATACTCAGAAAGAAGGTATCGATTATGAGGAAACCTTTTCACCGGTAGTCATGCTTAAGTCAATCCGTATTCTTTTATCTATAGCAGCTCATCTCGATTATGAGATTTGGCAAATGGATGTCAAGACAGCTTTTCTTAATGGAAGTCTTAAAGAAACCATCTATATGCAGCAACCAAAAGGATTCATTAAGGAAGGCCAAGAGCATCTGGTATGTAAGCTTAAGAGGTCTATTTATGGACTTAAACAAGCTTCTAGAGACTGGAATATTCATTTTGATCAGGCAGTCCAGTCATATGGATTTGATCAAAGTCCAAGCGAATCGTGCGTGTATAAGAGAAGTGAAGGTAATGCAGTGGTTTTTCTACTACTATATGTAGATGACATTTTACTCATTGGAAACAATGTTGAGATGTTGTCATCAGTAAAGGCATGGTTGTTCAAATAATTTGACATGAAGGACTTAGGTGAAACGGCATACATCCTTGGGATCAAAGTTATAAGGGATCGCAAGAAAAGGATGTTGGCTTTATCTCAAGAGCCCTACATTGATGAAGTATTAGCTCGTTTTAACATGCAAAACACCAAGAAAGCTTTTCTACCTTTTAAGCATGGAGTTTCTCTATCTAAGAAGCAGTGTCCTTCGACACCTAAGGATATAGAGAGCATGAAAGTAGTTCCTTATGCTTCAGCATGTGGAAGCTTAATGTATGCTATGTTATGTACGAGGCCTGACATCTGCTTTGCTGTAGGCATGGTTAGTAGATATCAGTCGAACCTAGGTCAGGAACATTGGAGTGCAGTAAAAACTATACTCAAGTACCTGAGAAGGACTAAGGAGTATATGTTAATTTACAAGGCCTCAGATCTATTTCCTTTGGGATATACTGATTCAGATTTCCAATCACATAGGGATAAGAGGAAATCAACCTCGGGATATGTTTTTACTTTGGGAGGTGGAGCCGTTATATGGAGGAGTGTAAAGTAGAAATGCATTGCAGACTCCAACATGGAGGCCGAGTACGTGGCGGCCTCTGAGGCTGCCAAGGAGGCTGTATGGTTCAGGAACTTCCTTTTGGACTTAGATGTGGTACCTAATTTGCCTAGGAGCTTGACAGTGTATTGTGATAACACTGGTGCTGTGGCAAATTCAAAGGAACCGTGAGACCACAAAGCAGCTAAACATATTGAACGTAAGTATCATCTTATACGAGGAATCATAAAGCGATGAGATATAGTTGAGGCTCACATATCATCAGAAGACAACCGAGCAAATCCTTTCACAAAGAGCTTGTCAGCCAAGGTTTTTGACAACCATGTGGAAGCGATAGGAGTCAGATGGATGGACACATAGATTTTTGTGTAATAATGGATTAAACAAACACTGATGTACACATAGAATATTTTGAGTATAAGTGGGAGATTGTTAGTGTATACTGAAAATATTTATTTGAAGTATATACATTTATTTCTGGCCAGTTTAATTGAGAATCATTTGAATGTTTAAATGTTGTCTAATATTATATATTGTGAACAATCTAGTATCAAATGGGATACAGAATATTAGATTGTTAAATACGGTCATATAATATAATAAGGTTCACAGCACAGGTGGTGTTGGACAATCCACTGGTATGGCTGTAGTATTATTTTGATTAGTTTATATTGACTAATAAATAATACTAGTATACTTTGTGTATATTGAACATGATCAAATTTAGAATTGTTCCCTTAATACTGATTAAGAAGGAGAACTAAGATTCTATGTTATTATTAATGCTTAGGTTCTTAATCCGGAAATAGTAATTGACACGTGTATATTATTTACATGCTTTGATTTATATATGAAGTAATTCTTTTGAATTATATCATTATATTTTCGGTGATGGAATTATATACATGGTGGATATTATTTATTGAAGGAATCCATGTCCTGATAATATTCGGGTTAATGATGTCCCCTTGAAAGCTCAAAAGGATTTAATTATGTGAAACCCTGCAGGTGGAATTTATTCTGGCATAATTAAATAAAGGTTGAGTGGATGATCAAGGGTAAAAGATATTAATTAAATAAATTATCAGTAATTTATTTAATTAATGGACATGCGATATTTTAAACATGGGGAATTTAATAAGCAAATAATATTGGAACCGAATTAATTATTTAAATTGCGGTATTAGGAAAGGTAGTGCAAATATTAATTCTTTAGTGGATTGAATTAATATTTAATTACATTGGGCTAGGCTCAAGATGTAATTATAAGGCCCAACCTAAATATCCATGGTCCCTATTGTAGCCTATATATATTCTTATTCTCTTCTTGCTTGGTAGAGGGTGAAAAACATATTGTAGCCACCAAGAAGCAAGAAGAGAGGATAACTTGAGAAGACGGAGGCCACACTTCACTCAAGGGAATTTGGGAATACAATAGAAGAGCGTGGAATCAACCGTTAACAAGGTGATTTTCTTTTCGTAATCTTTATCGTAAAATGTAGTAGCACCCCAAATCTGTGGTTCCCAACAATTGGTATCAGAGCCTGGTAATGGGTTCTACGTTTTATGATATGATGTCCATGTCATAATTATATATGTGTGTATATAGTGTTTTGCTTGTATTGGTTTTTATGCAGGTTGTTAATCCACTATTATGGCCATGTATATTTTAATTATGTGTTTGGATCCCACGTGGTTTAATCGTGGTTAATTTTTGTTTTAGTTTCCACGTGGTTTAATCGTGGTTGTAATTTACACGAGGGTTGATCGTGTTAGAATAGATTTTACAAAATTAGTTTTGTATTAGATCTATTTTTTTTGTAATTGTTCCGGGTATTTTGTAACAATTATGTGCGATCGGAAATCAATTCCGATGTTTTTTTGTTCCGCTGTGCAACACAAGGGGCTGCTGTTGGTGTTTGGTTCGAACAATAACCAAAACAAAAACAAAAACACAACAGACAAGGCGACTTGCGGCTTGCGCGTGGAATAAACAGGGGGTAACGCAGGCCGAACCTGCGCAGCATGCCCAGGTTGGCTGTAACGCAGGCCGAACCTGCGCAACACGCCCAGATTGGCTGTAACGCAGGTCTGGCATGCGCAACAGGAGCTGGCGGCATAATTTTTTTTTCTCAACAGCTGGAATTTTTTTCAGAGGGCCATAATAGTGGAAAATTTATTTTAATTTTTACCTTTAATTTTTTAATTATTGCTTTAATTTATTGATTATGTGTGTCGTTAATTATGTGTGTAATTCCTTTAAAATTGCATGTTTAACATAATTAGGACGGCATGGACATAAATTTTATTTATTTATTTAATTAAATGTTATATGTTGTTAAAATTATGTGTGTATTTTGAATGCATGATTAGACATAATTGTAACGACATAGGGCCCCCTTTAATTTTAAAATTCCTCAATTTTAATAAAAATTCTAAGTGGGAGAGGGAATTAATATGAAATTAAATCCCATGGTCTCCATTATTGTTTGTATGTAATTTAACATAAAGACGAATATAAATTATATATACGTCACCCATCGTGGCATGTAATTTATGGTGTCTAGAATGTTATAGAAATTACTAGAACAAACTTCTTAAATTAATAAGTTTTAAAAAGGAATAAATACGAATTTTCTTTATTTCTGATATGGGGCGATTTTGTCAAAAAGGGGTTCATCGAACTTGTAAGGCTGTGGGTATTAAGTGAGACCGATGTGACTCCTCCACCACCTAGAAATCAATCCATTGATGAATCTTGAATTGAAGTATTCTATTTAAGGCAAAATTACGAATATTGGAAGGTATACACGCCACCCATCGTGGCGTACCAAGTTCCATAGATTTCGAATAATTTAAGATTTGATGATGGTATACACTTAGCTATGAAAAATAATATAGACCACCCCAACATGGCATATTGTTTAGTAATAGGACCGAAGTAACATTTAAACAAAATTAGGTGGTATACATGTCACACATCGTGGCGTACCAGAAACCTATGGTGTTTAGATGTTAGTGCATTTAATTTTAATAATTATTAGAGGATTCAATAGCTCTTAATAACCCTTATTTATGTGTAATGTGATGTTTTTTTATGCATGATTCTCAGGATAAAATGGGCTTTAATCCACTATTCACCATACTTAAGGATAAGACACTTACCGGACCTAACTATATTGAATGGAAACGAAATTTGGACATTGTGTTGACTGCTGAGGAGTACAAGTTTTGCACTTATGAACCCAAGCCTGATCAGCCTACTGCTGATGCTCCTGAAGATGAGAAAGAGTATTATAAGCGGTTGATTAAGGCTGATGAGATATCGCGATGTTACATTCTGGCAGCAATGTCGGGTGTTTTGCAGCATCAGCATCAGTCTATGGCCACTGCTTCGGATATGCTCTTTAATCTCAAGGAACTTTTTAGAGATCAGAATAGGGCTGCTAGGCAAGTAGCCATGAAGGCTTTAATGAACACTCAGATGGCTGAATGAACACCTGTAAGGGATCATGTTCTCAAGATGATGTCACATCTGAATGAGATAGAGATCCTTGGTGCTGAACTTGACGGGGAAACCCAGATTGACATTACCTTACAAGCTTGTCCAAGAGTTTTGAGCAGTTCCGCTTGAATTACAACATGAACAAGAGGTAGTATAGTCTCGCGAAACTGCTGACAGAACTTCAGGCAGCTGAAGGATTATTTCGGCAGAGTGTTCAAGTGAATGTGGCTGAGAAAGGTTCTTCCTCTAAGCCGAAAGGTATTAAGAAGAAGAAAAAGGCTCAGACACAGAAAGCTGTGAAGGCAGTGGGAGTTCAGGGTGGTGTGAAAAAGCCTAAGGGAAAGTGCTTCAGATGCAAACAGTCAGGTCACTGGAAACAGGATTGTCCTCTTCCTAAGAAGACAAACAATACTTGTATGTCTCTTTCTCTAGTTACGGAAACATTTATAGCGGCTATATCTATGAGCACTTGGTGTGTAGATACAGGAGCCACTGATCATGTTTGTAACTCTATGCAGGGGTTCCAGCTATCCAGAATGCTTATAGATGGTGAGATATACGTGTTCATGGGAGATGCTAAGAAAGTAGCAGTAGTTGCAGTAGGAGTTATTCATTTATCTTTTGGTTCTGATAGGATTTTGGTTTTGAACAATTGTCTTTATGTACATTCTTTTAGAAGGAATTTAATTTCGGTTTCTAAACTTGCTTTGGATGGTTATAATGTTTGTTTGGATCGTAATTTTTCTATTATGATGAATAAACGAATTATATGTTCTGGTACATTGCAAGACAATTTGTATATAATTAATCCTAGTCAATCTGCACTGCAACTGCAATTTAGGGAATTGAACAACACATCTACTAACTCTACTAAAAGAAAGGAACCTTCTAGTATGAACTAAACATATCTTTGGCACTTGAGATTAGGTCATATTAACTTGAGGAGGATTCAAAGACTGGTAGTAGACGGGCCTTTAAGCTCATTGGCAGTGGAGCCATTTCCAGTTTGTGAATCCTGCTTGGAAGGTAAAATGACTAATAGGCCTTTCAAGGCAAAGGGGAATAGAGCCAAACAACTGCTAGAATTGGTTCACTCTGATTTATGTGGACCCATGAATATCCAAGCAAGAGGTGGTTATGAATATTTCGTCACTTTCATTGATGATTATTCTAGATATGGGTACGTTTATTTGTTGCGCCGTAAGTCTGAGTGCTTTGATAAGTTCAAAGAGTACAAAGCTAAAACGGAGAAGCGACTTAGTAAAAGTATCAAGTCACTACGATTAGATCGTGGTGGCGAATACTTGCTTGGAGAATTTAGGGAATATTTATCATAAAATGGGATAGAATCCCAGTTAACTGCACTAGGCACACCCCAGCAGAACAGTGTAGCAGAGAGAAGGAACTAGACACTTTTAGAGAGTGTTAGATCGATGATGAGTTATTCGGATTTACCCAAGTCATTTTGGGGACATGCCTTACAGACAGCAGCTTATCTTCTGAACTTAGTACCTTCTAAGTCGGTTCCTAATACCCCCTTAGAATTATGGACCAGGGATAAACCGAGTCTAAGACATATTCGAATATGGGGTTGTCCAGCACATGTGCTGAACAAGAACGCGACTAAGTTAGAATCTCGTACAGAAGTAAAGTTATTTGTAGGCTACCCCATGGGAACGAAAGGATATTTATTTTATAGTCCGAAGAATCGGGATGTCATTGTTAGCACCAATGCAAGATTCTTAGAGGAGGACTATATAATGAATCATAAACCCATGAGTAGTGTCATTTTAGAGGAACTAGTGAGAGGGATAGATAATACCCATGAAGCTGTAGTACAAGTAGAACAACCACAACAAAATGTACAACCTGTCACTAATACCGCACCGGTGCCTCGTCGTAGTGGGAGGGTTGTTCAATAGCCTGATAGATTCATGTTTTTGGGAAAGTCTTCAGACTTGGTCTCTGGTGAACATGATGATGATCCACGTACATACGAAGAGGCATTACAAGACAAAGATGCAGATCTTTGGCAAAAGGCGATGAAATCTGAGATATAATCAATGTATTCTAATCAGGTCTGGGAGCTCATGGAACCACCCAAAGGTATAAAACCTATTGGATCTAAGTGGATCTACAAGAAAAAGAGGGGATTAGATAAAAAGGTGAAAGCCTGGAAAGCAAGACTTGTTACGAAAGGGTATACTCAGAAAGAAGGTATCGATTATGAGGAAACCTTTTCACCGGTAGTCATGCTTAAGTCAATCCGTATTCTTTTATCTATAGCAGCTCATCTCGATTATGAGATTTGGCAAATGGATGTCAAGACAGCTTTTCTTAATGGAAGTCTTAAAGAAACCATCTATATGCAGCAACCAAAAGGATTCATTAAGGAAGGCCAAGAGCATCTGGTATGTAAGCTTAAGAGGTCTATTTATGGACTTAAACAAGCTTCTAGAGACTGGAATATTCGTTTTGATCAGGCAGTCCAGTCATATGAATTTGATCAAAGTCCAAGCGAATCGTGCGTGTATAAGAGAAGTGAAGGTAATGCAGTGGTTTTTCTAGTACTATATGTAGATGACATTTTACTCATTGGAAACAATGTTGAGATGTTGTCATCAGTAAAGGCATGGTTGTTCAAATAATTTGACATGAAGGACTTAGGTGAAACGGCATACATCCTTGGGATCAAAGTTATAAGGGATCGCAAGAAAAGGATGTTGGCTTTATCTCAAGAGCCCTACATTGATGAAGTATTAGCTCGTTTTAACATGCAAAACACCAAGAAAGCTTTTCTACCTTTTAAGCATGGAGTTTCTCTATCTAAGAAGCAGTGTCCTTCGACACCTAAGGATATAGAGAGCATGAAAGCAGTTCCTTATGCTTCAGCATGTGGAAGCTTAATATATGCTATGTTATGTACGAGGCCTGACATCTGCTTTGCTGTAGGCATGGTTAGTAGATATCAGTCGAACCTAGGTCAGGAACATTGGAGTGCAGTAAAAACTATACTCAAGTACCTGAGAAGGACTAATGAGTATATGTTAATTTACAAGGCCTAAGATCTATTTCCTTTGGGATATACTGATTCAGATTTCCAATCACATAGGGATAAGAGGAAATCAACCTCAGGATATGTTTTTACTTTGGGAGGTGGAGCCGTTATATGGAGGAGTGTAAAGCAGAAATGTATTGCAGACTCCACCATGGAGGTCGAGTACGTGGCGGCCTCTGAGGCTGCCAAGGAGGCTGTATGGTTCAGGAACTTCCTTTTGGACTTAGATGTGGTACCTAATTTGCCTAGATGCTTGACAGTGTATTGTGATAACACTGGTGCTGTGGGAAATTCAAAGGAACCGTGAGACCACAAAGCAGCTAAACATATTGAACGTAAGTATCATCTTATACGAGGAATCGTAAAGCGATGAGATATAGTTGAGGCTCACATATCATCAGAAGACAACCGAGCAGATCCTTTCACAAAGAGCTTGCCAGCCAAGGTTTTTGACAACCATGTGGAAGCGATAGAAGTCAGATGGATGGACACATAGATTTTTGTGTAATAGTGGATTAAACAAACACTGATGTACACATAGAATATTTTGAGTATAAGTGGGAGATTGTTAGTGTATGCTGAAAATATTTATTTGAAGTATATACATTTATTTCTGGCCAGTTTAATTGAGAATCATTTGAATGTTTGCATGTTGTCTAATATTATATATTGTGAACAATCTAGTATCAAATGGGATACAGAATATTAGATTGTTAAATACGGTCATATAATATAATAAGGTTCACAGCACAGGTGGTGTTGGACAATCCACCGGTATGGCTGTAGTATTATTTAGATTAGTTTATATTGACTAATAAATAATACTAGTATACTTTGTGTATATTGAACATGATCAAATTTAGAATTGTTCCCTTAATACTGATTAAGAAGGAGAACTAAGATTCTATGTTATTATTAATGCTTAGGTTCTTAATCCGGAAATAGTAATTGGCACGTGTATATTATTTACATGCTTTGATTTATATATGAAGTAATTCTTTTGAATTATATCATTATATTTTGGGTGATGGAATTATATACATGGTGGATATTATTTATTGAAGAAATCCATGTCCTGATAATATTCGGGTTAATGATGTCCCCTTGAAAGCTCAAAAAGATTTAATTATGCGAAACCCTGCAGGTGGAATTTATTCTGGCATAATTAAATAAAGGTTGAGTGGATGATCAAGGATAAAAGATATTAATTAAATAAATTATCAGTAATTTATTTAATTAATGGACATGCGATATTTTAAACATGGGGAATTTAATAAGCAAATAATATTGGAACCGAATTAATTATTTAAATTGCGGTATTAGGAAAGGTAGTGCAAATATTAATTCTTTAGTGGATTGAATTAATATTTAATTACATTGGGCTAGGCTCAAGATGTAATTATAAGGCCCAACCTAATTATCCATGGTCCCTATTGTAGCCTATATATATTCTTATTCTCTTCTTGCTTGGTAGAGGGTGAAAAACATATTGTAGCCACCAAGAAGCAAGAAGAGAGGATAACTTGAGAAGACGGAGGCCACACTTCGCTCAAGGGAATTTGGGAATACAATAGAAGAGCGTGGAATCAACCGTTAACAAGGTGATTTTCTTTTCGTAATCTTTATCGTAAAACGTAGTAGCACCCCAAGTCCGTGGTTCCCAACACCAAAAACCATACTAAGCACTCCCAAGACTTCACCATCATCAAGAACACATCTCAAGCTCTCAAGAAAGGTAAAAATCTTTGACCCAACTTTAGTTAAGATATATGTTCAGGATCTTTTTAGTATATAGTTGTAAACCTAGTTTTGCTGGTAGTATTGTTGAAATCTTGATGTTAACTAAGTAGATTTAAGGTTGATTGTTGTTGCCTCAAGAACATGATGTTCTTGAGAGTAATTATTGTGGTGATGATGATATGTTGATTGTTGGTGGTATTATAAATATTTAAGGTATAAACGAAACTCCGATCCTAACCGTAATCTCATTAAAATGAACAAAACATAAATTTAAGATTCTGCAGAAAGTCCTGAAGACATAAACTGTATTTTCTTGAATAATAACCCTTGATTATGATAGACAATGTTATAAGGATCGGTTAGGTGCTTGAATCGCTTGATTCCAATTTACGGATCAAAAGTTATGGCCGTTTTACTAAAAGTGATTTACGCTAGGGATGGCAATCGGGTCGAATTGAATCGGGTATGGCTATATCCAAATTCAAACCCGAAAATTTTGATCATACCCGAACCTGATCCGAACCCGAAAATTACCCGAAAACTCATATCCAAATCCGATCCAACGGATTTCTGATCGGATTAGGATATACCCGAACCCCGATATTTTAATATACCCGATAACCGAAAATAGATATCCGAAACCCGAAAACCCGAAAATTAAAATCCCATTTTGAAAGATATATGTTTACTGAATAATGAACATAAGAAAATAAGCAATCCAACTCCAACAATAAAAATGAAATAATTACAAAATGGTTTTGTGGTTTACAAAAGAAGAATCAATAGTTCAGACTACTGTAGTGTCTATAATCCAGCAATAGCAAAATAACATCATAACTTTGAAGCATAAAATGTCTTTCATCCTTGCAAAATTACAATACACAACTCCTCACAGTTCTTGTAAAAAAATAATGGATAGATATAAGATTCTAGCAAATAATATTTCATAAATTGATAAAAACAAATGGCCATAAACAAACACAATAGTAGAGTAGTGAGAACTTAAGATTAACCTTAAACTTCTCGGGTAATGCATGAATCTTCCTGTTCCAAGTCATTATATATAGTTGCATATCCCATGGATGCCTCACCTGAAAGTTAAAATAATTATAAAAATGGCATCAAATACATTTTCTTAATATTCAACTTTTGATTTAATTACCGTGCATTTTAGCAGCCCACAACCAACTTTGTCCACACATTAAAGCTTCTATTGTTTTCGGATGAAGCCTATTACGATGTGGACTTACCAGTCTGCCACTGGAACTAAATGCAGACTCAGATGCAACCGTTGATGCTGGAATTACTAGAAAAGCTCGAGCCATGTGTTGTAAATTTGGATATTTAAGCTCATTTACCTTCCACCATTTTAATAGATCAAATCCATCAGTTTTTTGCATTACATCCTCATCCAAATAATGCTCCAACTCTGACTTTAAAGAGTCAACTCTTTTTCACTTTTTAGTACTTATGAATAAATCATATTGTGAAATATTTTCAGAAGTGGATGTAGAGCGGGTTGAAGTTGAATCACCAATGCCCTCGTCATTCGTAGCAACAAGCTTTTCATGGTACTCCCTGAGCAAATAATAGCAAAGATCTCGAACATTATTAACTTGAAGCGTAGAAGATTCTCCAAAAATCTTCTCAAAGTAGAACTCCAATACTTCCATCTTGTACCTAGGATCCAACACCGCAGAAACCCCCACAATACCATGCATTACTTCCCAATACTTTTCAAATTTTATCAACATCTTTTCAGCCATGGTTTGAATCATAAAATCTTTACTTTTATGCCATTCTGTAATTGCTAGCCGAATCTCACATATATTAATAAAGCATTGATTAGCAGTAGGGTATTTTGTCCCAGAAAAGATCTCAGTCACCTTGTAAAACTTTTTTAATCTACCACACACCTTTTGAGCAAAATCCCACTCCTCTTTTGTAGGAAGACATTTATATCTGTCCTCTCTACTCACCAATCTAGTGAAAACATCCTTATACAACAAAGCTATTTCAAGCATCAAATAAGTAGAATTCCACCTAGTTGCACACTCAAGACCCAATTTTTTAGTATTTATGTTACGTAACTGTCGAACTATTTCTTCAAATTTTTCTTCCTTTTTAGGTGTTGTTGTCCAATAAGAAACAGTATCCCTAATTTTTTCAACTCAGACTCTTATCACTTCTAATCCCTCTTTCACAATTAAATTAAAAATATGGGCAGAGCAACACATATGAAATAAAGTGCCACCAGCAATAAGTGAAGAACTATCTAACTTTTCCAACAAACTCTGAACCATGACATCATTAGTTGTACAATTATCAACAGTGAGACATGATATCTTTCTATCCAAATTCCAATCCATCAAACAATCAAACAAGTGATCACATAGTACATCTTTTGTATGTGGACAAGGAACATAAATAAACCTAAAAGTAAAATAAACAAATTACTAACAGATATTATCAACTAACTAACATTCGACTTAAACAAATTATAAAAATATACCTCATAATGTGACTTTGCAAAATCCAAGAAGCATCAATATAATGCGCTGTGACAGCCATGTATCCCTTCTTTTGGTTGCTTACAGTCCACATATCAGTGGTGATGGATACCCGAATTGCATTATTCTCCAACAAACTCATAGTTTTCGCCTTCTCAAACTCATGAATCTGAAAAATCTCGTTCTTTATGGTGTTTCTACATGGCACTTTGAACAATGGTTGAAGGAATGTCGAATACCTCTTAAATCCAATATGATCTATAATGGAAAGAGGATATTTGTGCATAATAATCATCTTAGCAAGCTCTTTCTTTGCTCCCTCGTGGCTGAAACTATAAGAAGCTAATTCTGGATGGTCTTTGTTGAAATTGGTCGCAAGGAGTTTTTGTCGTATACTACTTTGACCTTTGTTGTGATGCTTTGTTTTGTAATGAGTGTTTAAATGAGATGTCCCAGCTGCTGAATCGCCTCTAAGTTTGGCGTGACAATATTTGCAAACAGCCTTCACAAGACCATCAATTCGCACTTTATCAAAATGATTCCAGACATCGCTCTTCCCTTTTCTAAGTTCTTTATCCTGCTGTTCATCATCAGTGTTAGTAACCATGTCTTGTTCTTGACTCGAAGTACTGATATTACCAACGGGGACTGATTGTAGCTCCGGTGTTGATGATGGTTCCAATTGTTCTCCTGGAGTGGAATGAGAAGTGGGAGTCGATTGCGAATTAGGGGCCGACTGTGAAGTCGACATGACTACATACACCATAAGCATACCAAAAGTATTAATTAACTAAAAGAAGCAAATCAGGGAAAATAATAATGAAACATCAAACATATAATACTCTAGGTTTTCTATACATGAAAAAAGATTAGAAGATGCTTATTAACTACAAATGGAAAAAGATTACAAAGATGAATCATAAATTTTAGGTTATTATGATTGATCGAATAATAGATTCAAGGATTTTATGGAAAAATGAATCAATTAACTGAATATAGAAACTTACCAGTAGAAGTAGAATAGCGATTATTAAAGAATCAATTGATAGGGTTCAGACGTTCAGTGCCTTCTCGTTCTCGCGATGCTCAGTGCTCACTGCTGTTGTGGCGATTGAGTCCGCAGACGCAGAGTAACCCTAGATTGAAGTCTTGAACCGACTCTTTATGTTAATTGTTAAAAGAATATTTTGTTGTACACTTGTACTTCGTACTTTTGTTTAGTCCATTGGGTTTATTTGATTTATAAAAATAAAAAATGATAAATATATTATATAAGTTAAAAATATTTATTTATTTATTTATTGATGCATAAATAATTATAAAAATATAATATATATATATATTATATATATATTCGGGTATTTTATCGGGTTTCGGTTTCAGATCGGGTTTGGATCGGGTTTCGGGTATTGGATCGAATATGGCTATATCCAAATCCAAATCCAAAAACATTTCGGGTACAAAAATCAAATCCATATCCAAATCCATATGCAAAAAATCGGGTTCGGATTATCCAGAATTTCGGATTTCGGATCGGATATCCATCGGATCGGATTAATTTGCCATCTCTATTTTATGCGACAAAAACTGCTACGATTTACGAACTTTGAAAATATAAAGGATCGACTTAAGAATGTTCATAAATCATGAAATTTTTACAGAGAGTAGTATTTTGAGTTTCCTAATTGTCATAAAAATTTCAAGTGAAAATAATGATTTTTCAATTTTATAAAAATACCGGAGCC
Organism: Apium graveolens; assembly: GCF_009905375.1. Taxonomy (NCBI): domain Eukaryota; kingdom Viridiplantae; phylum Streptophyta; class Magnoliopsida; order Apiales; family Apiaceae; genus Apium; species Apium graveolens. The sequence goes on from NC_133652.1 coordinate 98,322,949, forward strand.
GAGATCGCGCTATTAGAAACCGTAGAATCCATAAGCGGAGCCGACGACGAAAATGAAAATGAACTTAAGATACTTAGAAAACGGAAGTGACCATAATGTGAATAAGGATATAAAGAAATAATAAGGGTAATATAAGTTGAGAGGGTGTTTAATAATTAGCGCATGAGTGCGGGTAGCCGTAAATTAGAACGGGACCTAACGAAACGACATGTGTTTATGATTATAGATTTCCGAACGGAACCTAGAGTATCCTCCACCTCGAGATACCCAGAAAAGTTTAAGAACCCAACTCCATTTACTATTGTGTTGTGAAAGGATTATTTTATTATCATTGCATAAATACCATGCTTACTATGATACGTAGTTATTGAATTTTCGCATAATATAGCGATGTTGTACGATAAGTATATATCGTGAAATGTTTTATTCCACTATAAGCATGACGTATTATAATAAGACCGAGAGTCGGTCGGGATTTCAAGATAAAAACCCGGGAATCATTCCGGTGATATTATAGGACGATTACAAGTCCATAGTAGTACGTTTCAAAGGGACTCAACGTCCACTTACAAAATATTAAACACCTCGAACTTTTATTAAAACGATTTCCAAAGATCGTATTCCTTCGACTATACTTTATCGTTCAGACAAGAAATATTTACTTACTATTCATTTATTAGGGAGAAGTATTCTCCAGTAAATATTTACTTCAAACTCGATTAAATATTAAAGTTCATTAAATTATTAAACATAAATTAGTTGAGGAATATTATTTTTTTTATTCTTTTAAAAGTAAACTCCTTCGAGGTTTAATTATTTATCAATTATCATCTAATTATTTATTATTTATTAAAGGGTTTATTTACGATTTAAAAATCATAGAACCTGATTTTAAATACTTTCTGATTTTCGAAAATCATTCGAATAATTTCAGATCGTCGGAGAATATTATCCCGACTTATTTCAATATTTTGAATATAGTTTCCAGGAGAAACTTCCCCCTTATTTAATTATCTGTTGACAACGGTCAACTCACATCCTTAGTACCTCCTCCAAAAATTTTGGAATTACGTATATACATATATATATACCCTAATAAGATAAGTTTTTTCTATCAACAAGAAAAATGCTTGGGGAACTTCGATGTGGTTTGAGTTCTCGAGATATGATAGAATTCTTTTAAAGGGGGGGGGGTAGACTCTGGTACTATGTGTGCTAGATGGACTACCAAAGATACTGCAGGCGAAGGTACTCTGTGTACTCAGGAACTTGTGAAGTATGTGTATACCCAAAATGGGACATGTAGCCCGAATACGGCCGGGGTGATAACCGGGATACGAAGGTGTCGTCCTTCTACTAGTAGAAAAGGTTACTATTATCTTATTACGACTGATCATCGTATGCGGTGGCTCCAACGAGTGTCCTATTCTTCCAATTAGAATTTTGATGCAATACCGTAACCCAAGCCTAGGTGCTGGGTTTACTATTAAGGTATTCGCAGGTTAATAAAATCCACTAAAGGATTGTTTTCATAAAAGGTGTGTATCACCAAGAAAAACTATTTTCGAATAAAATGTAATTATCATATATGATGCTTTACGTAAGTTTATCATACAGTCATTTTCATACTGTACATTATTATGCTGAGCATTATAGCTCACACTTATTTTCTTAAATTGACACAACACAACAGTGAATCAAGTTGCCTACCATGAGAACCATAGCCAGGAAACGGGTAGGAAATGGCCAGCTGTTCCATAGGTTGTTTGGTGTTGTACCGCAGGTTGTCCGAATAAGCTGGATTGGTTTTCAGTTGTTTTTAGTTTGGCTTATTTATAAGTATGACTTATGTAAGGTAATAAATAAGAAACGTATTTTTGGCCGACAGACTAGCCTTATTTAAAGGTTACTCCCCGGTAAGACTTAATTACTTTTGGGTTGTAATAATTATCACTTTGTGGTTTGATTTACTCTAGTTATGAATGGTTCATTTCCAAGACAATAACCTGTAAGTGTGTGTGTGATAAGTGTGGGGCCGTAAAGTGTGAGTATTTATATATTGTGGTGTGAGGTATGTGGTTTGTAGTGGTTTAGATGGCGTGGTCTCCGAGATTCTTGACCCCGGATTTTGGGGCGCCACATACTTTTGGGCTGAAGCAGTATACACAACATGTTATACTCAGAATATCACTCTGATAAACATACATGGTGTTACTCCTTATCAAATGATAAAAGAAAAGAAGCCCAGTCTCAAACATCTTCATGTATTTGGATGTAAGTGTTTTGTTTTGAGAGCTCATACTGATCAGCTTGGAAAATTTGAATCAAAGGCTGATGAAGGAATCTTTGTTGGATACTCACCATCAAAAGCATGCAGAGTGTTCAATCTGAGAACATATACTGTAGTAGTCTCCATAAATGTATCTTTCGATGATAAGAAGATTCCTGGTTTTAAAGAAGACACTCATGAAAGCTTAATCTTTGCAAATAAAAATGCATTGTTGGAATCTGGATCAAACTCTAATGAACTATCAAATCCTGATGATCCAAATCCTGACACTCCTTCAGATTCTGAAGATAATCACTGTACTAATGATCCTGCATATGTTGAGGGGGAGTAACAACAAGGGTCAGCTGATGTACTAACACTGAAGAATCATCTCAATATTCTTCTCAATCTAATCTCTCAGAATCCAATGCTGATTCAACACCAAATGAACATGAGTCAAGTCCCACTATCTCATGAGGAGATAAAACAACAGATTCAGGGGGAGCCTCAAATGCATTTGAAGAGGTATACAATTCAGGGGGAGCATCAAGCTCCAGAAGGACACTTCCCAGTGCCAGAAAATGGACTAAAGATTATACTCCTGATCTGATCATTGGAAATCCTGATGATGGTGTAAAGACAAGAAGTGCAACTCAGAATGAATGTTTATATCACAATCTACTTTCAAAAGAGGAGCCAAAGAAAGTAGAAGATGCACTCAAGGATGCAGATTGGGTCATGGCTATGCAAGAAGAATTGAATGAATTCGAAAGAAATGAAGTGTGGAAACTAGTGCCTAGACCTAAGAACAGGTCAATTGTGGGCACATAGTGGGTCTTTAGAAACAAGACTGATTCTGATGGAACAATCATCAGAAACAAGGCAATGTTGGTGGCTAAAGGATATTCCCACCAGGAAGGCATTGACTATGATGAGACATTTTCTCCTGTTGCTAGGTTGGAAGCAATCAGAATCTTCTTGGCATATGCTGCTCACAAGAAGTTCAAGGTCTTCCAGGTGGATGTCAAGAGTGCATTTCTTAATGGAGAACTTGAAGAAGAAGTCTATGTTGAACAACCACCAGGATTTGTGGATCCCAAACATCCTGACTATGTTTACAGACTTGATAAGGCACTCTATGGACTGAAGCAAGCACCTAGAGCATGGTATGAAACCCTTGCTCAGTTTCCACTTGAAAGTGTATTCAAAAGAGGTAAAATAGATAAAACCCTATTTTATCTGAATAAAGGTAAGGATTTGCCTCTAGTCCAAATTTAGGTGGATGATATTATTTTTGGATCAACTAATCAAATACTATGTGATAAGTTTTCAAAGTTGATGCAATCAAAATATCAAATGAGTATGATGGGAGAGATGAGCTACTTCCTAGGCTTGCAGATTAAACAGACTGAAAATGACAGCTATATCAATCAGTCCAAGTACACAAGAAATCTACTGAAGAGGTTTAATATGCAAGAAAGGGCAACTGCAAGTACTCCTATGGCAACTGCTACAAAACTTGATCCAAATGAAGGTACAACAGTTGATGTCACATCTTACAGAGGTATGATTGGTTCTCTTTTATACCTAACTGCTAGCATGCTAGACATTATGTTTGCCACTTGTTTGTGTGCAAGATTTCAGTCAAAGCCAAGGGAGCCACATCTTATTGCAGTAAAGAGAATCTTTAGATACCTCAAGGGTACTATTTCACTTGGACTTTGGTATGCAAGGGAAGCTGACTTTACATTATGTGGATATTCAGATGCTTATTTTGCTGGATACAAAATAGACAGGAAGAGTACATCAGGGAGCTGTCAGTTCTTGGGAGGCAGATTAGTCTCATGGTTTAGCAAGAAGCAGAAATCTATTTCTACTTCAACTGCTGAGGCTGAATATATTGCAGCTGGGAGTTGCTGTGCTCAGTTGTTATGGATGAGAAATCAGCTCATGGACTATGGATTATCATTCTCAAAAATTCCTATTTATTGTGATGATCAAAGTGCTATTGCTATGACAGGAAATCCGGTGCAACACTCTCTTACAAAGCACATCAGTACCAGATATCACTTCATAAGAGAGCATGTCATGGAAGGAACCATAGAGCTTCATTTTATTCCTACTGATCAGTAGTTGGCTGATATCTTCACAAAGCCTTTACCTGAAGCAACATTTACAAAGCTTGTGAATGAACTTGGTATGGTTAATTGGGACAAGTAAATTTTTATTTTTATTTATATTTGATCAAATCCTGATGTATACTGATCAAATCCTGATATATCCTAAATGCCGTGTTTTTAGATATTAAGCCAAAAATACTTGATGTATTCTATTTTACATGCATGATAAATTAAGTGAATTTATTTGCTAATTGTGCATGTCCGAATAAACATATCACTGTCATCATTACACATCAGTCTAGGGAGACGCGCCTTAAAAAGAAATCTTTTGGTTAATTCATTAAGTTAATTCTTCAGTCTCTTTGTCTCTTGATATTCTCTTGGTTATTTAAATGCCCGCTCATCCTTCAGTAAAATCACATCTTTTCCTACCCAAACACATCTTTTCATTTCTCTCAAACAATGGCAAACCCCAGCTGGTTTTACTGCTATGGCACAAGTACTGTGACTATTTTTCGAAATGGAATCCAGACATCATATCCCATCAACGACATTCCATACGACATCTGGATTCAACTTCCAGACAAAATCAAAAATGATCTTCTGTTTTTCCAAAGAGAATTTCATCTCCACAATCTTAAACATCAGGAGAAAATCATTCGTTTTTCTGTTCTCTTTGATGAAAGTAGGAAGAAGAAGAATTAAACATCCGCCATCCATTTCTCTTCACCATCAGCTTTGTCAGGCTTCTTAGACCAAGGCTGTTGATGTTCAACTTCTTAGACTATGATTATCTTGTAATCTTTTGCATGCAATCTACGAATTTCATGAAATATAATCTTTTGATATATTAATGAAATTTATTTTTGCAAGATTTAGTCTATATTTGTCTCGAATTATATGCATGTGAATGTTCTTATTGAAGCCTGTTAATCTTTACTTCATCTACTTGAATTGTATTTCTTGATGAATGTTTTGATTAAAATTATGGTTGCTAATAATTTGTGATGCTTTGACAAACAAATGTTGAATTTGAATCGACATATCCTGACAGATGAAAGGTATCAAATCCTGACGACAGGTCAGCACGTTCTAATTCAGATTATTATTGTTAGTCAATCTCTGAGTAAGCTTTATTGTTGCAATTAAGTGTCTCACTTAATTAATGTTTAATGGTGGATTATCAGATAAACAAATTTCTACGGTTGTGTCTTGATATAACTGTATGTATTTTGTATTTACTTCCACAATTTCTTCCACCGTCAAACTCAATTACTAAGTAATTGTTTCCTGTTCGAAGTCAAATTTGCTAAGTTACCTCATTCATACGAGTGTGTTAAACTTATCTCTGAATAGTGAAGCTATAAAACCAGAAGAAATTTTGTAACACAATTCATCATACACTTAGTTTCACTGCGCACATCTCACACTTACTCTCTCTCACAAGCTATTCACATCATGACAACTTCTGAAATTTCACCACTCTCCAGTCAAACCACAATCATTCATGGAAACACATTTGGCACTAACAATTACTTAGCTCTACTTACACATCAGCAGCTACCATCATCTTTTCATGATATTTAGGTTTTTCTTCTTCTATGTCCAATTAAGTATGTTCTCACAAATCCTGTTAAGGTGTCATACTGGGCTGTCATGCAGGTCTGGAACACAGCTCTGGTAAATCCAACACATACTGGCTTTTCCTTTGAGTATAAGGACCAACGATATGAAGTTGATGCTGACATTCTGCTTCAAGCCTTGAGATTGCCTGCTCTTGATGGTGCTCCTGATACTCATACCACTGAGCAACTGTTTGATATGCTCAGGACTTTAGGTTATCAAGGAGAAATTACAACCATTGGAAAACTAGCCAGGGCCAAACTGAAAAGAGAGTGGAACTTTTTCTTTGACTGCATCAGTAGATGTTTCTTGAATAAGACAACAAACTTTGATGGTCTTCCATCCACTTCCCTGAGAATTGCGTACTCTCTTCTTAACTCTGGTAATTTTGAGTATGGTAATACTATATTACAGTTCATAATTTCTAGGAGAGCAGATGCTTCAGGAGTAATAGGGTATACTAGGTTTTTGCAACTGATTTTCAATTTTTTATGTCCTAATATTATGTTTGATGATGATGAAAAACTCCATGTTTTTTAAATTTCTGAAAAAGCAATCACTGATCATATTAAAGGGGATGAAAAGAACAAATTTTCAGGACCACCCTATCTTCCCAGAGAGGTCAGGCAATTTCTGTTAAGAAATAGACCTACTCCTACATAAGTGCCTGCAAATCCTGATGTTGACAACTCTGCCATAGTTCCTTATGCTAAGACTCAAGAAATCACCCATCTTGTTTCTAACCCAAGCATTTCTTCTTCCAAACAGCAAACACACCAAGCCTCTAAATTAGCCTCCTCTGCTGTCTCTCAAAAGACATCCGTTGTAACAAAGAAAAGGTTGTTTAAAGAATCTGTCACATCTTCACAGAAAGCTAAACAAGTCTTACTGAGTGAGAGTGAGAAGAAAGAAGACTGCTTTCCAATCAGGAAAAGAAGACTGATCATTCAAGAAGATTTTGAATCAGATGATCATATACCAATAGGGTCCCTGTCAAAAATCAGATGATCCTGATGACTTGATTGACACTACTAGAATCAAGGAGCCAACTACTGATGCTAGTGCTCTGCTTGACAAGCTTTCAATAATTGAAGCAACTGCTAAACATAAGAAAACTGCAAAGAGCCAGTTAAAAAGAAGAAGTGAAAAAAGTAGTTGGATACATCAGAAAGAAAAAGAAGACTCAACCTCTTGATAAGGATGTTAGTACACAAGAACCTAGGTCTCAAAGAGATTTAGCAACTGCATCACATCCAGTCACACAAAACCATCTTCTCAAAGGGAAGATGCAGACACTGAGGCTGCACAGATCATTGTTAATTTTGCTCAGAGTGATCTTCTTGCTGACTCTGTTTAACTACTCCAGGAAAAGCAAACTCATCAGGAGATACTGTCACAGGTGGATGCAATCATTGATGATCCTATTTTTGAGAAGAGCATACAAGAACCTTCACCAAGCATTACTGAAGCAGCTCAAATGTCTCTGACTCCACAAGAACCATCAGTTCAAAGTACTAATGCCAGTCTTTCAACTTCTCCTGACAGATCAAATCCTGATGATACAACAGCTCCTACTGAGAATCATTTTTCAACTGAACTAGCTACAATTGATGATCCATTACTAGTTGCTAGTTTGAAAAAGCATCCTGATGTGCTGTTTGTTCCTCCACTTTCATCACTTCCAATTAAGGAATCACCCTCAGGTATTGCTAACTTCTCATATATTCTCATATTTGTATGATTATAAGTAGTCTCTTCTTTGAGGTTACCTCTATTTATATGACAAGCATACAACTCTTCTCAGCCATCTCTTATTTCTTTGCTATATGTGTGATTGATCCTTTCTGAGAGACTGTGTGAAAATATCAGATTTTTTTAAAAAAAGAGAAAAATATTTTGAGTGGCAGTCTTCTGTACTGGAAAAAGGAGAGGTAGTTTTGAGACAAGAATCTTATAAGTTTTTCTTTACTTATAAAGTTTCTTATATGAGAATAATGTTACTCTTAAAAGTAATATATTGTGTGAGAAGTGATGAGATCACTTGAAAAGAACAGAGAGATTTAGATGTTACTATGTTTATATTTCAGGATCACATCGGCCACAGGCATCTCTTGCAAAGAATCTGGATAAAGGCAAGGCAATTCTGCCTGATTCTGCACATTCTTCTGATGGCTTGTCTGACTCTGACAATGATAGTGATAGCGATGATTCTGATTCAGCTCAGCTTAAGTCTGCAATTGATGCATCTAAGAAGTCCAATGTTGGTTCTTCTTCGCACTTTTCTGAAAATCCTTCTTATTACAATCCTGATGCTGAGTATTTTAGACAGAAAGAATGGGTTTATAAATTGAGACTTGCAAATACTTCTATCTCATCTGTTGTTGTCCTGCAACACATTCATCGTGCCTATGATGAAATTCAAACTCCTGATATGAAGTTGCATCTTAAGGCCTCAACCATTTCTGTTAAAGGAATTCACTCTGAACTTGATGAAATGAAGAAGTCTCATGCTGGTGTCAAAGAGAAAATTGATGGATTTTTGCTTCACACACCTAACTCAGCTGAAATCAAAAGTGTGAAAAATACCATCAAAGATGTTGTTAAATCTTAAGACAGCATGGCCTCTAGACTTTCCTCCTTAGAAGATAAGGTTTCTTCTATAGGTGACAAACTGGATGCTCTGTTTTTTCTTCTTTCAAATACTGATGCCAAAAAGGGGGAGAAGATAGTTGCTACAAAATGTACACCAGATTCTATTCAGACAAAGGATAAAGAGATTGATGATGATGGTGATAAGAATAATCCAGTTACAGATGTTCAAATTGCTTCTACTGTTCAATAACTTCAACATTCCAAGAAGAATGATCCTTCGGGATAAAGGAAGTCTACTGGTGCTTATACATCCAAGCACAAGACTACTACTGGTGCTCCTGAGGATGATGATATTACAATCTCAAATTTAGCAGAAGCTAAAGGGATGTTCTTTCCTTACGGACATAAGGTGAAGAGATTGTCTTGTACTACAAAGACAAGAAGTTTGAGCAAAAGAATGCTAGGAGTGCTCTTGGGTATATAACTGAAGAATTTCCTGATCTAACACCCGAAGAAGCAGTTATGTAATAAAAAGAGCTTTTGGCTCAAATTAAAGCTGAAGCTAACACTTCTAAAGGAAGAGGAAAAAGAGGTGGTAGATCTGCAAGGGCAAGAGGAAGAGAATGAGGAAGAGAATGAGGAAGAGGAAGATGTGGAAGAACTTCTGGATCAAGTTAAGTGACTGCATTCAACTCTACTTTCCTGAATTTTCTATCCAGAGAAGGTTATGTTCCTGTACAAAGAAATGAAGAAGATAAAGAAGTTCAGAAGCCAGAAGAGTTGATTATACCAAGGAAGAAAAGATCAGCCACTGACATTGATCAAGCTGATACAACAAATCACAATGTAACTCCTGATGCAAAAACAAATCCTGAGGTAAAAGCAGATCCTGATGCTGTGAAACTGATAACTGATTTTAACTCTGATGAAAAAGTTATCAAAGCATTAAATGAGTCAGCTCCTTCTCTAGTAATCACTCCTCATATTTCAGAGGCTGATGAAAAACAAAATATTGATAGATGGAAAGCTGATCAAGCATGCAAAGAATATTTGCAGAGAGTTTTAAAATCAAAGAGGGAGCTATGGCATAAAACATAAGGGAAGACTAATGATTTGTCTTCAAACTATGCTCCTCTCCGCAAGAAGAATAGAAGATGGAAAGATATCCATGTATTCAATTATTCTAAAGGGTTCAAGCATGTTGAATTTATGTCACCTGGGTTAAGAGATTCTATCTCAGAACATGAAGTTGTTGATAAGTCCATCAAGAAGCCTTCTTGGGTGGTATACAATGAAAAACTGAAACTTATCAAATCTCGAACCAGTGGAGACATTGGTCATTTCAGTATGGGGATCTTAGAATCTGATCTGCTGGATACAGATACTCTGACAGAAAATCTTGGTGAAATAATTTCTCCTTCATATCTTGAGAAAGTTAAAGCTGTGAAGATTTTTCATAGAAAGATAAATGATAATGATGTCAGAGAAGAGATTCTGTACTTTTTCAGGGATGGTAAAGTAAAAAAGCTTTACATTACAGCAACTCTTAATGATGACTGTGACAGAATTGAAATATATTCACTATCTTGTTAGAGTTGAGAACAAGGTCACCAGAAACTGGTCTTCTATGATACTTGAAGTGATCAGAAGAAGAGTCATGACAAAAGATGATAAATACAATGGTGATTATGTTCCTGAGTACAAAACTTATATTGGGCAAGAAATGCAAATGAAAAAGGGAGCTGCAGTGCTACAAGTTTTTCTCAACAGTCCTCAGTTATCCTTCAGTCCTGATCATGAAGATGTCAGTTTAAGCTTCATATTGATTGGTGATCTTGAGATAAGCAAAAGCTCAATTTCTAAGTTAAGATCAGCTATCTATCAGCTTGGAGAAGACACTGAAGAGAAAAGAGAGTTGAAGAAAAAGCTTGTTAAAGTCCTACGAGACAAGGAGGAAGAAAGATTGAAGAACTTTCTTGGAACAAATGTTAGTTATCTGAAGATACTGAAGTAAGCTTTACTCCTTGTACATTTTGTAGATAGGTTTTGGCATCATTGAGAATGGAATTTATGCTTCATTGCATTAGGCATAAATTGGGGGAGATTGTTATATATTGAATTCTCAATGATCAGTAGAAGCTCAGGATCTGGCTGTTCGGGTGTCATCAGGATCTGATGTACCGTCAGGATTTGGTATGTCATCAGCATTTGTATGACATCAGTATTTGAAGACAGTCAGCATTAGAGGATTTGTTCTATTCCTTATAATGTGAAACATATATCTGTTACGTCTGAGTTATAGGACTTTATCTGTTTAGTTTAAGATATGTATTAGTTTCAGTTATTTTTTTATAATGCATATCTTAGATTAATCTGTTATAGTTGTGTAGTATATAAACACAGTTTAGGTCATCACTTAGTGGAATCACACTCGAGGATCATTCGACCTAGCAGCTCTCAAGAACATCAGTATTTCTTGAGATGATTTTGTAATAATTTTTATCAGAAATATAAAAAAATTGTTATATTTTATTACTTGTTTGAAACATTTATACAATTGTATCCAACCCCCTTAAATAATTGTATCTATACTGGGCAACAAACCCGACTGAAAAGTACATATATAGGGGAGTATATTCTGAAATGGACTTCAATAAGGCACAATTAGTCATCAGAATGCCACTTCATCATTTTTTGTTAATATTTTTTAAAGTATTTAACAGAATAAAACATGTCATCTAATGATTGGTTTAATAGAGACCAAAAATTTCCAGGTGACCCACTTGATATATTATAGCATACTAAGTGACCTATATGATAATTAAACCCATATTTAAACATTAAACACTAACTTCCGTAAGCCACTACTACCACTTACAACTTCACTACTTTTTTTTGCTAAATTACAATTTCACTACGTTTAAGACACCTGCTATCCAGCAAATAAATACATATTACTAATATCAATTAATGTAAATAATAATTCAAATACTAATTAACAATAATTGTAACTGGTATGAGCCATCCCACATCTCCAAGACTTGTGATACAATATAGAGGGAAGAGAGAAAAGTGGAATTTTATTATAATAAGACTTGTTCTCGATTACAATAGAATAGAAGCTTATATAGACAACAAATAAATAATAATAAAGGAAAACATCTTAACAAGGAATCTATTACAATAATGAAACTATTCAATATTAATAATATTATATATGTTAACATCCCCTCTCAAACTCACGATGGTGAATCGAGAGTTTGTCAAATAAGAAACGGAGCCACGTAGTCAAACAAATCCAAAACTGTAACACAAGTGCACCACCAGAAACAAGAGCATCCAAATGAATACAAAAATAGAGTCATATATTCAAACGAGCCAGAAACTTCCAAGCGAATTCAAAGCTACGCATAAGCGCAAAATAAGAGCAAATATGCAATCTCAAGACAAAAGAAAACAGAGTATCCAATCAGAAAGAGAAAAGGAACCATTAATGTCATCCAATAACCAACCAAAGCAGCTTCATAAGTAAACCAAATTTGCCACTAATACCAAAACCGCAAGCGTTGTCTATAACCAAGACAAACAAATTTCATAAAACCGAATCCAAGTGAATAAACTGTATCCAATCCTTAACCAAATAAATTATTATTTCCAAATTTCAAACTGTATCTAAATCTAATCAAATCTCATGAAGGGCCGGTGTGCCTACAACACCGAATAAACTAAATCAATGTAAAACACCAAATAAACTAAACCAATCCCTCGAAGGGATAATGTGCCTAGAGCACCAAATGAACTAAACCAATTCTTTAAAGCGCCAATGTGCCTACTGTACCTGATAACCTAAACAAATCCCTCGAGGGACCAATGTGCCTAGATCACCAGATAAAAAAACATGGTGGAAAATTATACAAATGTACCTAGGGCTACCCCCGTCATTAACACGAGAAAAGGAAAGGAATACGAGAGATAAAGAGAGAGAAAAACATGATTATCAAGTAGAAAAAAACTTCAAAGAGAGACCAATACTGTATATTAGAGTCCAAACCAAAACAACAGAAATTACTTCAATCAAAATCAAGTACCCATGAGAAATCCTACCAAATCGAAGAAAAAAAACAATATTCATGATTAAAACTCAAAATTATCCATTAAAAATATAAACGATTTGAATAAGAAGAAAAAGAAACAATAATCATAACACATGTTTTAAACCTAACATGTGAAACTCAACCTGATATAACTCATCATCAACGTATCCGGGATCGAACCATAACTCCTAATACCATGATAAAATATGGAGGGAAGAGAGAAAAGTAGGGTCTCATTATAATATGACTTGGTCTTGATTATAATAAAAGAGAGAATCATATAGTCAACAAATAAATAATAATAAAGGAAAATATCCTGATAAGGAAATGTTGTGCAAGACATGCCTGTATCATAACAAGACTAAGTCAATTTGACAACCGTAAGAATTAGTAGTATGATAATCTTAATTTGTATTTGGTACTGTATTACTTAAGTTTGTAAAAATGTCAAAGATTAGACTGGAGTATTTTTCTGTAAACAGTCTCAAGCCTAAAAATGAACTTTGGAAGAAGATCAAGAAGATCATGCCTCGGAGAAATTGTGAAGAATCTTGGAGCTGAACAAATCTGTTTTGAGAAAGATATTCTAAGTCAAGATATCTACAAGTCACATATCAAGTCATATAGAGAAGTCATTCGAGAACTCCAAAATGACTTATCGAGAAGTCCAAATTGGCCTATCAAGAAGTGTCGGAGATATCGACAAGTAAAATAAAGATATGAAGATTGAAGATATCGACAAGTCACTTTGCATATAGAGATCTCAGAGATATCGACAAGCCATTTCTACATGCAGAATTTTGGTGACCTCGACAAGTCAAAGTTACCTCGAGAACTCAGAGACCTCGACAAGTCAAAGTTACTTCGAGAACTCAAAGACCTCGACAAGTCAAAATACCTGTAGAGAACTAAGAGTTCTTGATAAGCCAGTATACTTATCAAGATGCCAGTTCTCTATAACAACAACTGGAGATCTTGATATGAAGCTCAAGTACAGAATGTAGACAAGTTAAATATTCAAGATTATCAATCAAGAAACGATCTAATCACTTAGATTGAAAAGTCTACAAAAGAAGTTTGAAGAGTACAAGATCAAAGGACAAGATTAACCGACAAAGGAAAGATCACAGATCAATAGGATATGCAAGGATTCGCTAATCTAAAAATGGAAAGCTTTAGAGATAACTTAAATGTTAGATATAATTGATGATATCAGCAGAAACTATCAGAAGTTCATATCAGAAGTTATATCAACGGATGATGATGATATCAACGGATGATGGTATCAACGGATAATGATATCAATGGATGATGATGTCAACGAATGACGAAAGCAGGATTTGCCAGTTGATCTTCGGTAAGGAAAAGCAAATAGGAACTTAAGGCAGTGAAAGACTTTATCTCAGAAGCATTGTATTAGGTTTCCTTTTCGTTAATAGAGTAGTTTCCTTATACATTGTGTAGCTGTGCTCTATATAAAGCACATATTAGGATCATGCTATAAGTATTGCGAACATTGTTATATCTTTCTCATAACCTAGCAGCTCTCAAGGATATATGTTCATCCTTTTAAGATAGTACGTTTGTAATCAGTTTTTATCTATTAATATAAAAACTATTGATTCTGTTGAAGCTTTGTCGAATTGATTGTATTAACTGTATTCACCCCCATCTACAGTTGATTAAGGGCTTAACAATTGGTATCAGAGCTTGCTGGTAACATAGAAACAATTTAAGAACTGAAAATCAATCAACAATGTTAGATAAAGAAGAAGAAACATAAAATCCAAAACCACCACCCCAGCCACATCACAGATTAGCAGCAACATGAGTAGCTATGAAGCAATCAAGGTGCCAATCCTGAAGATACATGAATATCCAATCTGGAAAGTCAGGATGGCCATGTGTTTGGAAGCCACATATCCTGAATATCTAAACATGATTTATGATGGTCTTCATAAACCAATGAAGGTAGTTGTTTTTGTTGTAGGAGAACTATAGAATATGATAGAAAAAGACATGAAGGACTATACTCCTAAAGATCTCTCATCTATTATGAAGGATGTTAAGGTTAGACACATCCTGCATAACAGTCTTGATAGTGTTATGTCCAATATAGTTATTGGATGTAAGACAACAAAAGAGATATGGGATGCTTTGGAAGTAAAGTGTCAAGGTACAACTGCTATTAAGAAGAACATGAGGACAATACTTACTCAAGGGATAATGAGTCCTTAACTGAGATCTATGACAGATTTCAGAAGTTGCTGAATGACTTATCCCTTGTCAACAAAGAATATGATTTGGAGGACTCAAACTTAAAGTTCCTACCAGCTCTCCCTGAAAAGTGGGACTTTAAAGTCATATTAATAAGGGATAACTATGAACTTAATGACACACCTCTAGATGAGATCTATGGAGTTCTGAAAACCCATTACCTAGAGATGGAGCAAAGAAGTAAGAGGAAAGGATCTAAATCTAGACCTGTTGCACTCAAGGTTGAAGAGAAGATAAAGGAGAAAGCTAGGAGGAAAACTACTCCAAAGGGAAAGCCATGATTGCAATGTCAAACACAGAATCATCAAATTATGACGATGACTCAAATACTGATAATGAATCAGATACTGACAGTGATCATAACAACAATGAAGACATGGATCAAATGGTTGGCCTAATGGTTAAAAGCTTCAAGAAGATGGTCTACAAGAACTTCAAGAAAGGGATAAGATTTTCCAGCAAAAGGTTCCAGTTCCTCAAACTGTAATAACGAGAACAACAGAAGAAATACTAATTGGAAGGAATCAAGATCTGGAAAACTTGACAAGTCAGAAGATAGATGTTTCAACTGTGATAGAATTGGACACTTTGCAGCTGACTACAGAAAACCCAGAGCTGAGAAGAAACAAGCCTTGATCTCAAAGAAGAAAAACTGGAATGATTCATCAGATTCAGATGATGGAGTCAATTATGCTCTCATGACTAACTCAGGAAAGATAACTCAGAAAATTTTAGAGAATGGCTGTTGGGGATCAGGATTAGGATATTCTGCTAGATCTAATTCTGATAAGAAAAATGAAAAAGAAATTGAGAAAACAGAACCAATAAAAACTGATAGCAAGGTCAAACTGAACAAGGTTCAGATAAAGACCATTAAGTTTAATCCAAGTGCTAACACTGTCAAGTCAATTCATGAGGAAGGAACAACCTCAACACCTAGATCAAGCTTAATTACTGATAAGAGTGAACAAGTTCACACAAAATTAATAAATATTGGTTCAATGACTCAGAATCAGCTTAAGAAAAGGCTGAAGGATCTACACATGAAAGACAATAAGAAAAGTCCTAGGAAAAATAGAAATGGCAAGGTAGGTGTTAATAATAATGAAAATTATGTAACTCATCCCAATGCACCTAGAAAGGCCTGTTCAAACTGTGGTAGCACTAATCATCTTGCTAATTCTTGTAGGAAGAATAAAAAGATAAATGTTGTTCCTTCCAGATCAGAGTTTAGGAATAGAACAGTTAGATATAAACCACAGAGTCCTTGTTTTCAGTGTAGGAGTGTTTGACACTCTATTTATACATGTAAAGAGTATCACAGTTTGTATTATAATTATTATAAACCGAAACCCTTTTTAATTAAAGCAAAATCTGTTTCTGCATGTATAAATACTGATAGTAAGGATGTTAACATGAACTCTAATAAAAAGTCTTCTACTGCATATGTTAACAAACATAAAAAGGCCAAAGGATCTAAGCAAGTATGGGTCCTTAAAAACACTAACTGATTCAAATTACTGATTGCAGGGTAACAGGAGGAATACTCTAGTCTTAGACAGTGGATGCTCACGACAAATGACTGGTTACAAATCTCTACTATCAAAATTTGAGAAGAAGGCTAGCCCAAGTGTTTCTTATGGAGATGGCAACTTAGAAAAAATCTTGGGATATGGAAAAATCAAAATTGGAAATGTCATCATTGAAAATGTAGCTCTAGTTGCAGAACTCAAGTATAATCTGATCAGTGTGAGTCAAATTTGTGACAGAGGTTACCATGTCAACTTCTATGAGGAGCATTGTGAAATTTTCAGTAAGTCTGATGGCAAGATTGCATTGACTGGTGTAAGACATGATAGTTTATATGAAGCCAGAGTCTCCACAATTACTGATAATTCAGAAGTTTGTCTACTAAGTAGAGCATCTGTGGAAGACAACTGGAGCTGGCATAAAATACTTTCTCACCCCGACTTCAACAATATCAATGAATTTGTGAGGAAAGATCATGTGAGAGGATTTCCCAATGCAGTTTTTACTCCTGATGGCTTATGTGACTCATGCCAGAAAGCTAAGGAAAGGAAAACTTCTTTCAAGAGTAAAACTAAATCCTCCATTCTTGAACCATATCATCTACTTCATATTGATCTCTTTGGTCCAGTAAATGTTATGTCAATTTCCAAAAAGAGGTATGCACTTGTAATTGTTGATGAATATACAAGATACACATGTATGTATTTTCTACACACCAAGGATGAATCTCTGTCCATTCTTCTTGATCATGTGAGGGAGCTGGAAAAAGGATCAACATACAAAGTGAAGATCATCAAAAGTGATAATGGAACTGAATTCAAGAATAGCTCTATGGAAGAGTTCTGCAAACTCAAGGGGATTAAACAAGAGTTTTCTGCTCCTGGAACTCCACAACAAAATGGAGTTGTTGAAAGAAAGAATAGAACTCTCATAGAAGCTGCAAGAACCATGCTAGAAGAAGCAAGATTGCCTACCTACTTCTGGGTTGAGACTGTGCAAACTGCTTGCTTTACAAAAAATGCAACATTGATCGATAGGCATGGAAAAAACCATTTGAGATGAAGGAAGGAAAGAAGGCAAATTTGAAGTATTTTCATATTTTTGGTTGTAAATTTTTTGTTCTCCAAACTCATCCGGAGCAGCTGGCCAAGTTTGATCTAAAAGCCGATGAAGGAATTTTTGTGGGATATCCATTATCCACAAAAGCCTTCAGAATTTACAATCTGAGAACAAGAACAGTCATGGAATATATACATGTATCTTTTGATGACAAGAAGATAACAGGTCTAGAAGATGCAGATGACCATGATAAATTGAGATTTGAAAATAAAGTACCTTATGCTGAACTTTTAAATCCTGACCTTGATATAGTAAATCCTTATATCACTCAAAGCTCTGATATTCCACAGAATAGTGAAAATTCTTCTAACACTGAAGCATATGTTGAGGGGGAGCAACATGTTTCAAATCCAGAGGCTACTACGAGTGATTCTACTCAAGGAGCATCAGTAGAAAGATCATCAGACTCAATTTCCTCAAACTCTGATGAGTCAAATATGATAACAATGGGAACAATGATTCAGGGGGAGCATCAAGAAATAATAGTGGTACTAATGAAAGAAATAACAGAGAGTTCATGGATCAAGGGGGAGGTTCGTCTTCGAGGAGTCAACTTCCATTTGCAAGAAAATAGTCTAAGTCACACACACCTGACTTGATCATTGGAAACCCTGATAGTGGTGTAAGAACAAGAAAAGCCACTCAAAATGAATGTCTCAACCATTCTTTTCTATCTCAAACTGAACCTAAAAAGGTTGAAGAAGCTCTGCAAGATGCTGACTGGGTCAGAGCAATGCAAGAGGAGCTCAATGAATTTGAAAGGAACAAAGTCTGAACTCTTGTGCCAAGAGCAAAGAACATATCTGTAGTAGGCACAAAGTGGGTGTTCAGAAATAAAACTGATAGTGAGGGCATTATTACAAGTAATAAAGCAAGACTGGTTGCAAAGGGTTATTCACAATAAGAAGGCATTGATTATGATGTAACATTTACTCCAGTTGCAAGGCTTGTGGCAATTAGAATCTTTATTGCCTATACTGCTCACAAGAAGTTTAAGGTGTTCCAAATGGATGTGAAGAGTGCATTTTTAAATGGAGCACTTGAAGATGAAGTTTATGTTGAACAGCCTCCAGGGTTTATTGATCCAAAGTATCCTAGAGATTCAGACTTTAAGCTAATTGGGTATCCAGATGCTAATTTTGCCAGATGCAAAATAGATAGGTAAAGCACTTCTGGAAGCTGCCAATTTCTAGGTGGAAGATTGGTTTCTTGGTATAGCAAGAAAAAAATTCAATTTCCACATCAACTGCAGAAGCAGATATATTGCTGCAGGAAGCTGTTGTGCTGAGATTCTATTGATGAAGAATCAGCTACTGGATTATGGGTTAGACTATTCTTCTATTCCTATATATTGTGATAATCAAAGTGTTATTGCAATGACAGGAAATCTAGTGCAACATTCAATGACTAAACACATCAGCATCAGGTACCATTTCATAAGGAAACATGTGGAAGCAGGTACAATGGAATTGGTCTTTGTTCCAACAGATCAACAAGTAGCAGGTATATTCACCAAGCCCCTCTGTGAAGCTACTTTCAGAAGACTGGTGAATAAATTGGGAATGATATCATGACAGTTTTCAAACTCTGATAATTAAGAGTGCTGATATTATTGAAGCATGGTATCTTATTATGTGTCAGTACTTGTTAAATACCGATTATTGTGCTAAATGTTGATGCCATGATAACATGCAATTATCTTCTATGAATCCTATATGAAAACTGCATGTTGAACTACTGATTATACATACATGTTTTGTTATTAGTTAAATTCGCTTTGACTAATAGATTCTGTCAGTAGTTGATAAATTCTGATATTGGTCAAACTAGTGTTGACTGATAAATCCCGATAGTCGTAATTAAAGTACTGATAATGGTAAAACTTTGATTGACTGTTATACTTCATTGATTATTTTGAATTTATTCAAAATAAATACCTACAGTATTTTTAATTAAACAGTGATTTAGTGGAATATCTTTTAATTGCTTAAATGGGTTAGCTATTGATGTAAGTATCTAGTAATACTTGAGTACTTACATAGGGAATATGAATCTGAAGAGAGAGATTACTTTTTATTTACCTAGATACGCATAATCGTGTATACATATTATGATTGATTATTACATGCTTAATCAAAGAGTCTTTGCAGTTTCTATCTCATATATTATAACTTCAAACCCTCCACTTTCAAAACTTCTCACTGCCTTTTCGTACACAACTCATCATCTTCTTAAATCTCTTTCACTCATCAAATGGCTCAACCCCAATTCAACAAACACAACGGTGGTTGCTATATGCCAATCTTCAATCCGAGTGATGAGAAGATGTACTTTGATCCATATAGACTTTTGGTTCGTATTGGAGGTGAAATTTATCACCCAACTGAAGTTCCAAACTCAGTATAAGATCATCTCTCTTGTGATGATCAGTTGGAACTAAGTTAAAGAAGAAGTTATTCTTAAAGAAGAACTTCGTGCTGAACTGGCGGAATGTTTTTGTTAAGCAGCTCTTGAGTTGTGAGAGCATATCATTTATCTTGCGAGAACAATGAGTAGGATTTATCATTATAGGGCGATGAGGGCAGAGCACGCAGCAAAGAAGAAGAAGAAGAAGAAGAAGAAGAAGTCCGAGTAGTTAGATTGTTTAGGTTTTTATGCTTAAAATTCTATAAAATCTTGTACTTTACTTCTTAATTATCAAAGAAAATATTTTTGCCTTCTTTGACTCTTTAAGTGAACGAATGACTACTTGTTTACTGTCTTGTTTGTGTGAATGCTTTTAATTGTCATATTCAAATCAGTACTGCATGCTTAAATTCAGATGTTTTTAATAGTTCCTGTGAAGGAACTAATCTCTGTTTGAGTTCATATGTTCACTACAGTACAAATTGAGCACATTACAAGAAGTAACTGATGTAACAGAAGAAATTTATGAAAGATTTAATTCTGAGTTCACAAGAATTATAATCTTTGAGTGTTTCATTCTATCCAAATTCTTTAAAAACTTTCTTTTTCTTACCAAGAAAGTTGTCCACACTCAATCTCTATATCATAAATCTTATATCTTAAATTTCTTCTTACAACTGAAATACTTGAATATATTTCTCAAATGTTGCCCAAAATCAAGTGACATAATTCTTGAATTATGCTCACCACTCGAAAACAACATTTAGTTGGTTAGATACTACTTGCTGAGGTAGATCTTAATGATACTAAAAGAAATACAGAGGTTTCATCAGTTTTTGCTGAAGACTCTGTGAAAGCTTTTAATAAACACATTCAAGTGTTAGTTCTTTGCAAGAAGAACAAGATTTGAGATCATGGTACATGACAGTAACCTGATCAAATCCTCTCCAATTCAAATGGAGGTTCTCATTATTGATGAACAACAACTATCAACTGTGAGTTTAATTGTGACTTCAGATTCACAAGGTATAATATTGTTATCACTTTATTAGCATTTATTCTAAATACTGATTTAGTCTTTTCATCATTTATTTATATTTTCATGATAGAAATCATGTTGGTATGATTATTTCTAGACCTTATTTAAGGACTACCTCTAGTTATATGACCACATATCACCCTTCTTTAGCCACCTCTTATTTCTGTAGGACAATCTTTCTGAGCCTTTTTCTGTGAGATGTGTGAAAAGATTGAGAGAAAAAAATAATTAAAGAGAGGCAGGATCCTTCCAGAAAAAAGGAGAGGTAGATAAGAGATAGGATTTAGTAATCCTTTTGAGGAAGCTCTGACTATTAAAAGTCATGAGATGTGTGGTGTGAGGAGAAGTGAGACTACTTTAAAAGTATAGAGAGATTAAGTTTTTCTTACTATTCATTTGCAGGTGCACAGAGTACTAAAGAAACAAATGCTGAACAATAGTCTGTTAAATCTCAAATAAACTCTGATGTACCAAGTGTTGTTAATCTCCCTACACGTCTAAGTACTGATACTTTCTTGCAGTCCATACATTCTACGATTCCACCACATGAGACAATCCCTGTTTTTGTTAAAAAAATAGTCCATTTACTCTACTTTTCCATCACCTGAGGAAATCCCTATTGTTGCTGAAGATGAAGTAGCACAACAGTCCATTCATAAAGGTTCATCCATTTCAGAATCACCACAGCATTCTACAGGAACTGAAGTCCTGGAAGTTAATTTTGAAGCTTTAGTTCATTTATCTACAATACTTGAAGATGTGGAATTAACTGCTGAAGGTGTGGAAGCTTCTGAAGCTGCTGGATCACATACTGTACCAATTTATAATTTTATTCTATTTGCTGAAGCTGGTGATGAAGTTCAACAATTAGTGCAAAATCCAGTTGTTATTGAAGAATCTAATGATGGTGAAGAAGCTAATATTTCCAATTCTATTATAGATCCCGAGGATGATCTTTTCTTCCCTGAAGATATGCTTATGCATGTGAGACAACAGAAGATGAAGGAGTTAGATGCTAAGAAAGAAGAGGATTATTTTGATAGTCTCTGGAATGTTCATTGGAAAGATGATACATATCCTATTTCCATAACAAAAGGTGTTGCGCATCTGGAAATAGCAGAACAAAAGATTAAGAATCCTGATATGCTGAATCATCTAAAAGCATCAACTTTAGTCATCAGATCATTACATACAGCTCAAGAAGCAATTACTTCTCAAATCAATCAGATCAAAGAATCATTGATTGCTTCAAGGCTGACTACTTATCAGGAAATTCAGAAACAAATTGTACCAATAGTTGCCAGGCAAACTGTAATTGAAGTCAGTCAAACTAGATTGGAAGCTAAACAAGCTTAAATTTATGATCAACTTACAGAAGTACAAAATTCAATGGAGCTGATTCTTTCTCTACTGCTTGGTGATGATGCCAAAAATGGGGAGAAAATTTTTAAATCTAAATGCAAACAGCTGACATTGACAATTACCGATGATGAAAATCCTGATGGAGGTAATAAGGGGGGATAGAAGGATAGTGAAAGGAGAAAAGGTGAAGAGATAGTTGGAGTTAGTGGTTCATCAAAAGTAATCACTAGATTTCAATTTAGACAAGGTGGAGAGAGTAAGAGAAATGAAAGAAAAGTTGAAGATTTGATTTTGACTAGAAATATGCAAATGAAAGAAGAGTTGAAGATTTGATTGTGACTACAAATATGCAACAATCTTTACAAGTCATAGTTGCTGCTAATGAAGACCAAGGTATTATGGAGACAACTATATCTTCAAACTCTGAAAGTAAAAGGAAGGAAGATAACTATATTCTACAAGGATCCAAAGATTCAAGCATTCGACTCTGAGGTGAGTAGAAGAATCTTTGAAAGATACAATCATGGAGTTGATCTTGAACAACTAAGGTAAATGGAGGAAGACTTCAAGAAATCCATGAAGACGGAAAATGCTGATATTGCTATTATTTCTCAAGTACTTTATGAAGATGATCCTTCTAACAAACCAACCAGAGGTGTAGTTATAAGGGAAATCAGTCAGGAAGAAGATGAAAAATTTCTCAGATCATAAGTTATTTTAACTGCTGACAAGAAGCTTAAAGGAAAAGAGAAGATATGAGAGAAGTCAAAGATTTCAAAGCTTAAAGCCAAAGCTGTTGAAAAGAGGAAATCAGTATCTAAGGAAACTAAATCTCAAATACTGATAGATCCAATCTACACAGTAGTACAAGCTTATGATACTGAAGAAAGAAATGAAGAGGAAGAAATCAACCAAGCTCATCAAAGAAGGAAGATATATGGAGCTGGTTAGGTTGATAAACTGAAATTAACCTCTGACATTGCTCAAGTTAAGGAAGAGTAAAGTCTAATATTCACTAAGTAAGAATGAATATGCTTACTTGATTCCTGCATTTAGATAGTTTTGACATCATCAATAGGAAACTTGTACATATTGCCATCATGCACAAGTTGGGGGAGATTGTTAGATGTAATTGATGATATCA